>NC_135556.1:5697500-6057500 GCF_964340395.1 Glandiceps talaboti | reverse complement strand
TATATATATATATATATATATATATATATATATATATATATATATATATATATATATATATATATATATATATATATATATATATATGTTGACCTGATGACATCCAGGGTTTTTATATATCACATACCTACACATATCACATACACACACGCACGCACACACACTTACACACATATGTATATATATATATATATATATATATATATATATATATATATATATATATATATATATATATATATATATATATACATATGTGTGTGTGTGTATGTGTGTGTATAAATGTGTATGTATGTATGTGTGTTGTGTTGTGTTGTGTCTGCCTCCATATAACATATATGTAAATATATAGTAAACATTTATTTTCTCATTCAGGATTTACAGCCTAGTTTGACAGTCAAGGCCAAGTGTTAAAAAACAATGCTACAATCTTCTTTCGTAGCGTCAAAGTCCATGTATTCAGTTTGAACCCGTTTCTCGCTGTACTTCATTTTTCCCTCCATAGGATATCGGCGTAGTATCGCTGACTATTCGATTATTGGTCGCATTACAACTTTACCTCAACAAGCGGTGCATTCACGAACGATTCAATATCCGTCACAGTCGTTAATCAACTTAAGAACGTTTGAAGTCATCAAATTGCGTACGTCAGATGAACAGTGACTACAAACGTGGTATTAGTGAGTTTAGAAAAAGCGAGCACTTCCTTTGCCGTTCTTAAGCACTTGACGGCAGGGTTTTAAATCTCCTTCGTTTTGGTGATAACTACTGAAAACGTCATGACGAGACTTGAATTTTGATTCAGATATCTGATTACGTGAGGCTAAAAACAGCAGACAAACACGGAATCCCTACGTCAGTGGACATAAGCCTCTTTACGGTTTTTTATTCCAGCTTTTTCCAAAGAGGCGGTGGCGTAAATAAAAAAAAACTATGCCAGAATGCCTATCTGAGTAATCTTTAACCCGCTCTTCCGATAAACAGCGCCCCTGCATGAGATAATTGCAACGCTGACGTAGACTTCTGAATCAGTCAGATAACCGTTTCTGAGACTTCACGACTTCACATTTCTATCCGTGCGCAGCCTTCGTCAACAGTCAGTGGTATTTCTTAGGCGACCGGGAAACGGTAACGTTACACTAGCAAGGGAACATTTCGTCCGTCCAGTGAATTGTTTTTCCACCGAGGAGTTTTATTGTCAAGTAACCGATTGCTCATGAGAGACTGGTATAGTTTTTGCATATAACACCGATTTGCGATGAACGGGAATTAGTGAGCAGGTAAGCAGTTGTGTTAGTCGTATACACTTTCAAATCGACAAAAGGAGTTCAGAGAAAAACTCATCTTGTATGGTATAAAATCAGACCGTTCGATCTGGAAAACTTTCCACAAACTGAACAAAAACATCGGAATGACGAAGTTGAACGCAATCATTTACTCGATGCAAGTCTTCATACCGAACATTGACTATAGAACTCGTGTGCGTGACAACAACGTTAGTAGCTCTTTCGAGTGTTTAGTATACAGATTTATTATTAAAACGGTTTTCATTTGATTGTCTGTCAGTTGGGGTGCACCTAATGTGTCTCTGCGTTGTACTCTTAGCGATTAATAAGATCACAAATCAAGTATCATAACAAGCTAATATCGTCGAAGTTATTATCGTCATGAAGTATATATGATGTGTGATTTGTTAGTGATACAGCATGTAACCTTTACTAACTGCAACATGTATATGTACACCAAACTATTTCGAATTTACCGTTATATTCTTTGTCGCATACTGTTACGATCGTCATAGGGCACCCCGCTATGTGGTACTTATGCTCGTGGGGGTCTCTCTAATGCAATTAACGCTAAAGTCGAATACAGAATACTCAAAGTGTATAAATTAGGCGTGCCAAATCCGATATAGTCTTCGATGATATCTTCAGAAGATTACCCGGTATGATGCAGCACCCCAGTTATTTTTAGATCAGCCCTGATCACCTCGCTGAGCTTTACGTATTTCTTTTAAAGATAAAGTATCGGCTTAATTATGGACCTTGGGATCTAAAATCTCGGGCTTGCCTTAACTTTGTTATCTCAGAACATGTTTCTTCATTCACGGTGATGGGGCTATAACCGTAAGTCTGGGCGGTACTGCATCGCATCCGTACATAAATTCCATCCATTCACATTTCTTTGACTCCAAATTGAAATACTCCCCATATAATAATTTATGTTTCGACGATATTTGAGCTAATTTAAATACACTTGATAACTGCGAGTCCTTATCTTCAAGTGCTAACAGTGATTACATAAGGATAGAAAATATCGGTGATAGGGAAATCTTGTATCTATTAGTCAGCCCTGTGAAGTTCAACGGACATATCAGACATGTACAGTAACTGATGACACGTTCATCTCTGCTTTATGTGCCGTTAGTCAGTGCTTTATAAGGTCTTAAAATTCGACTTTTATTGTGAGACACTTCTGTAGTGTATATCTGCATTATATGGAACTAAGAAGATGAAACGCTTCGCCCGATATGCAGCTGGTTCTCGTACTTCTTGCACGGTACACCATCTGTGTAGAGATAATTCAATATTTTCATACAATTTGATTCAGTGTGCGATATAAATATACGTGTCAAATGTATCCATGCAGCCGCAAAACATTCCAGGTACGAAACTATAGGAACTATCTACGTGTTGCCAAGAGATGTTATAGCTTCAGATAGAATTTCAAATAAGCACAACAGTCAACTATGTCAATGTACTGTGTATTAAAAGCAGTGTCCTTTACGCCTATCTTGACTTTGTTAATGTTCATGTGACAACGTTTACATCCTGTGATAGCACTCACATGGTTTTACTTTGAGTCACCATGCATTCCAGGCTTCGCCTGATGTTTTTTTCCTGGGCGATTTGAAAACATGACACATGTACATTACTGATTAAATCTATTATATTTCATGCCGATTTCATCTAAAAGGAATTACCTGTTAATTTGTCATAACCTAGATGGCGATCTTCAGAATCTGCTGAAGTTATATCTCGGATATTGTTACGGCCGTAATGATACTAATCTTTAGTGTCGTCTACAGCAATTAGCTTAGTAACTTCAGATACCTATCCATGCATATCAATTCAGTGAAAAGTGTTCAGCCTTTCAAGGAGTTCAAACACAGGGGAATAGGTTAAACGGTGCACATATACTTCTTTTGGTGTTTTTGAGGGAAGCATTGCGTTTTATATACCGTTATATTTGTCAACTCTATATCTGTTTACTGTCATTAAGCAATGAATAGCGAACCACAAGTTATTCGTAGGAAACCGAACTTAATACGCAACTTCATTTATTTATGTATCGATTTTACATAGGATATACAGGTAAGATCAAAAGAGATCGGAACTGAAGAATATGGTTTCAAAAGTAGCGTGATAGAAAAACGATGATGATTTGAAAGACCGGCATTCTGTTCCCGCTGAATTATGTTTTAATATACGGTATACTGTATACTGTCGATTGATTACACAGTGTTTAATGTTGAGAAGGGTCACAGCAGTTTACATTGTAGCTTCAACTTCGCTGTTTTTCTTTGCGAGCGCTGAATATCATAATCTTTTTCACTTATCTAAGGCGCAAAGGTAATTTCTAAATCACTTTATGGTATCCATACGGATGAGAAATTGTTATTTATTTTGTATTTTGAATTTATAAAATAACTTTACTGTATTGTTCTCCTTGACAAAAAGAACAAAATACACAAAATCTGTGTTTGTAACTCAGTAAATTGCAAAGAAACTTAAAAATTGTGTAAAAGTCTGTACGTACAATAAACATTTAACGTTAATTAAGTGTTTTGCAATTTATTGCATTAGAAACATGTTCTTCTCCTTTGTATGTTTAAGTAGTAAAGTAAATAAAAGTTCTTGTATCAATTAAAAATCCCAGATGTAAAGATACGGTTTACATTCATATGGCCACTTTAAACAAATTCATGATAGTTCCATCCCACTTCGTTATCAAGCCTCATTTTCCCGATCACGATAACCATGCCATCTTGTCGTTCTTTATAAACAGAGTATGGCAAAGTTTTTATTGCCAGGGTCTCGTCAATCAATTTAGATTTAGACTAGTGTAATTGGGCAGTTTCCTCATCACGTACTTTATGAAATAAGGATTCCAGTTTCAATTGTCCGAATATTGCATACCCTGCAAGTTTTTTGATTGGCTATAAATGACCACTTTAACTGACGTGTTCTGAAATCCGATAATTGAAAGCGAGTCGGTTCCATTGTAACTTTGCATTTTGATTACATTCACCAGTATCGATGACAGACTATACTGAAGCACATTAATTGTCTAGGGGGAAAATTCGACAAACAAATCCGACCATAAAACGTCGATTCGGTAAAGTTGATAAGGAATTCTGTCCATTCCCTTGACGCCTAGGGAAATCAGTCACGGTGTCTGACTGTCCCGTTATCGAGCATTTTTTACATCTTACCATTGTAAAAAAACAGTCGCAAGACGTGACAAACCTGTGAAAGAATAAATGAATCTTAGGATTCTTTTCAAGTGAAATTCACGGTGGAGTTGGATACTCGAGTTGTTAATATTCAAAGCATCTTTTGTTGAAGTCTTTTTAATTTGGTCTCGTACGTATAGATTGTAGACGGTGAGAATTACAGTGGTAGTTTCTTGACGTAGATACGTCTAAACCCTAAGATGCTAAAAGGTGCTTCATAAATCAAACCGTGACATTAGAAGAATTCAAAATATTATTTCTAGTCTCCGAAGACTGTTATCTCTGCCATGTCTCATAACTATTGAGGGATTTTATTTCAAGTAAATCTAATATCATTACTTTCAATAATTATACTTCAAATTTTAGTTGATAATTTGAGTCTCAAATAAGCCGTAGGCTCCGACAGTTGATACTGCCTAGCGGAAGGTTGATGTCCGAAAGCCGCTAACCCAACTCCATTCTGTGTTATCATAATTGAATTTGACATCGGGGAACTTGGGTGACCTTTTTTGTTATCTTTGAGTTTGTAAAATAACCATCTCCACCCCCTTCATTTAGAACCACAACAACTCAGAGCTAGGCGTCTCGTTCGCTGCCACTGGAACTTTTTAAAATTGTAATTAACGAATGTTTTTTTGAAATCCAGAAAACATTAACGAGGAACAACAATGCCAGTAAAAGGTTCGCAATCTTGTCATACCGTAGTGTATGATGATTAATTTTGAATGATGAACCCTTTGTGGACTAGATGACTATGGGTAGTCACTTATAACACAAACATCGCCATCCAGTTTACACTTATTTTATATTACAGCCAACCTCATTTTCTGAAATACAATCATTTCTGATCACGGATTTTCCCATCAACTGCACTGAGGCAGGTGTAATTATTGTAACTTTTGATGGGTCAGGTGTTCGTCTCATTTCAGCCACGATGTTATGAAAAAAGAAAAACAATCACATGTGTAACATTCCTAATACATGCAACATTCTGCGAATTCTAGTAATGATTTGTGAAAAACAAAATTGATGTTAATATAGCATTTTGTGAAATGTATAACAAACGCTGGCATTGTTTGAAATTGAGAATAAATAACAACTTGAACTTTTCTGATATACAACTTCACGATCCTATCCAAACTGTCGCCTTGTCAAACTGTTCTCTCGTCAAATAATATATGTTCTCCCGCCAAACATTACTTTCTCCATACCAAACCCACCCTCCTGCCCAAGTGCCTCCATGGCCGGCAACCAAAACTACCCTCCTGCCCAACTGCCCCATGCCAAAAATATCCTCCTGCCCAGGTGTCTCAATGCCCAAACTGTTCTCCTGTTCAAATTGTCCCCTCTAGCCCATTGGCAATCTAAATTAAGAGCGTCAAACAAAACGTCCATGCAGCTCCTTAAAGCAAATTTCGATCACCTATCAGCTTAACAACGAAGTAAAATAAGCTGAGAAACTTTGATTGATGTCAAATCGATGTCAAAAGACAGCTGTTGCCACTCTACCCGGACTCAAGATGCATAATGGTAAATGAGAAGGCTGGCATATGCTAACATAGATCCCTGTATAGCAATAAATCGACTTGAATTTGCTGCTCTTGAAAACCATTTCAGCCTCAACGGAAATGTATTGAATTAAATCAAAACCATTGCAAACAATTCTGGTAAATCAATGCAGAAACATCACTTGATTCTCGTAGGAATGCATGGAACTGAAATTACTCTATTACTTATAATGGCAGCTTGGCTATTTCTACAAGTGGTATAAGTGATGACGGATATCAATCACAGCAACTGTACAATTCATTTCTGTAGCGTTTACATTAGCAGCTGTTCGCTTATGAATGTTATTAATGAAGTCAGTTTTGCAAAAGATCGGTAGGTCAAGTAATAAGGACGTTTAAGATATGTGTTTTTAATTTTGCGATGACGTAGCCAAATATGCATGTATGACTTTTGGATAAGGACTTTTACTGTTGTTAGATGTTCAATAACTTATAAGACATCTATAAACCATAACCCCTAAGAGTACATTTATATATTTTAGTTTTTCAAAGATAGTCTTATTTTGGGGTTATCCATGTGGATTGCCACTTTAGGAAACAGAATATGTATCTTCTCCAAGAGACAAATATTTGTTCCATTTATCGTTTATGAAAGAGAATGTAGAATGATCTATAAAGACCTGAATATTTTTTTTACAAACATGCACCAATTTGGACTAAAGCACCGCTGTAGCATAAACTTAGGCATTGCATTAGTAATGAAAACAAAATATACTGGGTTAGTAACTGATAGCGATTATCAATAGGATGTTCATGTCCCCCATCGCAATGCAAACACATTCAAGAAAGAGAATAATGTATACTATACTTTTTTCCTAGATAGGAATTTCGTATTTGAGAGACACACCATGAGATATGCAATTAAGATTGATGTGTAAATCTATGTCGTTTTAAAAGTCTACCTTGAGGGTATTTCAGCCAGTAAAGTAATTGGAGCACTAGGGATGACATGCACTATTGTACAAAGCCGACGACTAATAGGGACACCTTCCATTACATTTATGCAGAATTGTCACCAGATGAAAGAAAAAGTATGACATCATCAACAGTTTTAAAGGTTAATGGCAAATAATTTCTCTTAATGATGCACAGTATTGATTTTCAATATTTCTAGGCAGAGATCTTTCACACGATATTGTGTGTCTCGGCCCTGGGACAATGCCTAAAACATTCTTAGCATAATGCAACTCAACATTTTAAGGAAAATAATGTTACAGGTCCTGTAAGTTTCAATTTTATTAACCCAATTAACGTCTTCCAAATAAGATTCCACAAAGGATTGTTCTGTTCACTTTCCAATTCTATTTCTCAATCTTTCGAATGTTTTATATTGTGCAAAAATTAGCATTGAATATTGACAGCTGTTCGTGTGCGCGATTGTTCTGTTCCTGACAGCAACAAATGTATGGTTATTCCTCAGTGATTATACACTCATGGATCGTTCACCTTTTCGTGAGCTGTTGAATTTCTTTAATGTGAGAGAAAGAAAATGAAAGGACAGAACGAGACAACAATGTACATATATATAACACGTCCCTCAACCCCGAGTGTCGAAATCCGTTAATCTTCTGACGCACCTTCCACATTCCCGTATTAATCTTGCCGATGGTCGATTGAATTAGAGTCTTAGATGAATAGCGTGCTTGTTGGTGTTGATGGTTAATTGGTCTGTTGACACGCTCGATCGCAATTGGATTACTATAAATTGGTTGGCAAACACTCGGGGATTGTGCGTGGAGACAAATACCTCCGGTCGGCATCGGATCATAGCAACTCTCGTGGCAATAAGTGCTAGTTGAGAATAATTGCATTTAATTTTGTTGTTCAACATGTCAGCCATAATCCTACGTAGTCCAGACAGATTTATACTAAGTACGCTTATAAACATCCTGAATTTCTTTTCACTCATTTCAATCCAAACAACACAGGAAAAATGACAGATAATGATGGAGGTGGGGGTGTACTTTTTATATCATCCACATCCACAGCTGCAGTATTTTAAGCTAAGGTACCCCTATTTTAGCCTTTTCTTACATATACTAAACTTTGCCATGTGAACGTAGTGGAAGTGTAGTTGATATGTGTATCGCAGGCGGCTCGGTTCATGTCATGACACATTAAAGTGACCATATGGATTTTTAATTTATAAAACAATATTATCATGGCTTTCTCCGTAAAAAATCGATGTGGAACAATATATGGCAAGTCTTTGTTTGTAACTCAAAGCGTTACAAAATATTACTAAAATGCGTACAATATTTACACACAATTTAAAGCTTCTTGCAATGTATTCAGTTACAAACAAGGACTTGGAATAAGTTGCTTCACATCGGGTTTTAAAGTAGGAAGCCATGGTAAAATTATTTTATAACTGGAAAATCCAAAATAAATACCTCACCTATATGTCCACTTTAAGCTTGAATTCACTATTCGACTCCAAATGTAAGATTATTTTAGGTGAATAAACAGAAAGCTAAACAATTTTATCATACAGTAAAGGTCAGTGTAATTACGACATGCAGGAAACTATCATTCGTATAGCCATCTTTAGTAACATTTACAAAATGTTCCATGTGAAAAAGTCGGATTGATTCATAAGTGGGAGCAGTAAGTATTCCATATTCAAAACCCAGTTATATTTATTACAGTATATTGCACAGACAAGTACATTTGTAAACACATTAATAATGTAAATAATTACGAAAGTAAGGTATGTTTATATTTTGACTGATAGAGTTTCCGTTCCAAATTAAAATATTTATACTGTGACGTCATCTGTATGTCAATTGCACGCCGTTTTCTTTCGGAAACGACTTCGATTTAATTGTGGAATGCAGAATCAGTCTGATGGTCATGAGCAGAATGAAAAATAGACAGGTATACTATATCTTTCAGTTTATGTTTAGGTAAGCATCACAGTATACATAGTACATATCACCACATCGTGTAGCCCTTTTTTTCAAAAAATCTAGCTTCGCGTTGTTTGACATTAAAAAATCTGGAATTTTCTAGTGCTCTGTCTTGAATTTCAAAAATAGCTCCTCTCTTATACATTTCAGGTACTTCTGAATGTTTCAGTATCTTCACAGTAGTTGTCGAATACGGAATATACGCGCTAACACGATGACGTTCTCAGGTATCAAAACGGCAAAATGTTACCGCTACTCGATATGATCACAATGGGTTTTCAGTTTATACAAAATATATGACAGCGATATATTATATACTTATAAGACGAAATTCAAACAGCACCACATACATAGATTGCTAATACCCCACAGCAAAAACCAAGCCAAAATGAGTATCTGGTTAATTTACATGTATATTACATGTTTCGTTGCGTTTGCTTTTATCCATATACTTTCTGTAACAATGCCTCCTAGTATCAACATTTAAATTATATTCTTAGGCGCTCGTAATTGAAATAAGAATGTCGCTACTATAGTTAAAAATAATTTTCTTAAAGCGTTCTTACCCCCCCCCCCCCCCAAGAAGACAAAAAGCACGTAACGGCATATGATATTAAGTGTCTCTCTCATTGGCGAACTGTAATGGAAGTTGGAACAGTGAAAGTCAAAGGTTAAGTTATTTCTCAATGATTCTATTTGATATATTCAGATTTCGTGTTAATGACAGGCATAAATTCTAAAGAATGGTGGTATTATTTGGTTGTAATTTCGTTTTTCATTGTCTCGTGGCCAGTATCTATCCATCTTTAAAGTTCCTATTGGAAAGTGTGGGTTGTAAGTTAAGTGTCTGGTTTCAACATTGAAATGAATACTTTGATTTGACGGACTTTTGATACTGGTGAATCATACATGCAGTGGCGACTTGTTGTGTACAAATAGAGCACATGCACATATATTCACCTACCTACCTAACTGCCTACCTACCTATTGACAAACAAACAGACAGAAAGGCAGGCGCACATACACACCGCATGCATACATACATACATACATACATACATACATACATACATACATACAACGGATGCATAATAATGCTAGTGAAGATTAACAATACCCAAATCCGATTAAAATTTCCCTGTAATATCCATATCAATATATTGTTTGATGCCCTCAAACGACAATGATGGGATATTTAATAACACAATTCATCAGGAAATCGTATTAGTTTTGCACACAATGGTGCTATGTCAGCCATATTTATAAATAAGTCTTTTCTTTACAAAATCTCTGTTAGTGAAAATTGTCATTTTTCGATTAAATCTGAGGTTTTTTTGTATGTACACAGGTGAGGGTGTGAATGTATTGTACTTAGTCAGTGAAGTTCACAACACTGTTCAGCTTTTCTGTTTGATCAACCACGCAGAAACCAACATGAGACTGCATATGTCACAGTTCAATAGCAAGATTGCACTTTTTGCTATATGAAATAAACCACATTTATAAAATGTACTGCAACTCCATACAGACATGCGGGCGCCAATTTTTTTTTCGGTATCAAACACCCGATGAAGGGCGCGTAAAATGTCATTTGTGGTTCTCATTTGCTCTGCACGTGGCATGTGGTAGTTCATTTCAATTAGACAAAATGTAGCAAGAAACTGTATTCATTCAATCCTGTTATCTTAAAGTGTAGCATGTATATTGGTTTCTGTGTGGTTGTATCAAATAGAAAAGCTGAACGGTATTTTGAAATTCGCTGTATGTGGAACCAGCTGCTTTATGTTATATGCAATATTAGACGTGTAGTCGTCCAAGATCTTTTGTGGCAGTCTTAAATTTCCTAAAATAGGGGAAGTTCTCTGACCTTGCAAAAGACAAGATTTGCATCATGAACTTTATAAACATAAGTTTAACTGTCACGACGCTGAACACTGAACACAGCGTCGCCTGGAGCCACAAAAGGATTACTAACATATACATTACTATGTTTCATCGTCTGTGGCACGACAAAAATCTGACTGATATTGCTAGGTTTTCAGTGTCTAGCTTAACAAAATCTTACCAACCTGGCTACGTTTTCTTTCCATGAGTTACCATTATCTTTTGAGATTGTCACAAAACGTGCTTTCTACTTACTAAAGTCTACTTAAAGGATCACTTGCAGTTGACAGAGCTCATACCAGGTATTTAAGATATAACTGATAAACAAGTCGATGACGTAATTTATCATACGTAACTATAACAATTTCGAGTAAATGTAATCAACTGTCCTAACAATGCCAGACGACAACTGTAATGTCTTAAAAGGCATCTGTCGACATTAACTTCATACTCCAATAATTTAATAGTGGGTATATGTAAATATTTTCATTTGCGTAAAAGTTATAAACTCGCCTTGTGCCTCTTTAATGATTCTTCAGACAATATAAACGACTAAACTGTTCAAATCAGAACAAAACATTCACAGTCTAACAATGTACCCCAAGATATTAATGACACGCGGCAAATTAAAGACAACAGAGCGATTTGTTAAGCCAGACGATAAAATGTAGCACTGTCGTTAAGAGTTTTGTCGCGCCAGACTTCCTCAGGTAGAATGTTTCAATTCTAGTGAGTTAACATGTCATAAGACAAGCGGTGACAAATAGTTGACAACAACGTACTCTGTGATTTCTTTAGTTCCGCAGTATGTTACACATTTTAGTACAAATAGCTCTACCTCGTCACAAATTCTCAAGTAACACTCCACATTTGTAATTTTGGTCGTGTGTTTTACTCGCTTTAATAACACTTGAAAACTCATGGCTATCGAAGATGGGGTCGCTGTATAATGTAGGGCGTAGTGTACTGTGAGTTGTACGAAGTGGTTAGAGTCCAAGTTTTCTGCTTACCTGTCACTTTCGTTTGAATAGTGCAGAACTGGATTTCCCTGTTAGTTGTTCATAATTTATTCGTTGAAAAGGTCAGCCCACTCTAATCCATGCGCGGTCGGTATGATGCATTTCCGAAACTGTTACGAGAAGTTTGTGAATCTTCAGTCACCGTATTTTCATCAAGGACGAGTCCTGGGAGGCCACCACTCTCGCGGTCAACGAGAGGGCCACTCTTCCCAACTTCATTGTAAATCACATCACATCGTGTCGTGTCATGCCCTTTGAAAATTACACTATACATGTTTATATGCATGCGAGGTTTTTTTCTTTAAATCGAAATTTAATTATAATATCAGTCTCCAGTGTTTTCCTGTGTTGATATAGTTTCTACGGCGATTACGATTCAGATGCCGTCCCCATCAGTCCAACGGAAACACTACAAATAGGGCATAATTTGATTTTATTTGGCTGTTACTTCCATAAGTCACTCCCTCTCATGCACATACACACACACACTGACGCAGTGGTGACCGTGTGTTTAAAGCTAGTTAGTTGTTGTTTTTCGAAAGTATGTCCCAATATTCTCTCTCTCCCTCTCTCTCTCTCTCTCTCTCTCTCTCTCTCTCTCTCTCTCTCTCTCTCTCTCTCTCTCTCTCTCCCTCCCTCCCTCCCTCCCTCCCTCCCTCCCTCCCTCCCTCCCTCTCTCTCTCTCTCTCTCTCTCTCTCTCTCTCTCTCTCTCTCTCTCTCTCTCTCTCTCTCTCTCTCTCTCTCTCTCTCTCTCTCTCTCTCTCTCTCTCTCTCTCTCTCTCTCTCTCAAATGTATGGAAAAGTTGCGATGTAAATTTATGTGCGAAATATTTACCTACTTCATATCAACTGTTTGGATTTGACGGAATTTGTCATTCTTTTTCACAGTCCCTCAACGTAAAATCAGAATCGTAATAATGGCGCTGTTTATTTTCATATAGTCCTCGGTAGTAGTCAGAAAAAGACGTCGACACGTACAATTACTAAATACATGTAACGTAAGGATATAACAACAGACGTCCAAAAGAAAGAAATATTTGTGTTTCACTTTCTCCACACTCACGTCAATCATTTATTAAATCTCGGCATGATTTTGCAAGACATCCTTATATATACCATATCTGTATTCGTCTGTCGTCAACTTCCTCTTTAAAAAGTTGGCCGCCTACTCTACAGTGTGCAGACGATAGGCTGCTGAGTATAGTCCGTCACTGAGCATTAGCAACGCATAGGCAATATGGCCTGTACTCAGTCATATTTTACAACTTATACATATTTCATCGTCTATTCTCACTACATGTCATGTCTATGAATTCATTTTTGTGCAGAAATATCGACCCCAGACTTGAAAACAACCTAGAATTGCTCATGAGAGAAATACAGTAGTCTTATCTTTCTGTTTAGTTTACTGATCAGACGATAAATACTGTCGATCGAAAGAAATGTGAATAGAAATCTGCCGACGGCCTTTCCGTAATGACGTATTTGAATTGCCCTTCTTCACGATCCATTCTGTGTTTTAGTTGGTTTTCTTCTATTTTTGAGGTTTGATTGCTATGAAAAGAAGTGATCATTATGCAAATATATCATATCACAATAGCTGATTTTCAACCATGTGAACACTGCGCGCGCACTTTATCGTCTGCTAGGAAATTGGGACAATTCTAAATTTACAGCTCAGTATTTTGTAGGAGTCGACAGCCTATAAACATATAATTGACATTTTATTTGCCATCTTGATCTAGCAAATCCAAATGCTTCTCATAAATAAACTGACTTTATTTCCGACCACTTAAGTAGCTTATTTCCAGACGATGTTCGCCATCTGTGACCTAGTAAATGTGCAGTCTTTTCTGGATTAAGGGAGAACATAACGTAAAAGAATTTTTGTTCGTCATTGCAGGTGTCCTCTTCTATCGAAGAAATTAAAAAAATTGATTTTGTTTTCGTCTAAAGGCAAACATATCAGTTTCGATCTTAGGACAGATGCCCATAATGTCACTAAAGGTTAACGTCATTGATCACATGGGTAGACTGCCAATGTAAGTCTGTTCAGTGATATCGATCATAATTGTATGGGATGTTGGCCAACAATTGTGTTCAGTGTTACTGTAACGCTTGTCTCTCAACCAGTAAGCATGATAGGTTGTCAGATATAAGCATAGTATGGAAGATGTACCCTCAGACCACAGACCACTGACATATGAGTGCCAAATAATAAAGCCTTCCTCAACACCGAGTACACGATTTGCTCTACACATCATTAATCTTTCTTGGGGGACATACTCGACTTAGTACAAAACCTATAGTTCTAACCATTGAACTTCAAGCAAGCCGCTTGATTCAGCTTACTCGCTATCAAAATGACACCTCTTTCCGACTTTCATAAACACGAAAACGTGAAAAGACTTATGTTGAAGCTCTTCCCAAGGACGTCTCGCACACTCTCGTAGTGTTTGAGTTATGACAATAATAAAGTTCGCTTGTACAAGACAAGTAAACATCATATAATTATGATAGATCCATTATGGGAATAACTTGTCATTTTAATATGTCTAGTTAGTGCATCAGTTAACGATTTAAAAATAACTTTATCTCATATCACTACATTGTGTGAATGCAGACAATCTATATAATGTCAGAGATGAGGAATGCCTCCTAAGATGTGTACCTTTGTAGAAAGCAAGTGATGATATGTTTGGAAGGCCCAAGGATGATCACACGATGCACTAATTTCCAGGCTCCTGTTGTGGTAATTGGCAGGTCACACTTTCATGATTCCAGAATACCAATTTATTTTCAGAAAATCTTGGCCACAAATGCGAAAAGGCAATGAAACGTGAATCTAACACCAGTCCATAGGGAAACGAATATTTGCATAATTTAGCAAGACTTGAACAAGCAACAGTCATGGTGAAGGTTGAGGGCGGTTGAGCGGTTGACATGAGCGAATGACATAAAATTATTGTCATTCTGGAATTCTGATTTTACGACTTGGCACTCAAAATTTATTCTTATTTTCGGCTTAATCACTGCCAATTTTTGTGATACACGCAGTGTGACCGAATCCCTTTGTCTTTACATCATCGCAAGGATTCTGTCAGTCATGCTACACTCGCTTTTATTCACCTTGTAGCTCAAATACTCCTGCAATGGTGACTGTATACTGACGGTAATAAAACATTGTCACTTCTCAGAGATGCCCAGTGGCTAATCAGTCGAGGCAGCTAGTCCATCATACGCCGTATATGCGTGTTCATCAGCCATGAAAAATGCATAATCTTTTAAATTAATTTTCCGCGCAATCGGATCCTCGTTACATTTTCCGCTTTATTTGATACGACAGACGTGTGAAAATATGATAAATAATTAGTTGTAGGGGTCGATAAGTTGATCAACGACCAACTATTATAAGAAACTGAAACTGAAGAGCGCGGCAGTAACGAATCGTGAACTGAAGATGATAGTACAGTTTCATTTGGGTTCTGGTTATTGTTGGTAAGTCTCCCTCGAGGAAGGGCAATAGCATTTAAATGAAATCATCATCATCATCATCATCATCATCATCATCATCATCATCTCCAGTGATTTGGTGAGTTGCATGGATTCGTGTATTTATTTCATCTATTCTGCTTTCTTCTAGAGGCTGTATCGACGCTGATAAACGTTGGAACGAGCTAGTCCTGCTAAACATAAAGACACTTTCGCTCTATAGGATATTTCTCTTAACTGAAGAGGGTTCGATCAGTGTGCATAATAACCATGGGCGAATCTGCAATCAACGCTACCGTTGATAGTCTTACGTCGACGAAGGATTCTAACTTTGGAACAGATATCGACTGCTCAAAGGAACTGTGGAATTTCTGCAGTAAGAATGACACAAGGACTACTCAAATGGAATCACTATCCGCGATATGTAATTTTACCTTAAATGATACCTGCACATCCCTTGTACAGGACGTCAACGACACGGACGGGGATTATCCGAATATGCAGATGCCTACAGCGGCCATAGATGGACGGATATCTTTGGTCCTTTATTCCCTGATATTTCTCCTCGCTGTCGTTGGAAATATACTCGTTATCGTCACTCTCGTACAAAACAAACGGATGCGCACAGTGACCAATATATTTTTACTGAGTCTTGCAGTCAGCGATCTTATGTTCGCACTTTTCTGCATGCCAATGACCATTGTCGGAGCCATTCTTCAAAATTTCATATTCGGGAAAGGATTTTGTACAATTCTGCCGTATATGCAAGGTGGGTTTAATAACACTTTTCTTGTTACATTAACGGATTTTTATCGATACTGACACGGGTGATCATGTCATTCCGATCGTGATGTACGAATCGTTCGGCCAGAAACATGATTTAGTCGTCCAGTCTCGTTTATTCGGCCGGGCTCACTTAGTCTATTACAATTTCAACCAACCGCACACGCACTCAATTGTGAATTACTGTGGTAGTCTTTCCCCACTTCTAAATTTTTCCTGTCTATCGATTTGTTTTGAGCTCCATTTGATTTATGTATGCTCCCATGCGCCTCCCTCACTGTCTTTTTAAATTTGCCCTCTCTCTCTCTCTCTCTCTCTCTCTCTCTCTCTCTCTCTCTCTCTCTCTCTCTCTCTCTCTCTCTCTCTCTCTCTCTCTCTCTCTCTCTCTCTCTCTCTCTCTCTCTCTCTCTCGCTCTCTCTCTCTCTCTCTCTCTCTCTCTCTCTCTCGCTCTAATTGTTAATGCGTCCTTTTAACAAGTCATAGTATATGTTCGATCTCGTTTTTACAATCAAAGTGTCTTTGGCATTCGTGATTTTACATATGTATACGTATGTATGTAGTTCATGAATAGTGAGTCTACAACAACAAGGGCAATTCAATAATTTTCTGTTACTGATTCAACCTTCCGATTGAACATAATTGAGGATAAACATTACCGTTCATTATTGAAAAGAAATACGTGCTTTTCGCCCAATTGTTTTGTTTGTTATAGTAGATTGTTTTTCACGCTAATTGTGGGAATAAATACGTGCTTCAACATAATCCAATATGCCCAATGTCGTCAAATTAATGTTTGTCTACGTTTCAAGAAACAGTCAGTATATCCAAATACAGATACGTGACCAAGACTTTGTCTTGAAGATGTCTCAATATCTAAATTAGACGATTATCATTTTTAAAGGAGGAAGTTTTTTTTAAAGCAATTCATCAAGCACTGACGTAATTACTTTGAATCTTGATACGAAATTATCTGAGAAGAAAACATCCATTATGTATTTTTAAACACACTGAACTCTAAATCTTCATTCTTCTCTCTTAAAATATTAATTCTAACAATTTATAGATTCAATACATTTGAGTGAAAGTGAAGATGGGCATTTTTGTCTTAAGATTTGCAACAATTTTAATATGTTTTAAATTTTTTATTGACATCCCAGTTTTAACATCAACATTAACAGCAGAAGCCATTTCAAAATAGATCTCAAAAACCATCTTCCAATCAGCAGACTAACCATCCTCCCGGACCATATTCACATTATGTAAATACTGAGTCTCATGTTACTTTTCACTTGTTGTTTATTTAAAATTAGGGTTTTTTTCTGTTATACGCCTTTTTGTTTTCTTTTCCTTTGATTTGTCAACATTTTATGATTTTTTCTGTTCTTTCAAAGCTCGCATGCATTCAAATTAATCAGCTTTGCCATATATATAAAAACAAAACATACAAAAACAAAACAAAATAAAACAAAACAAAACAAAACAAAACAGGAGGGGGGCGGATTCGACTAGTTGCAAGTCAACTAATTCACGTCTCCTTTCCCACATTGTATGTGTTTCAAAGTTACTTTAAATTTATCTTAAATATATCTCTGGAATAAATAATTAGCACTAAAGTATCTTATTTATCGCTTTCTGACACGACATGCATGACTAAAAGTACATGACGTGGAAACATTGACACGAAGTTCTTCGGCAGTGAATGAATAAATATATCACGAACCGTTTATCTCTCTTTTTCAAAAATAGACCATGACGTAAATACGGGTTTGTCACTTTCTGCACGTAAACCGTACGAGTTTGCATGTTTCTGTTAACAAATAAAAAGGTACGAATTTTTGCAGGTTTCTCTTAAAGTGACATTAAAACGTTATAAGAGTTTGCTGGTTTCTGTTAACAAATAAATAACGTTCGTTGTATGTTTGCATTGTCCATTGTGACAGGAAACGGTTACAACCACTCGAATCGATTGTCACTTACGTATTGCATGTTCACTCCGTTTCCATGGAAATATGATTAGCGACAATTTACTAAAAAATAATGACTTCGACGACATATTAAAAAAGATAAAAGCTTCGACATTGGAGCACGAGAGCGTTAACTGTTCAATAGATGATAAAATGTTATCTTTTTTTTGTATTTGCAGTGTGCTCCGTATTTGTATCAATATGGAC
Source organism: Glandiceps talaboti (assembly GCF_964340395.1). Taxonomy (NCBI): domain Eukaryota; kingdom Metazoa; phylum Hemichordata; class Enteropneusta; family Spengelidae; genus Glandiceps; species Glandiceps talaboti. The sequence goes on along the minus strand of NC_135556.1, from coordinate 6,039,156 downwards.
GTTGGTCGCCATCTCAATGGAAAGATACTTTGCTATATGCCAACCACTGACATCACGTGGGTGGCAGACCAAAGCTCACGCATACAAGATAATTGCAGCAGTATGGGTTGTTGGATTTATCCTATTTATACCGACTGCATACTTCACCAAACTCACCGCAATCTATAAGCCACATACGTACAAATGTCGTGAGAAATGGCCGACCGACGTCTCCAGACAAGTCTATGTGGTGAGTAGTTAGAACAAAACAGAGATATAGATTTTGAGAAATTACTGATGACATTCGATAGCTTTTCGATAACCCGTGAGAGATGTGACTCCCATTCAATCCCTAGTTGCAACGGAAGTAAATAAGAGAGTAACGTGAAGTCCACGGCGTCTGGCGAGACAGAAATCGCACCATCATTATTACATTCTGTAGCATGGTTTGACAAAATATTACTGACGCTACATTTCTAGCGTCACAAACATGTAACTAGCATTGATACCTTTTCTTTGCATGTGTTACCGTTATCTTAGCAAATCTTCGCAAAATACGTCAGAAGCCTGAAGAAATTATGTTTAATATATGTAATAATTTTAAGTGTAATCGAATCACGTGCAAATCATGTACATCTAGAGTGTAAAAACGTAGAGAGTTACATGAAAACCATGAACATAATGTAAAATGTAATATAATATATTGAAATCACTATAGACACGTTGAAACCATGAACATAGTAGAGTAATATGTAAGAGATATATGTCCAAATAATGAACATAATACTGTAAAATGTAACAGAATACAGAATCATGTACAAACCATGAACACAGCAGTGTAAAATATAACAGAATCACGTACAAACCATGAACACAGCAGTGTAAAATGTACCAATCACGTGCAAACCATGAACACAACAGTATAAAATGTAACAGAATCACGTGAAATTTAACAAAATCAGTTGCAAACCATGAACAAAGCGGTGCAAAATGTAATAATCACGTCCAAATCATGAACGTAGCAGTGTAAAACGTAACAGAATCGCGTGCAGATCATCAACATAGCTAGCAGTGTAAAATGTAACAGAATCATAACGTTTGCATACAAAAGTACACCTTTCCGTACAATTCACAACAACACCTGTTTTCAATATCACTTACTGCATTGCAAATACCCGGTAATATAATACACACAATTATGTTAAATACCAATACCACCAACTTTCGAGAGTTTAAACTATTTTGAGGGAGACACACTGATCAAAATATTGAGAAAACGAATTGTTATCATTACCGCAGGTACTTAATAAAAATAACATCAATTATTTGTTACTAATAGGTCACAGAATGAATTCAGTGAATTACTTCTACAGAAATAGCGCACATGATTAATACGTGTGACTATTTATAGTTAATGTGCCATGAATACTAAATAATATACTGTTAAGTGGAAGGGTAGGGGATGTTGGAATGTTATGTAGTCATTATAAGCCTAATCGGCCATGAATTAATACACGGTGCAGATAATGACAAACAACCTTGTTTTGTTATTTTGTGTGTGATGAATATTACTTGTCACAAAGAAGCATGCAAGTGGTGGCTGTTTTTAAAATACCAAGGCTGTACTTCATGTACGGGGCCCCAGACCCCTATAACTAATCAACAAGTCTTAGGACTGGATGGGACGTTTTCTCTGTACATTACTATACTAAAGAACTATATAACTGATGTCATTTTAGCGATGGTTTTAAACTGACCCTTTGTGTTCTTTGTCAAAGGGACCCTTCTATATCAAGTCATGTTTTCAAGATTAACCCTCCTTCTTCCCGAATCTCCACCCACCTGAAGCACAACTTTTGGCAAGTTAAAAGTGACCTGCCACTTAGGGGCATGCATTTGAATATCTGTTAACGTTTTTTGGGCTATTCTTTTTTGGAAATAGGGTTTGGGATTAAATTTTAGTTTGACACAACCCAGACGTACGGTCCCCTTAATACGATGACGTCACTCACATCCTCTCATTGCTATACTAGCGATATGCACGGTCACGCACTGCAGGCATGCTGGTGAACTTTTCAACCCTTTTTATTTCCGACAGACGTTGATGTTTACTATCCTTATGGTGATACCACTCCTTGTGATGGTTGTAGCCTATGCGTTGATTATCCTTGAATTGTGGAGAGGAATGAACTATGAAAAACGCGCTACATCCGCAGGTAAGACAATCTGGACATGTATGGTAGTAAATATATATACAGCGCCCTCAATGTATATATGAGATTGCCTTTCGTGTAATATTTTGAAAAACAACAAACTGTCTGATATATACGGGTAAAATATAATTATCATTTGGAATATGAAGTGGGTGAACTTGAGAATCTGTAGAACATGAATTGACAGAGCATAGGAAATAATTGATGAAATTGTTTACACCTGAAATCAGAAGAATTGGTATATTTACACAAAGTTGTTGATGAAACAAGTTTAGAAACTGAAATACCAAAATACTGAGGCTTTAAATTAGATTAAACTCGTTATCGTTTTGATTGGTTAACCTGAAAATAAATAATTAGTGCCAGTAGCACACAGCAAATGTCAGGTTAGGATTACAGTATGGATACGGAAAACAGGTGTCTGGCAGAGCTATAGAAATACAGCTGTGGACATTCAAGTGTGCAAAATCCCCTTCATTTCACTCGTCAGACTAAATTAGTTGTATAAGGTAGATTTCAGCCAGTAAATGACAAGTGGTATACTTATCATAAACCTACTAAGGCTGTTCAGTGACACCCAGCTGGGTCACAGTGGTTACACTGTAATCAAATCTGTGTCAACTAGCTTTTTTAAAAAGAAATTTGACAGTTGAAGACTTTCACTTTAGTTATACATGATTGAATACTTTATTCCTGATCCCATGAACATTAGAATCACTTTGAGTACACTTGCCTTGTTGAATAGCCAATAGTATATGTAAAGTTGGACCAAGTAGTAAAGCTGTGACTTCAGAAGATGTCTTTCCCACTTTTATGATGTACGGTACTTTCAATGATAACATATATAAGACTAACTGTTCACTGTAACAAAGCTGGCTGAGGACCAACTTGGCTTTGAAACTACTTTTAAAAGGAAGTAGTGTCCTGTTGTTTTGAAAACATTGTGTCAAGTTTTATGAATGAAATCTATCTATACAATCAATTTAGTTGAACTAGTTAACACAAAGGCGATCTATCGATCCACTTGCCCGTCCGCACCTGTAGTAGGTCCAGAACAGAAGAATGGCCTTATATTATGCCCCCCCCCCCCCCAATGATGTCCTATGCTCAGCATGGCATTTACTAATATGACGTTACATATGGCCTGGAAACCACACTGTATAGCGCCCCCAGCTGTCTAAACCAGTACTACTGTCTCGGTATGCATCTTCCATTAGGTCCCTGTTTCTCTCAAATACATTCATAGAAATAAATAGACGATTTGAAACCATGGAGGCACACCCTAATCTATTTGCCCGAGTACTATGCCCCCCGCCCCATTGATGTTTACCTGTCCTGTACACATATGGCTTTTATCATTATTGCATAATCATTCACGTGTTCCTTTTTCTCTCTGAAGAACAAGAACCAAATGGTTCCCGCAAAGCCGCAAATGGTGACTCGAAAACTACGAAAGTTCGTGCTGCTGCCCCTAGGAGTACCTCCAATAACGCAGCAAAAAGGCGTGTAGTCAAAATGTTGATGGTGGTCGTTCTGTTATTCTTCGTTTGCTGGACGCCATCTTGGTGTCTCAACATGTGGGCGCTGTTCGACAGACAAGCGGTATGGAAAGTGTCTGCGTTGGATGCAGCAGTGATTAAACTTCTGACTTACATCTCTTCATGTGTAAACCCTATCACCTATTGCTTCATGAACAAAAAGTTTCGACAGGGTTTCTTAGAAGCTTTTGGCTGCTGTTCCAAGTCAGGAACCGACACTGGTACATACAGCGCAGTCGGAAGTACAAGGCTGCGATCTCAAGGTATGGCGGGTAATTACAATACAACTTTATCGTCCGCGGAGCCGGACTCTTAAAGCAAGATGCGCGACGACACGCGTTGGATAAAACATACAGCTGAAAGCGTAGCATTTAGAACTTTTCAGTTTCTGTCCCATGACGAAAAGAAAAATTGCACATCTATCACTCAAACATTAAAAACAAAGTCACTGTACTCTTTTGTCACAGAGGGCGTAAAACAAAACAAGATATATGGTCGTGGTCGTAATAGGCAAAGAAGGAGTTAGGTTCCGCATATGGTAAGATAGTGGCTTTGGCTTCAAAGTTTTTTCTCTCTAATAAAATCACTGCAAAATACTCTAAATTGAAATGACCATTGACTATTAACCTTGCGATGGAAAACAATATAAATGTTATTAACTTAGAATATATTTGTAATATACATAATCAATATAATTATATATCTTTAACAATATTTGATAAATTTACCTGCACTTTAAACCGACAGATTTGCTAATTTATTCTGTTTTTAACTAAAATGTGATGGGTCACTGAATGATAATTTGTCTAACTTCTACTAACAGACATGTCATTACCCACGGCTATCAATGAATGACATTATGTGACTGTGACCAACACGTTGTGTAGTTCGCATGGTTTTTAAAACACTCACCTTATGTAGCGAGTAATACCCGTCGAGCACAAATTCTAGAAAAACAAAAGTCACTGTACGTTTGGTCGTAGAGGGCGTTAGTCATATTAATATATTGTCACAAACATTGTATGTTGTGATATCGATAATAATATATTCATTTAAACTATAATTTTAAAATCTTATTATTATATTAAAAATGTCTAATCTTATATAAGTATTATATATATATGTATATCTTGAAACTATTTTCTTGTGAACATTTTCAGAATTTGAAATGTAACTTGTTCGTCACATACGTGTATGTCTACTACTGGTATGGTTTCTGGAGTACGGTTTCTAAAATAAACATATAGATGTATAAGATTTGTATTTAAGCTTGTATTATAGGAAGATTAGTTTAGATAATATAACCACGGTCAGTAAAGTGATTGATTAATGTCTTTTTAGACCCCATGAAACGATTTTTGTCACATTCTTTACTAAAACAAATTGTAGTACTTTATAGTGCGAGTTAGCCTCGTTTTCATATTTGTTGTTTTCAATACAGTATGTTCGTACTGTCGCCATAGGTTGGTAGCATTGTCTGCCTCCACTTTGTGAGGTTACCTCGTATCTCAACGTCACATTGTTTGTTTTAACTTATTTGACAAAATTAAATGACAAAATCCAGTAACTACATACATACATACATACATACATACATACATACATACATACATACATACATACATACATACATACATACATACATATTCCATTACATTCAGAAATGTTCAGGTTTTAACCTAACATTTCTGTATCTCGTCGATTTTTCCTTTGAAAAAGAATTTTTATTCGAAACGTCGGATTTAACAGCTATTTATACGGACTGATTTATAAGTTCCATATGCATTTCTTTATACATACATACATACATACATACATACATACATACATACATACATACATACATACATACATACATACATACATACATACATACATACATACATACATACATACATACGTACGTACGTACATACATACATACGTACGTACGTACGCACGCGGGCGGGCAGGCAGACAGACAGACAGACAGACAGACAGATATGCACACATATCTGTATGTATGTATGTATGTATGTATGTATGTATGTATGTATGTATGTATGTATGTATGTATGTATGTAGGGAGGGAGGGAGGGAGGGAGGGAGGGAGGGAGGGGAGGTAGGTAGGTAGGTAGGTAGGGGGTAGGGAGGAAGGTAAATATAGAATAGTCATAAATCTATATATGAATCATTTCTTATGTATTGTGTATTCTTTTTCTAGCGAGGACTTCCCCTCAATCATCCAGTGTACGATGTGGCTCGGAACGCACACCCAAACCTGTTCAGCTCTAGTGTTCTTTGTTCGTCAGTCAACCCATGTCATGTACCTACCCTTTATAAGTGTCAATCACTGACCAGCTACGTCAATATCCTCTGCACGTCTCGTGTTCACAAGGCTGTCTTACGTCATATCCGATACCTGACACTGCACTTGGACGCCATATTGTCAGAGAATCCAGCATAGCAAGTTGGTCGGAATGTTTTTATTTCCTTCTTTCCGTTTGGCTGCAATTTATGTACTTTGTTACCATACGATCTATGCACCAACCATTGGAATTGCAATGAACCATATACATTGCATCATCATGATTGTATTCAATGCATGATTTCATCGCATGCGTTTGACTTATTTGTAAGCTATGCCTTCACTATTATCAGACTTTTTTCAAGATAATACACGTATTTCCAAGTAAGGGTAATGTCATCTTATTTTAAGTTATTTAATGTTTGCCTTTGATTCGTGTATGCGGAGGGTGTACAGTAGATGAAATTTGAGGAAGGGATATTTTGAATGCTAGAGAAAGAACATTTCTTAGGCTGGATTACAAGATGTGTGTATGTACTTACTAGGATCGGGGAGGTTTCAAGAATACATATGTTAACTTTGAAGACATACAATGTTTTGATCTTAACCTTTGTAAGATAATTTGTTTACACCAAAAATTGGATATTTTAGGGGCGGAGTTTAGGGGCAAAGAAAGCCATGGTTCTTATGAGAAATTTGGCAAATTGTAAGACTTAGCTATGTCAGCATAGTAGAAGGAAGAAAATCACTCACCATATATGACCACAGTGATATTTTTTGCAGATCAGATAATGTCATCGACCTTATAATGCTACAGGTGAAACATCACTATTTCAGTACGTCAGACGACTTTCTCTTATATGTATATTTATATCTACACATAGTATTTAGAGGTAGCGAACAAACATATAACATTGGGTCGATCAACAGGAATTACAAAAACTTCACATGTACATATGCTGACATTTGTATACTATACCGATATATGTGCTAGTATATTGTCTATGGCACTGCAGCTGTAGCACAAATTTATACTGTGCTGCTCATACAAATATTTTGGAATTATTAGTATTCATATTGTGTTTGAGCGGGAATGATATAATGGCACAGACTTTTAATGACTTTTATTTCAGTTTGAATTACCAGTTGGTTTCATGTATTGAATTGTTAGAATCGGGAAAAAATATTGACTAGGCATGAGTAAACATCGTAGTGGGTATATAAATTTTACCATATGCCTTTGAATTAATCTTACATGCAACAATGACCCTTCCGTTATTATGTTTGGAAGAGGAGTTAGGATTCCGCTAACGTTGTGTGCAATTGTGATATCACTTGTATATCAATTGTGTCCATTAAAAAGCGTAATATACTCAGTTTGTTTCAGAGAATGATAATGTGATGGAAGCTATCAATTTTTTCATGTGTAAAATTACATGTACAATCTTATCTAGCAAGTCGAAACCATCTGATATTGTTAACCTTAAATAATGTATATGACGGCGAAAGCTTTCTAACGGTTTTGCTATAACACCGTACACCATCTATAATTTTTGCAAGTATCTGGATTTCTTGTAATGGACTTCAGTCATATATTCCTCGGTACGGAGTGGTTATGGCACTAAAATCATCCCGTGTTCGTATAGCCGTAAAGTGTTTACTGTATAAAAATACGAAAGCAATTTGCTAAATTATGTTCACTTGGTATATTTCCATGATTTCTGAACAATTAAAGAAATTCAACGCATTGCACTTGTGCACAACATGTACATTTACCTGGTGGCTTTCAAAACTATTATCTTCTGTAACGTACATGGTACAAAATCAGCGAGGTCACCAGGAACAATTTACTTCGAGTTGAAGTTCAAAACCATTGAAATTGATTCAAGCCATAAGATCTCTTCATCAAGTCGCAGGTGCATAGGTGGACTATATTTGCCATTTAAACGGTGCCAAGGGATGAGACATTATGATATATAATCTGTAAAGATCTCTAATATACACAACCAAATACCTTGGACTATATGATTGAAGCTTGCATACCCCTTAGGAATAAATTGTTGACGTGCAATTGTTTCGCTTTGTTACTAATGCACAAATACAGGTAAATATTCGTTAGCAAACATGAAAATGTATGTATGTACATAAATGAAATGTTTCAATTTTTATGTAAAATACGTCCTTCGTTTTGGATAAATTCTTTTAAAGGTAAAACAATATATGCTTATTTACATAATGAAATATTTCACCTTTTATGTAAAAAGTCTTGTTAATTTGATGGTGAAGAAATTTGAAGGTAAACATCCGATATGGAGTACTAATACCACAGACCGCTACTGCTTTGCTCTAGTGGTCTGAGCTATTAGTAAAAACAACACAGATACTTATTTCAGAGAAATGGTCTGGAAACGACTCAAGCGAGTATATCACCAAAATAGTGGCTACTGGATTTGGAAATATCAGTTTACTGCCTTTGCAGTATTATGATTGACTATTAAGTTATATCAGGCTCCACTCTTTCTAACTTGCCCTATATCTCTGAAAAATGCTATTCTATGGTGAATAGGTTGGCTCTAAAGTGCAGCCAGTCCCCTCTCCTGTTACGTTGTTTTATCTCAACACTCCTACACTATGGCTATAGGTAAAATGATCGATTTTAAGCTATCTTTATCTGCATGGCTCATGTAGGAAAACACTCTATTGATTTGTCTCGTGCAGTCAATACAAAAAGACAAACCACGACAAATGTGCCATAGACGAGTACTAACGACACGTACCGGTATTTCCTAGTAACTTATTATCTCACTTCAATGGTCTTCAATATGTGTGGAAAGAATTGACGAATTCAGCAATATACCTTTATTTATTTTAAAAATGTGTGTTACTCCTGAGTATTAACTTATTTCTTTTCCATTCTTTTAAAGTTATGTATTTCTTTGAGTTATGTAACGATTATATTGTAGCAGTGTTCTCCCCACTATAGAGAAAGCACGATGTTAATACCGTCCTTGACACCCAGGCTGCCATGCTTCTAAAGTGTGCTATCGTCCTTAAGTTTTAGTGATCTATAGTAATGAAAATATTATAATAGTACTTTCACATGAAGAGAAATGGCAGTTCCCATTCTCCATGTGTGTATATGCTAAATGTCAAGAGTGTGTTTCAATGTTGAAGACATACATATGATATGCTGATCATTATGCTAATTACAATGTTATTGACATATACATTATTATGCAAATCTACCATTATCCTTGCAATCTACCCTGGGGAGAACACTGATTGTAAGGTGATTGCTAAAGTGTCAAACCCTATGTGAAACCTCTTGAACGTAAATTTGGGTGTGATTGTCACCAGGTTTGGCATAATTAAGCATTTCTTATCAAAGATTTAAGAATATGACATTTATTAAAAGGTTTTGTTGAACATTGGCGTTTTGGGACGTTTTCAAAAGGTCTGAACAGTGCAAATATTAATGAAGTATAGTAACTGTACTAATTGAATAGAAACATCGTTTGAAGTAGCTAGACCACTGTTAAATATTTTTCAAAGTGCTATAAAACATACTTACTATAATTACATCCAGGACTTGCTTCGGCTCTCAAACAGCATAATGAGAGAATAGATCACACCAAAGAACATACTACACCACATACAATTGCAAATTAATTTGCTTTAGCAATATTAATCATCTGCTGCCTGACTTATATCGGGTGTAATTTTATTTTTAAAATGCTTAGCAAACTTGTGTCTCAAATAATTGAACAATTTTCTTTCATTTCGACGACTGGCCTTGTGAGGAGTTCAAAAACTAATTAGATGTATGAAAACCTACTTATCGTTATTAGATTTGTTATAAAAATGATTTGTATGCACAAAGGCAAGCGCCAACGCACCGGCATTTGAAACACTATAATTAAGTTAAATGAAAATGTAGGAGCTACATAAGTGAAATCACTCACCAATAAATGTTTTCATGTCCGTTGAGTGTATGTAATTCCTTAATGTTCAATATGTCTATTTAACAAAACACACATAGAGCTGTTTCTTTGCTTTTCGATTCAATACCATCAAAGTAACGAAGATGAATCCTTTGGGAGCAGTCTTTCTAGTCTATGTGTTCAAGAAGTTTATTAACTTATGCGTTAATATTTGTAAAGAGATCAAGTGTATATAAGGCTCTGCATGGAGTTTGAACAGTTATTGGACCGTTTGTAGGCTTGGTATGGATCGGAGGTTAATACATAGAGACCTGTTCAACGTTTACATTCAAATTTTATCTTGTACATGTAACTGTCAACCAACATTTAAATTTCAAACAGAATATAAATGTATTTACCTAGAAATAATGTAAGATAAACCATAGAGATGAAATAAAACGATATTGATTTTCATCTAGATGTTTCTCTAGCGTCATTTATATTCAGATTGCATGTATAATTCATGTGAACCTGGTTGACGTCATCCACGGTAAACTATACATATTGGGTTAGATTTCATCCAATCCATCAACTATCAAATACGACCGAGGTGAGCAAAAACATCACGAATTTGGAGGTAAGCTGTTGAAAACCACGTAGATGTGTAAATCCTAGAGCTAATGTCAATTGAATTTTACAATGCCAAACACAATCATTGTATTTTGCGAATGTTGTCTGATTAAATTTATGAAACTAGAAGCCATGAGCGCAAAGGAAGTCTTATAAGCCTACGATGCTTTCCGCTTCTTCTTGAAGTAGTTCTCATGGGATATAACATAAAATAACTACGTTTCATCCCGGTGGAATATGTATTTAACTACTTCATTATCGTAGAGTCTAAACCAGGTCATGTTTGAACACAACTTTCACCATGTCTTTAAACTTACAACAACAACAACAACAACAACAACAACAACAACAACAGCAACAACAAAACAAAAGCCGGACTAGATGGCTTCTTGGTGTTTTGTTTTGTTTCGAGTAGGTTTGTCTTTATTAGTTGTATAACGTGTTTCTGCAGACTCTTCCGGAATATGAAACAATCAATATACATCAGGTGCAGCCAACAGGCAGATTTGTGGTTTTCATTAATTGTATGTTGTTTCAGACCAAAAATGATGTTTTTATAGAAATGTCCCCAAAAAACAATTGTGAAGAGAGTGATTAGCCGTTCTTATGTACCCCTCGAATTCCACTGATGGTAAAGGATATCTGCCCTCCCCCTATCCTGCTGGGTGTCAACTTTCCCGCCAGCCCACTGTCCATCCAATATTGAGAATGATTTACCCACTCCCACAAGGAAAACATTTTTGCTATCCACTATACGAACAATCCATTTTGACATACACAAAATGTGCCCCTCCCCCCCCCCCCACAATTTCATGTTTTACCCCTCCCACTGTATCAAAATCATGACTTCCCCGCCACAATTCTTTTCATGCTCGCTCCTCTCGCGCTACAGATCGAAAACAATTGCCCGCCCACTGAAAAATTGCGTAACAACAGCTTTTTTGCAAGAACAGCTTCGTTGAGTGCACATGATATATCATAGCACACCTAATGGTTTATAGGTTAATTTTTTTTAAACGTGTTTTCGTCATAATTTCGTCATAACTCCGGTTATGACGTAGAGCATGGTCATCCCTAATGAATTCCTGGTCCGTTTATGGTTACTTTAGCTGGATGATAGGTGGTTAATGTACGACCTTTCCATTTGTTACTTTACAAATATGGTCAATAAATTTATGCAAAACTATCATATTTCTGTTTAAAAAAACGTGCGCAAAACGTTGCATAGTCATTGCCACTTCCAGGGACCTAACTTCATACAGCCCGGAACAAACAATCCAGTTTGCCATTAGCGCAAGGATGAATCCATTACATAACAATCGACGCCTACCAAATACCACCTCATATTAATGGTTTAGTTGAGGCTCAGGTGCTGCTTCAATTTTGTCAAAGGAATATACCTGATCAGGAACAGGAACAGGTGGCATCGGCTTGGATCCAATCCATCACCGGCCGACAACTCTGACTCTCAACGTGTACTACAATTCTGATTTTTGAAGAAAGGTAAAGTATGAAAGTTATACTGATTATGTTATTGTAAAGGACAGACAATAATGGCCAAGGTATCGAAGATAGCAACACAATGCTAGTGATATTTCAATTGTGTCGCCAAGTGTTCGAATCCTGAATTCATACCATGAAGTGAAGACAGTCTTTTAACAGTACTATTTGTCTATCTAAGGTCATCTAAAATACAGCATTATAAGCACATATACTTCTATCAACTAGGACGAACGGCGATAAGGTATTGTGCTAACAAGGTACACTCCAATTAGTAGTACATAATCTTATGACAACCATAAAGGAATGGAAACATATTATACACATGCCCATAATGATGATATGCAAACCCTTCCACACATTTACAAATAGCTCGGTGAAAACATGGCAATGTGGCATTTAAGGAGCATAAGCCGAGTTTCTACGTTTTAGGGAGTAATGTGTTCTGCATGGTAAAGGGTACCTGTAGTATTTTACAGACTGAAGCATTGCTAGACGACGTCAACATGGTATTTAAGCATATAAATATAATCGATTTGATGACACAACTTTAATAGTCAAGGAAATCCCTCTTATGCCATCAGTTGTGCCATACGAAGACTTAGGGAGCCTTCAGTAATTACAGGTGGGGGAGGGCCGGAGAACCTAGCGCGGAGGGGGAGGGAGGGGTCACATTATGCAAGTCCGTTGTTGGGGATTGACATATTTAAGAATATGGACTAAGGGGAGGATCACATTTTGTTTTGACTCATTTCATTAGCTGGCTTTGCATTGCTTTGTGATTTGGGCATTCCACCATAATGTTGCAACCGCTGCCACATCCCACAACTGACATCATTGTAAAGTAATATCAGAAAAACATACCAGGGAAATTGCTGCTGGTAACCATGAAATAATCAATTTTTACTAATCTTGCGGTATGAGGAGTGGAGTGGATCTCAAAGGACAGAAGGAGAAACAGTGTGGGAAGACTAAGGGATAATGTAGTGGAGTGGGGATGTTGACAGCGGTCGAGGGAATGTTGGTAAACTATCCGTCTAGTCAGTGGGAGTTCTGGCCTTCAGCTCTGCTAATTAGCTTGACCCAAGAATAGGACTTGATTAATGTTGTGCCATCACACAAGTTCGCTGTGGTGGTAGTAGTGGGAAACAACCAATGTCACTAACATTATAAATATGATGACAGCAGTGAATTTTGAGTCCTAACACTGTAACAGCATTTTATCCAGTGTAGTTAAACATAAACAGCGGGGAGGGTCATGTGTTTTAGAAAGGAAATTGAGGGAGGAACATTTTATACAAAATGGGGGATTAAGTGGAAGGTTACATTCTACACAACAGACCACGCTTGATTTCCCCAGACCCTCCCCTTGTACTTGTTGAGATTTCCTTTTAATGCATCGACGTCAGATATACTGGAATAGTTGAATTGAGGTTCTATATTAGTAAATAATTTAATCCGAAGCTTTTGCCAATTTAGTCATCAACAAACCAAACTTATTCTGTGTAACTGCTTAATATCATTATCAAGTTACGAGTAAATTTTGCTCGCTGTTATTTACACCAACTATTTATTGTTTTAAACAGTTCAATCCCTCTAATTCACTGAATTAATCAATCAATAATTGGTATTACCGACTTGATGTCCGCTTGTAAACATTCGTGAATCAGATGCGATCTGGATTACCACAAGTTTGTAAAGGGTTCGGTTGCCAGACGATCATACACACAGCAGTTAATACGTGAATACAACAACAATACCATAGTAAAGTCGCAAATAAGAACAGAAATGGAAAATAGCCACTGCGGCGCCCTTATTTCTTTGAAATATCATAAGCCATGGATTTCCGTCTTGTGGTAGCATTACTTCATAGTCACTTTATTGAAATTTGACCAAAAAAAAGACTTTAAAACGGATATCCTTAAGTGCACTCCTTTCAAGAAAGGAACTAACAAGTCTCTAAAATGACGAGTTGTCAACATGTTTTTTTTTCAAGAAATGGTGAACAGAAAATCAAATTAGTGACAACTTTCTCTGAAATATATATGTGAATCAAATCGGATTTGATTAAGTTCATCGTATGTCACGATTTGTATGCTTGTCAATCATGTACAGTCGTAAGTGTCAAAACCTATCGTTGAGTCCTTGAGTATTAACTGACTTGTTGTTCAACAGATTGTGTGTTTCATTCAAAGGATTACATCAGATTTACTTTCGTATTAACACTATGAATACGGTGGCATCTAAAGCAAAGAATGCGTCCTTGGTAGGGCCACTGTTTAGTATGCGTGTCACTTTGATGTTTTCGAATAGAAATAATATCTAGATTAAAGTAGACATCCTAAGACTGACTTTTATCGCCTTTAAATATTTCGAACGTTGTGGTATGAATGCTGTGTACTGTATCCCAACCGATCCCCACGTATTTGAGTATAGATTACATCACAATATCTGTACATTTTTTCCTAAGTACTATACAGCAGCTATCGTTTGCCAAAATTGTAATTATTCATGTTTCCACTGTGCCATTAATTTACGGTATATTTGCTGCGCAATCTCTTTAATACCTGGCCCCACATTAAGTGTAAATACTGTGTCAGTCTTGCAATATTGTATGCATTTTGTATATATCTCACACCACTGTAGAATGGAGTCTGATATATATGCAAAAATTTAGCGTGTTCTTTCACATGGACAAAAATAGATTATGTAAAGATATTGATTGGTCAGTCTTTTTTGGACTCTGAAACCTTATTTTGAAAATTATATATTGCAAACTTTGTGTTGAAATCTTCTTATACAGCAGGACACAGAACTGTGTCCAGTGTTTCTGATGTGAGGATTTAAAGTCGATTGACATACGTGGCATCATGTGAACCCTAGGAAATAATCCCTACTACAGTCCATAATGATATTCATAAACTTAAGACTTTAGCGGATTTCCACACAACCTTAGAAATCACTACGACGGCATAACCAGGGTAAATCGAGTCCCTCGGACTCCAATTGTTCAAAACACTTATCTCAGAATCAAACTTCGCATACTGATTAAGGTAGTCGTGATCAGTATAAATGTTATTCTCCCTACTCACTATGGTTGCAGATCATGGATTGTATTTGTCACCATGTTCATACCGAATCCGCTATAGTAGCTTGTAAATATATTTTTTCATTTCCTGTTCAAAGTCCAAAAAGTCAAATTTACAATTGACTGTACATGAATATTACAAAAGTCTATTTCATATAGGCGTACGTTCTAACCTATTTTGTCACGTCTTAACGTAATTTGAACAAGAGCTCCATCTTTCCTCACTAATACTGAACCTTCGCTGTAAGAGTTGCACTAAACCTAAATATGACATCTATATCAGTATGTCTATGATCAAAGAGACGTTGCTCTGCAGCTGCTGCCACTTTTAAGAGAGTGAATTTTTAAGAAGAAAAACACTCTTGAATTGGAATGAAAAGCCAAAGCTCGATGTTGCCGCTAACAATACAATATCTGAAATCATTAGAGTCCAATTCGTGTTTGAAGAATTGCTCTAAATTATTTCTTTGTTGACATAACGAACATATAGGAAGTCTGTACAAAAAAATGAATCATTTCGAATCGGTGATAGATGAGACGAATTGTAATAGTGACGCAATTGGATGCTTGTAAACCCTAGAGTATCCCTTACGTAAAGGGATTTCTGAATGATTGATGTCCAGAACGAACTGATTCGCGCGCAGTAAAACAAAATAGGAAATTTCAATTTTATTACATTACAATACAATACAATATATGGCAATGGAGGTGACTAAGATGAAAACGAAAGGTAAAAAAAAACTAGCTTGATTTAGCATCATGTATACTGACATTATACTTTTTTAACGGGCACTTAAAAAGTCTTCTTCATCGCTAATGTGATAATAGTTGCCATTATCGAGAAATTCGAAGTCAAATTAGCCTACTATATCGATCATACTAACACCTTTTGCTACTTAAAATGGCTGCTGGTTAATTTAAGGTCATACAATCACTTTGATATGTAAAT
This sequence comes from Glandiceps talaboti, assembly GCF_964340395.1. Lineage (NCBI taxonomy): Eukaryota > Metazoa > Hemichordata > Enteropneusta > Spengelidae > Glandiceps > Glandiceps talaboti. The sequence goes on along the minus strand of NC_135556.1, from coordinate 6,023,052 downwards.
GACTATCGTGGTGATTTATTCATGATACTTTCAACGAATATAACCTGTCTATGGCAATAAACTCAACATTCTTGAAGAAAAAATTACCAAGGTGACGTCACCAACGAGAAAAGAAAGACGTATGTCATTTTGATACATTTGCTGTTCAATACAACCTCTCATTTTATAGTAAACCCAATTTCTTTACACTAAATCCACTGAACAATTTGCTATATATTAAATCCACAGAACCATTTTCTACGCTACCTGCGTCTCGCCTGTTGTGTACGTATTTATCATTTAAGTCTTTCCAGTGATATTACGATAAAGTTCATCATGGTTCGATTTTTTAAACAATTTATTAATCAAACATTGCCTAAACCAACAGACAACATTCGTTCGTTCGTTCGTTCGTTGAGCTAATAAAGTAATTTCAATGTAAAAATTATACTTTTTGTATTAATTTGAATAAGGTTGTTGTTTGAATTAATACTTTGGTATTTTAAATACTACTGCAATATTGGAGTCCAGTCATGCTTGAAACCGATACAGTATGGTTGGTTGCACATTGATGAAGCATTTCGCTTCCCAATAATGATTCAAAATCGTGTAAAATCTGGCAGGACGTCAACCTTGCAAATAAAGCACCAGTCAGTTCGTGTCTACGCAGAGCCCCATGAAGTTGAGGAAATTTCGACTGCTTCAAAACTTATCCCATATGTCTTTTTAGAAAGTCGACTTGAAGACATGTTTTTCTTAGATTTTTAAGTTCCAGCCACTCTTTAATTCTTCATTTGATAAGATAGAATATTAGTCAAGTTAAATTGTTCATGGGTAGTGTTTCTACTTTATAAGTATAGACAATCAAATTATCAGGTTTAGAATGATTGCTGACGTTGACATTGACTGAAAGGTACCATGTCAAACTCCAGGTTTGTGTATACACACAGATAATTCGCCTTCCATTGCTAAAACGGTTGTTGATTTAACGACGGGCAGGTCAATATCATCGTCTGCAAATCCGTCAAACTCAACTGATGGAAGTTTGTTTAGTTAATTGATCCAGATACATTCAGCACCAGTCTTAAAGACAGATGATAAACACAACTATAATAGTTATACTGTGTGTTTGTTTACAGCATCGGGTATGTGCACAGACAACTAACTAGTTAGTTGTCTATGGTATGTGTCAATTGCTACATGCACAGACAACTAACTAGTTAGTTGTCTGTGCTATATGTAACCAAAAACAATGTGAAATGTTCTTTGACCCAGCCAACCAAAATTACTAAATATACTGCTCGTTTCAATCCTTTGAAATCGTTAGCAAGTGAACATGCTTATCCTAACATAACGAAATTTACTCTTCAAAGTATAATTTAGAAGGTGACTCTGTGGGTCGCAATGTATAGTATAGATACGCAGTATGCATAATGATAATGGCATTGCCATGCCAAGCTTCTCGAACATTTTAATGACCGACTTGCCAAGCAGGGCGTCGATGAATATTGCAAGAGACGCCATAGGTCAAACCATTTTACCTACATTTACCTGAGATAAGGAGTTAATGTGTTGTAGAGACGTTTAAGTCTGAAAATCATGTCCATCAGAGACATTGATATCTGTTTCATCGTTAACGTTCCTATTGCTCGTAGATAAACAGTAAAACACGAGAGTAAAAAGCACAATTATTAAATATATTCATATTTTGAGATTAAAGATTAATACATCGTCTTAATTCAAACATGGGCAACTTGTTAGATAAGGCCTAACAAAACAATTGTGTTTAAGATTACGCTCAATTGTAGAATTTATATATATTTATATATATAGATATCTTTCGTATGTGAGTGTCTAGGTCAGGTATTTAATATGTTTTCCGTTGTTTTCCATATGGTCTCTGTGTTATTTTTTTCTTCTCATCAGATGTACAGCCATTACAGATTGGAAGAAAAGTTTTGTATTGTCTTTTTAAGTTGATGTCAGTTTCCGCATCCACTATTTCTTGCGAGACTTCACAATTTTCGAGTTTATATTTTTTTTGAATACGTGGGGTCGAGTAACCGGAACCAAATAATTTGTTTAGGCGTAATCAAAGTAGATGTTAATACTGGAACAAATCAATCGATAATTATGTTTAAGGACGATTGATTAATTAATTTATTGATTGATCGATCGATTGGTTGGTTGGTTGGTTTGTTGATTGATTGATTGATTGATTGATTGATTGAGTGAGTGAGTGAGTGAGTGAGTGAGTGAGTGAGTGAGTGAGTGAGTGGGTGGGTGGGTGTTTGGGTGGGTGGGCTGGTGAGTGAGTGAGTGAGTGAGTGAGTGAGTGGGTGGGTGGGCTGGTGAGCGAGTGAGTGAGTGAGTGAGTGAGTGAGTGAGTGAGTGAGTGAGTGAGTGAGTGAGTGAGTGAGTGAGTGGTCGGTCGGTCGGTCGGTCGGTTGGTCGACTGGCTGGCTGGCTAGCTGGCTGACTGACTGACTGACTGACTGACTGACGGACGGACGGACGGACCGGCGGGCTGGCTGGCAGGCTGGCTGGCTGTTTGGTATGTTGACAGACTGACTGACAGACTGACTGACTGGTTAGTTGGATTTGCACATTCGTCAGTTCATTAGCTTTGGTCGGCCAAGTACAGATTCTCGATGAAAATATATCGATTAGTTTCTCAATAAATTAGTGAGTATTTAGTTAATTCAGGAATTAAAAGATTGGTACATTAAGTTCTATGTGCGGATTAATCGATTGATATACTGAGTAATTAGGCTCAATCAGCGGATAGACACAATTGTCTGTCATTATAGCCATGATGCATATGCATACATAATTGACAAATACACGTCATGGTACCTTTACAGAACGTTTTCAAATTTGAAAATCAATATGAAGATGATAGATGCGGGGAATGTATGTGTATTAGGATGCAATTTTTCACGCCGAAGTGTTCCCGAAAGGAAAACGTTCAAAAAAATAATTTCGTGCTTAGGGACGGAAAATTGATGTATTAATGAAAACACGTACCGTAGCATCGGCTCTGGTAATGCCTGACGTCATTAAACATGGGCTACCATTTATCATTTCTTTAGGCAACAAACGTCGTTATGCTTTAATTTTCATTTCAATTTGCAAAATTACTGTTCTTGATATGAAATCTTGTTAGAAAACCGGAAATCGAAATTTCCATCGTGTGCTGCAAAGCAAACGTTGATGCGATCCTTGTTTCGTAAATAAACCATCATTATTTGCTGCGATCGTTGTAAGAAATGACTTGCCATTTATATTCATCTGCCACGATACTATTACACGGACTGGAAAAATGATACGGATTGGATATTACAAAGCAATTGCTGATTGCATGTCCTGTGCACAATGGTAGTTGATTTTCGATTTAAGAAGTCGATCAGCAAATCACAATGTTATAATCACCTGTGTCCATAAACATTCCCGCATGAAAAGTTCATCATGCCGTAATTTTACGACCAAATGCTTCCTTTCAAGAAAGGAAAGGCTATCTCAAGTATCCCTGCGATGACAGGTTTCACGCTGAAGAGAACTATCTGGTGTTTGTTGTCTCAATATTGTATCCCTCGGGAATGAATAAAAACTACGAGTGTCTGAAATGTTGTTCGCAATTGGAAAGTTGTGGCCAGGGTATTTAGAATTGCTATTTTCGAAGCGGTCGATAATGTCACTACGACTGGAAAAAAACTCACATGTGGTGCACATCATCTTTGTGATAATGAGGTGTGTTTTCGACAAATTTTAGGCTTTCATTATCAGTGGCGACGTCTGCAGTATCTCTATGACTCATTTATAGTGCCATTACATGCAACTCGTATTCATTACACAAATAAGGAAACGATCGGTTTGTATATTGTGCCACAGCAGTGCTTTCTATGTTTTAACGTCAAAATTTGTTATATTAGTCGTTCCAATATTCAAATTTGTGTTTTGTTTGAAAGACGGGGGGGGGGGGGGTTGTATTGAGGCCTAATCAATCTTTAACATGTTTTTTACATGTATCTGCGACAATTTGAATGTAACAAGTGTAGCAAATATGACGTTTCATTAGCCCCTGGTTACTTTGAGAAAACTCAGACATTTCGGAAACCGACTTCCTGCCATTACACGATATTACCTTTCATAGTATCGAATTTGTCGCCTGCATCTTCGACTGTTTTGGGAAAAACCATCGTAAGTTAATACATTGATTGGGGGGACCGATACTATACTAGCAATGTCGATCACTGCCTGCAACGAAAAATTATATGCTAATTAGGTGGCTCTATGACACCGGGGACTCCCAAGATTGGAGCCAAGATTTTTGCCGCTGCTGTGCGTAAAAAGACATATGGCCTTACCTCTGACCGATCCAGGAAAAGTATGTGAATCCGCATAATTAGACTCAAGAGAAGGACTATGCGTCGTTTTCAATATTTAAATGAGATAGTGGCATAACAGTTGAGATGGTAATACGTCAACTCACAATCCTCTCCTTTAGATACGCTATAAAGAGTAAATTTCTTCGTGTACTACATTATACCACAGAGACGGTCTGCTGTACGACATTGAGCCACATTTCTCTTATCAAGATCGAACAACTTATTTCATGGATTTCAATTTTACGTCGTCATGTTTTAGGGGTAAATCAACGACAAATTTGAACTCTCATTGTAATCGATTGCGTATTTTCTGAACTGCACTTACGCGCCTACGATTTCATCATGGCCATCAAGGTAAGAAATTTATGAAATTCGAACGTGTGACAAATATGATTTTAATAATCCATTGACTATTATTTTACATGTTTTACCTAACTGAAATGTCTATTTATTACTTACTTATTGCGTTGTTTACCTATCATGACACTTTCACGTCTATTTTGTAAATGCTCAGACGGATACTGAGAGTGTATAGGCCGTTATTTGAATGTCTACTTATCTCCCCCTGCGTTGTCAACACTAATAGGATTCTCTTTGTGCCATCTGCAAGAAGGCTGTCTCACAGAACAGCTCTCCACTAATATCGCTTTTGACCTTTCAACCCTTAAAATTGTTTTGAATCACAGCTGTCAATATAAATACGACTGGGAGATACATATGGTAATTATCCTTGCCATTCACATTATAATCTTGACCTCTCAACCTTTCTGTCAATATTTCCATTATTTCTCTATTTTTTTCGTCTAATTTCTTCTCACATCCTGTTCGTACAAATTGATAACATTTAGTCCATACCATGAGTCGCATTAAACGACAATTTCCTTGCAATGCTTAAATCAATACTTCTTAAAGTCGATGTCTGTCGCCACTGGCTAGGGTGAGTACACATTCTTTAAGCGAGTAGAAATTGTTTTTCTCAACTACAGCATTGCAGTTGACTTTTCTTTCATTTTATGACCAAATGTGCATTTTGGTTTTTATAGGGTACTGGATTTGGGACACTGTTTTCACGACCGTAATTCAATTAGTACATGGAAGTATGAAGTTACTCAATTTAGTTCTTGTTCAGTATACTATTAAAGCAATTAATTAAATAAGTTAATATATTCTATATATCAAATTGATGTATACGGTTTTCTCAATTCAATAACGAGTTACTGTATCTTGGGTTTCTTCAATGCATGTAATTCACTGAACAAAGTACGTAGGTATTTTCACGACATGTTCTTAGAAGAGTATACCAGTCCTCTAGATCTGGAAGGCGAAAAAACGTATTTCTCGTCAAAAAAGTAGTAGACTGTCTCGTAAACTAATGGCATATTATCAGAACTCTTGTCAAAGTTATCATTTCCATGCAAATCTAGTAAGTGATGTGAAAACAGTACAAACATTCATTATTCTTGGAATTCTGCAGGAATCACATTAAAAAGAATTCCTTACTCAAATTCACACACATTACCAAAACTAAAACAACATGCATTTTGATTGTGATTTCTCTGGTGCAGTTGTAGTAACCCAGGGATGATTTCTAACCTTTGCAGTTTCCCACTTCCCGACAAAACTATCAAGGCAGACGAACTAAAGCCAACATTATATACTGTATACAAATAACTCAATTACAAGAGCTTTATACCGATATTTCCTTGAGGAATAACACGATATGCTTGAATTCAGTCGACCGGCGGCGGGAGGTGGATTGAACGCGTTTTTAAGACGAAATCAGCAAATAAGGATCAAATTCCTATTCTTAAATGAATGTAACCACGTCTTAGATTGCATTTACTTTACTCTTAGAGCAGTTGTTATTTTGTTAGGCTCGTGTTAAGGTATGTGTCTGAGTTTCGTAACTACATTTGATGCCAAATGACAAGCCAATTATAAATTATACTTGTGTTGCTGTTGAGCATTATAAATTGCTTTATATCATTTCACTCACGGGTGTAAGAAAAATCGACTAAACGTCTACATTCAAAGGATAGGATTAAGATGATGATTACGTTTAGACCCTAATGAATTTGGCTAATCCTCAAAAAGATTAAACGGGTTAAAGATACTGGTTGCGATATTGACGTGAGAATGTACAAGAAAATGCAACTTCGATACAAGGGAATAAGTCCTTCCACAGTGGATAGCTCTACTATACAGGAAAGGCTCATTTTTACCTTCCGTAAGGAAGGTTGATATATATTAGGGATGAAAAGTCTTTCTGTCTGTCTGTCTGTCTGTCTGTCTGTCTGTCTGTCTGTCTGCCCATCTGTGTCATCGTTTCCTCAAAAATATTATTTGTTGAATGTGTGGGAATGTTGAATCTCCAGGATAGGCCTCTTAGAACATTTCACTGTTCAGTTATTTTCACCATACTAAAGTTACTTCATGAAAACATTTTCTGTAACTACTATACTGGGCAAATATTGGAGTTTGCAAATGAGTTTAAAATTATACACAATATTGACAAATATGTTTTGGTCCTAAATGTTGCTGTAATTTACACTTGAAACAAAGCTCTCGGCATATGTTCAATTGAATTTCAAAATTGCGGAGTCAAAGTTAAAATTAGGCAATGAATTCCTTTCATTATCAAAACTGATGTATGCTTCGAGAATTAAAAATTCCCGTAGGTATATATTGATTGCAAAACATGGTAAAATATCTTACTGTGAGAGGCAATCGTCTTTTCCAATAATAACGGTGACCTAAAATCATTGTAAGCTATTTACGACATCCCATGGGGTAAGACTCGTGGCTGATACATACAAACTTAAACATCACCTGCGTCTTCGAATTCTTGTATACGAATGCAAAACGGAACCATGCTATTTCAAATTCAAACCATTGCCACATTATAATTCTGGTCTTGTAAACCATGTATTCCTCTCTATAGCAGCAACGCTTTGTATGACAAAGGAGGCTCTTACTTGTACCTTCACTGTGATGTACCTTTTTATCATGTTTCCCAAAGAGAAGTCAAATGCATCGATGCATAAATTAGGACTCCGGTGCATCTTTAGCAAAGGTATCCAACAGACATTTAGAAAGCTGTTAGTATAATCAAGTGACGAATATTTTAGGTTAGCGTGGTAATAGAAAGTTTTTTTTTATTTCGCTATTTTCAGTAAAATTACAATCACAATTAAGTTCAGCTTTGCTTTGAAGACAAACATGAAAGTTCTGATTTGAGGTATGTGTAGGACATTATGCAAACACGTTGAACTCAAGTAAAAAGTTTCTTAAAACTGCATACTCAAGTTAAACTTTGTTTTGTAGGAAAAAATTAGACTGCCACCAGCCCCTTCGGAGATTTCTTAAGTCTCATAATCTTCAAATGATTTGAGTTTGTTACGTTTTTTCAGGTAAATGTTATCAACTTTTTTTATTTTTCCAATTACAAGTATTCTTCCAAGGGACCTGCATTAGTCCCTAGAATTGTTATGTCTATTGGACAGACATGTAGCCACTAATGTAAGATTTAACTGTAAACAAATAGCAAAAAGATACTAGACAGGCAAAAAGATAATTACTTTAAATATTCAGACAAGGTGGTTCTTAAGACTAATTTGCATAACATAACTGCCGTACGACTTGTATGTACTACATAGGGCTACCAACTTAATTCCGTCTTTGTCATGAATAAATATAAGGTCGCGATTGTGATGATGACGTCATACCATCCATAATTTATATCACAGCTACCCAACCTGGCTGATACAAGTCTCTGGGCTTAGGCATCCATCCTACTCTTAGGATACGTAGTATCATTTCACAGAAAAGAATACAATTCTGTTGTTTGTTTTGTTATAAACCTAAAAGTTTTGATTTTACGTATTGTATTGCAGTAGAACATCATGCAAGCAGGTTGGATGCATTGAGAACACAAATTAGAAAGGTTTTTTTTTCATTCTGAGTGTTTGTTAGTTTTAGTAAAGTTACATACACAACTTTGTTTTGAAGACAAATATGAATCATTTTTATTTAACGAGTATGTATGTGCAGTAAAATATTATGCAACAACTAGAATACATGTTGGGCACAAATAAAAAGTTGTTGATGTTAAAGTGGCCACATGGATGATAATTTGGTATTTATTTGGATTTTTAAGAGAACTCTATAATTTCTTACTTTGATGAAAAATAATGTGAACCAGTATCGACCATGTCTGTCTTTGTAACTTATTAAAATGGCAAACAGCTAAAACAAAGTGTGTAAAACGCTTCTTATTATACATACAGCAACGTTTTACACACGTTTTTAACCTTTTGCATTAAAAAACAAAAGGAATGTATATATGTTGTATCACATTGTTTTTTCAAGTACATAAACATGTAGATTTTTTTATGAATTAAAACTCAAAAATAGATACACATTTTTCATCCATGTGGCCATATATATTCAGTAAAATAAGCAAGTTAATTTGAGAATGTAGATAGATGTCAAACAAAGTTGCGTGGCTTATTTTGCCGATACTTCAGTTGCTCTGTGTATACTGTTGTGCCTGTGGTCTGACTCAATTTAGCTATCTCCAGAATTCTCTGGGTTACACGCAATGTGACTTCATGCATGTACTGTTATTTTATCAGCTATTAGGTATGCTTGATCTGCATTCTTAAGGATCCCATGTCCAATTACTTCAAATGTTACCTCACTCATACAGAAACGTGCCAGAGTACAGTGCCTAAGGTAATTCAACATCCGTTCTATTCGTCGTTTGTTTTTGCAATCTTAATTTTAATCACATTACATACTTTAATTTATAGGCATCATCTTGTGACACAACCGCCTCACGTTCTCGCTTATAGGCATACAGGAACATATTGGGTTAGCAGCTAGAGAGAAATTAGAAATAGAAATCTAATTTCATAAAAAAAGAAAAGAAAAAGCAGATTGATATTTATTCTGCAGCCCCCAAAGATATCATAATTATATTAATCGACAAATATATCGTGGTGACATCATTACGTTTGTTGTATTTCCACTGACATGTGATGCTGATGACGTAGTACCTCCCACAGATTGACAACACACAGTTGATAACAATTTCATAGAAGATGTTTACAGTTGATAAATGATGTTGGCTTGATGTTTCACTTATGGGACATTACATTTTTGACACAAAGATAGACATATTTCAACTCTTGATTAACAATATCGGAGGCACAACACCCACAGCTAGATCATTTCCCCACAAAAGTGGTACTCATTGCTATACGTTCACAGTGCAGTAGCAACAGGCTTCTAATGAAAACATTAAACATGTATTAATGATTTCAATGGCTTGAATTGTTTATTTTCCAACTGATAATCAACATATCAATTTTACTTCTACATCCCTACTGTGCACTGTACCTATGTAATTGTTTCTTTTGAATTTGAAGTTGTCTTGAGCGTGTGTGAACAATGTTATATTATATGAGTGAAACACCAAGGCTAAATTGTTTATACTGTAAATAGTAATGTTGTAATCGGTAGGTCCGGAATCTCTACAATAACCATTTTCCGTTTATACTAAGATCCAAAGCCATTTTGCGTTTCATTGGATGATGATAAGCGTTTGAAAGACTTTATACATTGGTGTTTGCCAATCATTAATGAGATATGTTCCATATTTCATATCTATTCCGTAGGTTACAATCCTGCTAACCAATTTTCAGCTGAAGACTCTTGAGTAATTCGATTTGGTTGGAAGATATTTCAAATATGTTTTAGAACGTTTCATTTTCATTTATATTTAACGATATATATCTTAATTATTAGATATATTTTCCCTTCTGTGCCGTCTAAATTGTGAAATTATAACCAAAGATGATTGGTGAGATCTCTACGACACATGTTTTAGGCGATTTCGAAGTATATTGGAGAGGTGGGAAGTGGTAATTAAGTTTGCCTAAATGTAATTTGGATTTGCTCAACGCGAAGCATTCCCTGTTTGCATGAATGTCCAATCAACATGTACACAAATCACCAATAGAAGTAGATTGCACCGATAATTCTTTGACTGTTAATCAAGTCAGTTCGTAAAATTACGGTATTTCTACCCGAAAACAACTGTGATCTTTACTTTAGTGACATTGGTTTCAATTTTGTTTTCGATTATCAACATATCTTTTTATCCAATTCCTTCAAAGGCTACAATACTTGTATGTAATTGAAAGATGGTGGTGAATACAGATTCTCAGCCATTGTCAATTAGGTAAAGATCAACTCCCCCCACCCCTCCGAAAGATGTATCGCAGCATCTCTTCGACATTTCATGAATGTACTCATGGCACTGTCAAGCAAGGTTTTCAACCTCCATTACAAAGGATAAATATTTACGTAGCTGTTGTAGAATCAATCTTTGAACAAGTAACATAATGTCGTCAAAAATCACAAAATGTCTTAATCATTCATTCCCGCCATTAAAACTGTTCTCATGATGTTCCATACAATTCACTAATTCAACAGAGTGCTATTTTCCGTCCAATAATAACTAATTAAAACAGTAAGCAACATTTCCGGATATATTCTTCCATTTTGGATTGCCATTATAGACATTAATGTAGCGGGGAAATCGATTGTAAATATAAATTTGTGGATTTTGAGTTAAAGTGCACACAGACATTTACAAAGATATTATCAGTTGATCGCGCTCTAAGGGTGTTGACTTCTCAAATACAGTGCTCTCACTAGCACTGTGTTTGGTGTGCTTGGAGATCCGTTCGTTTACAGAAGGAAATTGAAGACAAACACAACCGAATAGGCGATATCTGTAATGTGTAGAAGTATGCTACTTCAGAGCTGGAAAGATAAACACAAGTTGAAAGGGGTTAAATATGACATACAATTTCTTTTCTATTTCAGACATAGAATACGTCATTTATTTTCAAAGGTATTTCGATCCAATTACATGGAATAAGAGTTATAGTGTTCTACAAGAAATGTAATGTCGTATCATCCGCCTAGTTTACTTTGACAGTGTACATACATACAGAGCGAGCACAGTGTACCAAATCAACTCATACCATCTGTATGTATGTATGTATGTATGTATGTATGTATGTAAACCGTGTATGTATAAACCAACGTGCAAATAAACACCCTCATTTCATGCCACCAACGCACTGTGCAGTGTGATAGAACATGTAGAACATGTGCATATATATTGATATCACAAAAAATATAGTATGCTGACATGCTGTGACATCTAATTCAAACCAGAGTATTTCATTAAGCTTATTGCTAGAGAAAGGCTTTTAACTCATAAAACCTCTGTTCGACAGATGAAATGCAGTGACGTCACAAATTTCGAGGTGAGTCTAAGGATTCAATGTGTTCTCGTAAATTTTGAACTAACGGAATGTGTGATGTGAAAACGGAAACACGAATGCTCCTTCCACGATGATTGGTATTATGTTTGACGATAACATAAATCTAATATGACCAAGGTACAAAGTTTTTAAATATCAAAACTATTAGTGGAATTATACACGCATAATGAGGGAATTGTATATTTTAATCTTAAATCACGTAATGGCGTGTTTTTATTTTGTGAAATAACATAACCCCCTTTACACGTTCTACGTCACTCTTGTCGCTGGAAATGTATACTATAATTTACATGAATTCGACGGTATTTACGTTTGGAGTCATTACTGCGTTCATTCTCAGGGGGGAGGGGTTATGCGAGTAGGTACATGATATCGGCAAACGAAGCAATTTAGTATAACCATGGTGAACAGCTGATTGGAAATGCTACAATTGCCATCTCCGCTGTTGTTGGGTTGGTGGTTATGGTGAACCTGACAATGTTGTTTCCGACATGTAACACATACATACATACATACATACATACATACATACATACATACATGCACACATGCATGCACATATACATACATACATACATACATACATACATACATACACACACACACACACACACACACGCACGCACGCATGCATACATACATACATACATACATACATACATACATACATACATACATGTACATACATACATATACACACATACATACCAGGGCCGTAGCCTGACCAAATTGCCGGGGGGGGGGCAGAACTTTGTCTCGGTGCAACCATGCATTTAATATTTAATTTACATAAATTTGCATACATTTTACATAATATCTATTTTAGCATATGCAATTAAATATCATATGTAAGGCTAGAAAAAATAAAAAAGCCGGTCAAGGGGCAACCTACCCCATCATATTGGGTAAGTAGGTAGAATTTCATTTTTTCACAATGCTTGACAAGGATAAAACAAACCATATATAATGATCGCAAAATATTTCAGGTCGAGTTTAGATAGAACTTATTCAGTCATCTTGATACTATCTCATGCAATTTGTCTGCATAGCTACAGTTAGGAAATGTACACAATTCACGGTTAATTAAATAAATGTTGTAGTCCTCTCAACCTCTCTTCTCAAAAAATGTTAAGACCCGCCAAAGGAAACTCAAGCATTATTTTAGCCACCCCTTCTGCCACCTACACTAAAGTGGAGATATAAAATTATGTGGTACAATATGATACATTAAAGTAACAGTGATAGCCAACAACAATAATACTCTGATGAGATTACTTTCCACAGGATGTGGATTTCACACGCATACGGAGATGTCTCTAATTAGCTCTAACATATACAGGGAGGTACTTAGCCAGACTCCATCCATCTGTTTTGGGAGAAAGACAATTATCACCTTGATTGCTACTGATTGGAGAGACAACTCCAAAGGTGAAAAAAAATTGAAAATAAGACAGTGTAGGAGGCCATTTAGAGGCTTAAAGTATCAAACCATAGACATAATTTAAAGTTTTACAATACTTGAATATGGTAATAAAATACCAGAATTTAAACAATTATGCTATACATTACATATAATCTGGAAGTGTATTTTGTTGTGGCAAAGCTGAAAAATATTTTGCGGATGTGCACTTGGTAAATGACTTCTCCTGAAGTTTAATTTGGTTCCCAAAAATCCCGAATAAAGAGCAAAACATTTCGACTTTGATGGCCCTATGACTGTTCAGCCCACTTCCATGGTCGTAAACCTTTGCTCAATTCTTTTTAGTGCACATTGGATATACAACAGCTTAATTTAATCTCAATTCATGCTTATATGCATCAGCAGAGCCAAGTGAACCACTGTATAAGATATTATATAGTTTGGAATAGACTCAAATGTATATGGTTACATGTACTATTCAGAAAATATAAAGAAATATCCTTAATTTTGAAACAAATGCGAAGCCCGCATGAGGATATATTGCCCATCACCAAAAAAAATATATGGGTAGGTTGAACAGCTTTTTCGTTTTTCCTGGCCTAATATCACATCTTTCAAAGTAGTTGCCGAAAAGATATCACATTCAAAGTAAAAAAAAACTTTTAAATAAAAAAAAATTGGATGGTGCTTTCTCAATTAAGTAACACAACAAAATAATCATTTTCTTTACCCTACTCCCAACACTTTTATGGCCCTCCTTTATCTTGGAACCCAAGGTGAAATCAGTGAATTCTCCTTGTCATTATCATTATAATGGAAGTGATTGAAGTTTGGATTTTGATGTCGAAGGTACAGCTCTGTTTACAAATTCAGGGCCATTCTTTCCATAGCAAGTTGTCGCTTCAAAATGAATTGCGTAATAACGCTAGTGTCAGTGCAATGAGATAATTATTGTAATTGTAATTGTAATTGTAATTTAATTACCCATCACAAAAAAAAAATAATACATAACAATTGAAAGCATATAATACACAATGTGTGCATAATTGTATCAGAGCGGGCGAGAGGCTAGAAAATAGTTTCTATAACTAATCTAGTCTAGCCACTCAAAACTCATACACTAGTATAAATATTACAATGAAAAAAAAGATCAGGTGACTGCTGCAAAAACTCACAAACTACATACTGTACATGAAAAATGAAAATGAAAATGCGCGAAAATTTTACATATTTACAAGAAGAAACTCTTTGTAATCTTTCTTGAATTTGTGTCTGCTTGGGTGACTGCGAATTGTATATGGAATGTTGTTCCATATCTGTGAACCAGTGAACTTGACAGAAGACTGACCAAAATTACTCTTGTATTTTGGTACATGGAGGTCTCCTCTCAATTTCCGCCTAGTATCATGACAATGTTCGATATTCGAAAAGTAGTCCTTGAAGTGTGGCGGAAGTTTATCGTGTAGTACATCATGAACAAAAATTCCAATCTGATAGTCAAACTGTTTGTATATATCAAGAATACTGAGCTTTTTAAATAAAGGTGCGGTATGTGCATTATATTTACTCCCCGTAATGACACGAACAATCCTTTTCTGTGCAAGTAAAATCTCTTTGAGATATGTTTTACATGAACTTCCCCACACTTCAAGGCCATAGGAAATGTGTGGTAATACAAAGGTATTGTACAACATTAGGAGAGTTGAACATGGGACCAGTTGTCGAAGCCTGTAAAATATTCCAGTAAATTTACAGATCTTTTTCTTTACGTCTACAATGTGAGTTTTCCAAGTTAAATTACTGTCTAGGTGAATCCCAATGAACGATGTGCTGTTAGCTTCTCTAACCACCCTGTCATTAAGAGTTATAGACCCAATTACTTCTTTACTGTTATGTTTACTTCTAATTACCATGTGTTCTGTTTTATTTACATTCATAGTCAGTCGGTTAGCATCACACCATTTATTTACCTGATGAAATTCAACATTAGCTAGATTGAGGGATATATTGTTATGGGTTTCCTGGATAGAATGAAATAAGTTTGAATCATCTGCATAAAGCTTAAAATTGAAAAGATTGGAGGAATTTGGAATGTCGTTTATGTATATCAAGAATAAGATAGGTCCTAGGATTGACCCCTGAGGGACACCACAGGTAATATTTAATCTGCTTGAAGCTATATTATTGATGCTGACATACTGACTCCGTGAATGCAAATAACTAGAGAACCACTTGAGTGGTAAACCTCTGATTCCGTAATGTTCAAGCTTTGCAAGTAAAATAGTATGGTTTACAGTATCGAAAGCCTTTGAAAAATCGATAAAAATACCAAGTGTTGAATTTCAAATTATATCAAACAACATTTTAACCAAAGACAACGCCGAACACAATTATTGAAAGTGGATCTTTAAAGAGTGGATCTTAAAATGCGTACCTAGTTTAACAATATTTCAGGGCTACCAGATATTCCAAAAAAGAGGTCTGCCGTTTTATCGGTAAATGTTTTAATATAAGGAACAAGATGTAAATGAGGTCGAGTCCATCTTCGGAGTCACTGCATGCAACAGGCGACCTCGCGTTGAACGACTTTTTCCGTCTTTTTTGGAGTTTAACTCTCTGACATTATTGCGACTTGCTATTTTGGAATGAAGGAGACTTTCAAGACTACTGTTACTCGCGGAAAATGCACAGTGCATGTGAACTTCTTTTGCACTTTCCTGCGCAAAGAATTTTTAAAGTTACAATTTTTAACTGGACACATTTTTTTATTCAAAGTTAAGCCAGCGTACAATAGAGATATAAGATACATATTAGCGAGGAGTCAGTGTACAGTCACTTTTGACTTTATTGAACCATCAATTTAAATCGCGCATGCTAGGAATCATAACGTAAATAACGATTTATTAACATCGCTATGTATTCAAAAAGTCGCTTTTTTCTAGCTTTTTTCCAAATTCTCAGGGGGGCAACTGCCCCCCCCCTGCAGGCTACGGTACTACATACATACATACATACATACATACATACATACATACATACATACATACATATAACCAACCATGCATGATGACATCACATTTACCAAAATATCCTTGTCTTGACAAATACTAAGAGTGTACCAAAGCGTCTCTTAGTTATTTTCACCTTTGTGGCATTTCAAAGTCGACACAGGATTTTAAGAAACACACACGCTTAAAGTGCTGTAGTAAGTAACCTTCTGCTCCAAACAAATACATTTTAACTTGGATTCATGAAATTACTTTCTGACGAGGTCAATATCAAATATACATGATGAGAAGGATAGTTGTGTTCAAAAGAAGAAGTTTTTATTATATAATATGCAAAACACTCGGACAGTAAGGGATGTATCTTGTCAGTTATTATTTGTACTTACCAACATACAAGGAGTTCAAAATACATTCTCACCAGAGAGAAGATGGAAATTCAAATCTCATGTAATATAACCGCCGACATCGGACCGCTGACGAACCTACTACCTGTTACAAACAGGGAATGTAAAAAAAAATAATTGGATGAATAACACTTTAAACAACATGTTGGAACTGCACAGACTTGTATTACATTTCATGGTTTGATAAGAACAGTTTTATGGCCTCTTTGTATTAGCATAAATTGCCAGGTGAACATCAAACTTCAAGTGGCCATGTAACTGGTATTATCAAATGACGGAACGTAATACTTGTCTCTCTCTATATTTCCAGGACTCTGTGTGTATTAATTTAATTGGGTTGTTTTCATTCCCTGCTTGTAACAGGTTCTGTTCGTCAACGGTGGTTGTACTTGCATTCGTATCTAACTAGTAGATACACTGTTTGGAAAGTGTTGGAATGCTTCACAATTTGCATTGATTTGTTAATAGTGAAAGTCTTCCATGGCAGAAGTACCTCGATGTCATGATTGTGTTGTGTCTGCATTTGTATGGTACTATGAGTAGGGAAAGCTCTCAGTACAAATGTCAAATTGATATTGTTCAATTTCCCCTCTGAATATTTATGTAGATGTCAATTCCCTAGTATCACTCCTTTAAAACATACGCCCTATTAAACTTACAATATTTTACTGCATGATAAAACTGTGTCTTATCTGTCTATGAATTGCATACAAACTACATCTACTCAGTTTGGGCAAAAAATCAATTACTAGAAGGAACATTTATAGTCATTGCTAACTGCTACAATGGCTATCCATACTGACAAATTACCATTTGCCAGTACCTATGTCATCATCATTTCTACAATAACTATCCTTACTAACAAATTACCATTTGCCAGTACCTATGTCAGCATCATTTCCACTATTATTTGTCTCCTTTCATTTACTTAATCTAATGGAAGATTTGGTTGATACCTTATGTTTACATTGAATTGTTCTATCATGACTACTACAACCCCTCATAATATGTATCAGACTATCACAGTTAACATATGACCATTGCCTATGACGTAATATATTTACATCTCTGGCAATTTGATATCCTCGCTTACACATTCTTACAGGGTCAACGTTTCTTTATTCTTCATGCAGCAAAATTATCTGTTGAGATAAGAGACAGTGAGATACTGATTTCTCAAACACTATGAGGCAAGACTGTACAATGTGAACATGTGACGCTGTCAAGTGTGCTGTTCATATTTAAAATGTAGGCTGTATATTGGCAAATATCATCTTTGTTTAAATCTATCTTATACAAGTATTTAGGTAAGGGTGAACACTCCACCAAATGTACCATTAATGCATATTATACACAAGTATTTAGGTAAGGGTGAATACTCCACCAAATGTACATACATATTATACACAAGTATTTAGGTTTGGGTGAAAACTCCACCAATTGTACCATAAATACATACTATATACAAGTATTTAGGCACGGGGAACACGTTATCAATTGTTTCAAAAATACGTACATATTACATATTCAAGTAAGGGACAGGAATGGGATTATACTCTCTTCTACACACCAGATATGCATGATTTCCTATAAGTTGACACTGTTCTGCATGTCGTCAAATAATAATGTGTTGCGTATTTTTTTAACACCCCCCTCCCCCGAGAAGTGAACCTTTTTGTTAACCCCCTATTTTCTGTTGAGAACATTTGATGGCCCTAACCCCCCCCCAAGTAAAAAGTGCACTCTCCCTTATTGAACATGCTTGCAACATACCTTTGAACTACAAAGTTCAGAATACTGATTAGTGAAGTTACAAATACTAATTGCATTATCAATGTGATCCTCCCGGCAACAACCAATTAAAATGTACAAGGCAACAGTGATATAGCCCCTGCTATAGTTAGTTGGTCAGTCAATTAGTTAGTCAATTAGTTAAGTTAGTTAGTTAGTTAGTTAGTTAGTTAGTTAGTTAGTTAGCTAGCTAGCTAGTAGATAGATAGATAGATAGATAGATAGATAGATAGATAGATAGATAGATAGATAGATAGATAGATGGAAGGGATAGGTCTTCTCTCTCTCTCTCTCTCTCTCTCTCTCTCTCTCTCTCTCTCTCTCTCTCTCTCTCTCTCTCTCTCTCTCTCTCTCTCTCTCTCTCTCTCAACCAACGTCTGTGCCTCAACAAAACTGAACTAAAAGATGTTCTAATATTCTATGTCTAATAATAAACATTTGAAAATTAAAATGTCCTCGCGGGAGGCACTCGGTTGACATATCGTATGATATATGTTTTGGTCATACATGCTGCAGATAGAATATGATACTACACAAAGAAAGATAATGCCGACATGTTTACTCTTGTTTGTCTCTGATATTGCTTGAAACAGAAACCATAAAATTTATCAGCTTTCGAGGACAACATGGTGTTAAAAATTACTATACTGCTTACATGCTTATGCCACCTCTAAAACCCCTAAATCCGTATAAAGGGAGGGTGACACGTGTTAATTTTAAACATTTCATCAGTTTTTAAGCATGGCTCGTGGCATGTCACTCAAATATGTAAGATTTGAGACGAACTTTTATGTTAGAATACAGTTACATTTAGTCTACACCATTTCCTAGATGGAAAAAAGTAGTCTTAATTAAAAGGTAGCATCCTGCTGTGAAGTACATGCCTGTCTATTCTCACGATGACACGAACATGACCACCCCATACGTTCCTACCTTAGACTGTATTCCTTAGAATCCTGATAACATTGCCTCTGTTACATAAGGTTAATGTAACGTACGTTTATCATACGCAAATTATAATCATTGTCTGTAATTTGTTTTCATTTTAAAATGTTGTCCATTACAAACGGCAACATCAAATGGAATTACACATATGAAATTGACTCAGAAAATAGTCGGCGAATACTTTGATGTTCACCGCAACTATTCTTATTGCTAACATACTTTATCATGCTCCATCAAACATGTCATCATAGTAGGTATGGATTTCTATTTTAGTTGCCAAATGAATACGTGACATTCTTCCCGTAGGCACCAATAGATATTCACTTATGAAATTGAAAACCAACAATGAAGCTTATGAACTATAAACAAACTATTTTGCTTTGGTGAAGATGCATTGATTTAATAAATTCTAAGAATTGATTAAGTGATAGTTCAGAATGTTTCTGTAGGACAAATTTTAAAAGCACGTTTGCCTTCATCAGTCGACATCGGTTCACATCTTGGCTGAGCAGGGAGATAACGTCAAGGCCATAAGTTTCGTCACAGGAAATTTCATCCATTCAAAAAGTGCTCGAGTTTCCAGGCAATTAATGTTACAAAAGCTACATACATAGTGGATTAATGTTTGGAGAGCAATTATGTATGAAGCAAGCGGCAAGGTAAACATTCAATCGCTTCGTTTCATTTTGTTCATGGCACGAAACAAATTGTGTGTGTTCACTATTACATGTCCTCGCTTTTGACAGACACACATTGTAAAATACTTTTCATTTTCACTACGATACTCTTTCCTGGCAGATGTTGGTGTAGTGTTAGGGATCCTTCAGTAATTACAAATGGAGAGGGCGGGGGAAATTGAACTGTGATCTGTTGCGTAAAATGTTACCTCCACCTATTCCGTTTTCTAAAACGTCACCCTCCCTTAAATACCTTTCTATCAAATGTAACAGCCCCCCCCCCTCCCCCCGCAGGAAATATTTAATAACATTGGATTAAAATGCTGTCATAAGTGAAAAGGCATATATGATTCAGAGCCAAAGAGTCGATCCCATCGCTGCCACCAAAGCGATAATTTCAAAGGCACTGATCTTTTCCCACTACTACTTCCACCACGTTGAATGTTTGTGAAGCCACTTTATTGATTACTTCCTGTGATCTAATTGGGATAGACGACGAAGGCCAGAATTCCCAAAGACTAGATGAGCACATTGTTGGGACTCAGATAAACAACTCCCTGCACTTCCACATCATATCATCAATATCTTACGTCACTGTTCACCCTTCACCCATATGAGACCATCTCTTCTCCTCACAACACATACAACAAATGAGTCATTGCATGGTTGTCAGTAGGAATTTGACTAAAGTACAGTGGTAATGGCAGCTGTGGAATTTGTGACATCGGCCTGGTGGCACCAACGTGATGTCCAAACACAAAATAATGCACAGTTAGGTAATACAATGAGTCAAAATAGACGTGACCCCCCCCCCCCTAATTCCATTTTCTAAAATATATATAAAACGTTTGTCCTCCCCGAGAACCGATTTATAAAATGTGACCCCCCCCTAATTCCACCACCCTCTTGTAAGAACTGGAAGCTCCCTTAATATAAAGCCGTCAAACGTGAAGAAGTTCTCATTCCCAACGGAAGAAACTGTATAATAATATATCATAGTTTGAAAGTGTCATCTAAAGGTCGATGGATATTACTCGTGAAAAAAATTGAATTGTATGCTTGTATGGTATGAATTATTCATTTCGGAGATTATAGTACAATGTCATAATATTTATATATATGTACAAACTTATCTGACGTGACGTGTGCTGTTACACAAGGTAATTCGTAAATCAAATGATTTTCTTTTCTTTTTGTCCACTTACATGAACTGCCGGTTACAACGTCATCGACGAATATACGGAAAGTGAGATAAAAATAACACGTACTCCTTTTTTTAAACTGCATTTATTGTCAAATTCCATGTTCATCATGTAATCCAATTTACTGAACAATCAATAAAGCTGTTTTGACTGGTGTGATTTGATTTGATTATTATTTGATTTGATACATGATTTGATTTGATTTGATTTAATTATTATTTGATTTGATTATTGGTTTGGTTGATTTGATTTGATTTGATTATTATTTGATTTGATACACATGATTTGATTTGATTATTATTTGATTTGATACATATGATTTGATTTGATTATTGGTTTGGTTTGATTTGATTTGATTATTATTTGATTTGATTATTGGTTTGGTTGATTTTATTTGATTTGATACACATGATTTGATTTGATTATGATTTGATTTGATACACATGATTTGATTTAAATTGGTTAGAAGTGCTTTCATCAGTTCATTTCGTTTAGCAATTTATAATTATCATTAACTAATACTAAAATGTTACACAAAAATTATTTACACACGGATGAAACACCATGGCACCAATGGCCACATTTCTAATTCAAAAGTGCTCCTAAGATGAAAGCATTTACTGAGTACACACAACACTTTATTAAAATATTAAAGAGATACACTATTTGAAACTGCTCTCTGTTGGGCTTTACAACTCATAAGGGACCATCGCACAATGTCGCACAAGCTAAATAAACAAAAACCCAACCTCCTCCCCCTAAACGAATGTTCATAAGTGCAACATCGACACGTTTATATATGATGTTAACTATGATGAAAGCTGTAGCGGTCACACCATTACGATCGACGCAACGTAAAGACATGATGGTAAACACAATAAAATACTACCAGAAATCCATCACTGTATATCACATTCGAAGTGAATATAATAAACTTGTCAACATCTCGGTAGTAAATACAGAAGCTGTTATCATTGAAGGCGTGAAAGTTTTCGACATTTGGTTAGAAGTGCGAAAATGAAGTTCAGCAATTGTATTGACGCGAAACCCCCTCCTCCCTAAACGAAGGAACTTCGTTTATTGAACTTGTGTGACATTGTGCCATTGTCCCTAATGTAAAGTGTATATTTCACAATTCTTACATAGATGTTAGAATATGTATCTCTCATGCTGCATAAGAATAACAAATCGGTCCACAACTTACTCACTGAATGCTGCACGCCAGTCTCGTATAATTGACCTCTAGGATTGAATATGTGAGAATGTCACAGCCTGGTGTTGTTGCTTTGAACATTTTTAATATAATAGTAACAATTGCTGATACAACATATTAAGTCGGGTTTACCTTGCACAATTTTAAGTTTAAATGCGTGCTATACCGTACGTCCTCAAACAGCAACGCAGTGGTTCCTGCGATATAAACGTGTGTGTCCTTTTGAACGGTGGCCCTGTTTTTACGGCATTGACGTATACATATAACATTTACATGCCCTCTGTGGTGGGATCTGAAACGAACTGTAGTCATTGACAGCAAGATGGCGATGCCATATAGCCACCTTTAATTCAGAAACGTACATTTGTACATGACTACATTCACAGAACCAACGAATCGAGACTCCAACAAAAATGATCAACTACTCGATACCAGATAGTTGCATATTAGATATAACATCACAACTATCAACATAAAGAGAATATGGTAATTGTGATGTCATATCATCAGAGGTTTTCCCATAAATCTTGTGAGTCGGAAATACATCGCTCTATAGCCGAACACATGTAAAGTTCAGCGGGGCTTCTTTACAACAATTTTAAAAGCTGAATATGTTAGCAAGATGCTATTTTATCACCCAGACTCCTATGTAAGTTGATACCTTAATCAACACAAGTGTGCTAAAGGCAGACGGAAGGGGTGGATCTCAGATCAATAGCTCAAGGTGGGATGAAAAACCCAACTCTTTTAATTCTCATCTTACAAAATCAATTTTACTTATAATAGAATCTGTTTTGTACCCCTAAAAACTAATTTTCTTTTCTTAAATATGTGGTCAAATCACGAAATTGAAGAATTTTCGCTATAGTACATGGATACTACTACAACATATAGATGTGAAATTGATTGTGCTGGCTGGAAAAATTTTGAATTTTGGTTAGAAGGGGTAGGGGGTCTGAGGTCTAACTAAAGGTATTTAGTTTTTATCATTCATTGAACCATTAATCTCGCTCCTAAGCCTGGTTGAACTTTTCCGTCAGATCCCCCCCCCCCCGAAAGGAAGGAAAAGAAAGTAGATTAACGTATACAGCATCGCTTATCAGTCCTTCGGACAATTCAACACCAGTACTATTCGACGAACTCATAACAATATTTATTTTGCTCGGGGCCAACCAATATTGAAAGTAATTCTCAAGCTAATAATTCTGAAATTTAATTTCCCGTGTATCGTGTGTGAATTAATGGTTTTGTTTAGTACAATGAATTTTACTGTTGACATATTCCGCATCGATCTTGCTATTTCATCTCAATGTTAGACATTTGATGCATTAAATATTGAAATTGTATACAGATATCCATTCTGTTGGTGTCTATTTCAATGCAAATAGATAATATTGATGAGTAGAGATAATATCCCATTTCAAATCAAGATTGACAATGGATGTCTAGGCGCCAGTTAATGACAAAATATGTTGAAATAAATTTCTGTCAGTAAACAGGTTCACAGGGTTGGAACTCAACATAATCACAACAATGCTTGTTGATACGCAACCAAATTACTTGTTTTTTCGTGTTCACGTTTCGGTAAAGCAACATCATTGTAGCCTTCCTAAGGACAAACTGACCTTGCCATTTGGATAAAGAATTTGGATAAGCGATCAACAACAACAAGGGATGGGGGTTTCGGCTCAGTCACACCGCCATCTAGTGGTGAACAGTAACCATCATTAATTTGTCCAGATCATGAAGGCAGCAGTCACGTTGCCGAAACGTGAACATGAAAACAAGTAATTTGGTTGTGTATCAACAAATATTATTCTAATAGTGTTTAATAAAGTTGAATTACGTTAACTTAGCATTTCACTGACCGGGCGGTGTCCATATGGTGGATTCATTCTGTGTGCCTAGATTAGGTACTGGATATTTCAAAATAGGTATATAAAAACCAAGTGGGCCATGGAAACAACACGTGTACGGGTGCTGGTCAGATCAACGGTAATATATATAATTATTTTGGTGGATTTGTTGACGGATAATTTTATTAAAACGAGATCATCAGCGAAATTCTAACTTACCATAAAACACCAAAGTCATATGCTCTCATTAATCTATTATGTAGCAATGCAATGAGATCATTTTTAAACTCAACTGATCACAATGTCCCAACGCCTAGTCAACCGATTAGAGCCAGCGTTAAAGCTATTTGTCTGGAAGCTCAAATTTAGAAGTAGATTTAATATATTTTTAGACAGGAGACGAAATTGCCAATTTAATAAATATTGAAATATTGGTCGATGACCGTAATTTCAAGGTGCATTGTAATATGTGTATGGACGGTGAGTTTTGTTTGCCGTCTAGGCCGATATTACAATATTATAATGAAAGCGTTATAGAGTGGCGAGGATGTACATTTTGTCACTCAGTACATTTTTACCTTTCATAACGGAGGTTATGTTCTTGTGTCTGTCTGTCTGTCTGTCTGTCTATCTGCCTGCCTGCTTGTCTGTCTATGAACGCGATATCTCAAAAACTACTGCATAAATGTTAACGAAACTTGCTACATATCTTCCTTATGGTAATAACAAGACGACAGACAGATGAAAGTCTCCTGTGAACCTACATCCGAGGTACCCACTGTTGTTGTTTTTGTATCAGTTGTATGATTGTTTTTACCCAAAAGGAAGCCTTCAGTATTTACAATGGGGATGGCCAGGAATGGGGGTCACTTTTTACAAATCAGCCCTTGTATTGGGAAGGGCCAAATATTAGAAAATGGTTAGGGGGTCGTATTTTACTTTGACTCATTGCATTGTGTAACTTTGCATTATTTTTGGGGACCATTCCATTGCTGCCACCAGTTCCAATCCAACTGCTGCCACTTGGGTTTGGGTTTAGGTTGGTGTTATGGTTAGATACAGTGATATCAGTGTATTATCAATCAGATTGCTGCTGACAACCATGTAGTGAATTCATTGTCAGTTGTGATGTGAGGAGAGACGTGGGTCTCACAGTTGTGGCCTATGGCTCAGCCTATGAGTTGCAGATATATATATATATATATATATATATATATATATATATATATATATATATATATATATATATATATATATATACATATTCACATGGTGGTGGTATTGGGAAACTTTCAACATGGTGGCAGTGGTGGGATTAAGTCATTACCACTGGTTGCAGAACTCGTGTCCATTTCCATTTCTGACATCATTTTAATGTATGATTTTGAACTGCGTGAGAGGAAGGGGTCATGTTTTAGCGAAAGAAAGTTGAGGGAGGGCCAATTTTTAGCACGATGAAATCGGGCAAGGGTCACTTTTTACGTAGACCCCGAGCCTGATTCTCCAGCCCTCCCCTTGAATTTACTGAAGGCTCCCTAATTTTTTCTTTGCATGAAGTTTTTCCTTGGCTCACGTCATTCAAGCAAAAGCACTGGTGTTTTTTCGCAGGGTGTACCATACTACACTATGTGTAAATGTCATGCTTTGAGAGTGGAAAGGAATATTATGTGATATAATATTTGGTGAATTATAAACAACCAAACTATATTTTAGTAGTCTAAGAGTACGATAAAAGATGTTATGGCTTTCAAACACGTTCCAACAATTCCAACGAGCACAGCACGGATATCAAACTCACGAACCATACATAAATAAATGTATGTCAGTTTACAATTCAAAGTAAATTGCGATGGATAAAATGCAGTCAAAATTTTAAGTGACATAACAATCCTTGAAACACGAACGATTTTCAGTATTGCGTAAATTATGGTGAGAAACAGCGACACTGTCAGTGTTTGTAATATGAGAAGGTCACATGAAACCGATAAGGTCAAGTATGATGACGCTTCGTTCCATTAACCACTCTTATTACTAAACTGCTACACCTCCTAGCCTATATCTTTTACTGTCGTAGTAATCATGTAGTTGGAATACTCTATCGGATTACTCAAATTTGACAAATTTCCCTTTTGGTATCAATTGAAACAAGGTATGGTTCGAGTCAGAAATTCGTCTCAAATGATATTGCGTAAGAGTCGAAACCTTCATCTTGATATTCTCCACATTCTGTTTTAATTGAAATCATGTGATTTTAAACAGCAGAGTCGGTCAATGTAATCTTAAACTTAGTCCTCCAAAACGAATTCACTAAAAATACAGTTAAATGGTGTTGGTTAGGTGTTTCACGCTTGGGGCATTACAGCTAAAATGGTGTTGGTTTGGTATTTCACTCTTGGGGCATTACGTTTTTGACACAAAGATAGACATATTTCAAATTTAGACTAACAATAACAGAGACACAACAAACACAGCAGGATCCTTTGTCCACAGCAATCACATTGAACACTGATAACCATTGCTATTCTTTCACAGTGCAGTAAAATTGGCTTCTAATGAAAACATTACACATGGACTTGATGATTTTAATGGCTTCAATTATTTATTTTTTAACTGATAATGAACATTTCAACTTGACTACTTGTACATCCCCACTGTGTGCGACACCTGTGTAATTGTTTCTTTTGCAATAGAAGTCTGACTGTGTGTAAAAAAAACATAATGTTACATGAGTGAAACACCAAGCCTACATCATTTTAGCTGTAATTAAAAATATATAATGATGATTTATAAAAGAAAATACCGATACATCCATGTTGGTGTGACTTTTTTTACAACGTACGAACCCTCTACTTAATCTGTCATCCCGGTTTGAAAACACACTTTATCTGGACTGATACATGTAAATGGTCTGAACCATTCAAATTGAAGTTTCTATAGATTAATGGATATCTCACTATAGCGCCCACAGGGGAAAGCTAGTGTTTTACCGATGTTTTTACGTCCATCGTGGAGTGTATGTCTCTGTGACACTATACGAAAAGTCATATTTGTCCATGTCTTTCCACCGGGGTAAATCTTTAGCAGAGGATGTGTAATGTGGTGAGTATGAGACGAAGTGACACCTTTGACTTAATTTACCCTCGGTGATCTCTCCCTTGGGGGTTGTAGGCAGTCAAAAGTGTCACTTCGTCTCATACTACCCCTTGACAGAGATGGTAGTTAGGTGGGTCACAGGTTGGGTAAATTTGACTTTTCGTATAGTGTGAGTCTTTGTCTGTCTGTCTGTCTGTCTGTCTGTCTGTCTGTCTGTCTGTCTGTCTGTCTGTTTGTCTACCGATGACCTCAAATACCAACAGATAGATTTCAATAAATTTTGCTCAAATACGATGAGTATGGCTAGAACTGGTTGGATTTTTGGCCAAATCCGTTTATCGATTATCATTAACAGCATATTTTCGTTCATTTAAAAATGTGTTTAGTTATATTTCGATAGACTTCTCCACCATAAAAGAAAAGAAACGTGATTGAGGCATAGTTCTTAGGTTAAACAATATTAATTATAAGATCATGAATTTGTGGTTAAAATCCGTGCATACTAATTAAACTAATGTGCATCGTGTTAATAATGTGCATGTGTATCTGACGGTTTGTGTTAAAACTTGCATACTAATTAGATCTATTAGCATGTGTACGTTAGCATTTTTTAGTTTCCATGTGTTTCTGAAATCAAATTGACCTAAACTGAGTGATAATTGCTATAGGAATGCTCTGTCGGTTTATTACGATATGTTTATCAATTTTGATGATTTTTATTTATTTCAGAAGGCTTTGCCTACAAGAATTGTGACACTTTGTCATTGGTTGATCACATTTTGGGCAGATCAATGAGACTAATTAGCATTTTTGTTAATTGTTCTGGGTTTTTCACGAAGATAAGCTTTTGTAGCAAGAAACATTTTTACCAGGATACACATCCATTGGGAAAAATAAGCTGTTAAATTTGGGCAAGAATGAGTGCATACATTACATGTAATAGTATTCACTGTTTTGAAAGTAGCGACTGCGTATTTGACGACACCTGCGGAGCAGTTTCAGTAACTGTTACAATCCGTCTTTGAAAATGCCGACTAATCATTTTACTATGAACTACGGAGCATTTTCAGTTTTTCAATTTGGATAACTTCTAATCTACAGTATCCGTGTAATATAGATTTAACAGACATAAAGTCAATACAGACAAGCTTACGTCACTATATTTTGTGTTGGTTCAGTATATTTAAGACGAGTGATCAGAGGGGAATGGGGTTACGGTCCTCCATGCATGCCCTATATCAAACGTAGTGAAACCGCGCTGTGACCAATTAGCGTGCAAATCTCTCCAACCATGTTTTCGGAAACGCTTTTGAAAACTTAAGAGAAGAATTTACCACTTTCACGTGAACTTATAGTGATATATAACATAGGGATCATGTCGTAAGGTTGTCTGGGCTGTATTTAATGGCTTCAATGTAAGATGTAATTACTCCCCAAGAGTCTCGTATAGTCTTGCTGAATACATAATTTGGTTAAGCATTTCGAAGTGCACTGATCTATAGTAAATCTAACAAACACTTAACAACGTTACACTTTCCATATTTGCTTATTAAGAATTTAAAACCCACTTTAAAATCATTGAAGGTCTTTTGTAACGAATCTGGCAGGTATTGTGTTTGAGTGAACAGAATGTGGTCTCTCTTTTTGATCTACGTCATCAAGTTACCGAAAGGTAAATCTCCACCAATAAGCATGAAAGGGTTAATAACACGGAGGCTAATACTGGGTTGAAGAATGTTCCAAAACCATTTAAGAAAGCGGACCAGTCATTATTAAAGGTGTATGTGCAATGCGCTTTAGGTATATGGTGTTTGGGGCTTTCGGATTCCAAGTATATATCCATGCGTCTCTACACAAGTAGACGAGGAACAAAAAATGCATTCGACGTAGCAAACAGCTAATCGGACGAGCATGAAACTGTAGTGCCTGGCGTAAGTAGTCTGGATGCCAGTTGTGGTTTTTAACCACAGTCTGGTCAAAGTCCCTCGATCAGCACAGAAAGTTGTTCATCCAATCAGTGAACCCCAGCTGCTATAGTGACGGTAAACAGTGTATAAGTAGCATGTAGCATCCTGAGCTGACAAATATACCATATTTGGACATGACGGACTGTGTTATTGGTTAGAATTTTGTGATTGATTAACAAAGACATGATGTTAATGA
Organism: Glandiceps talaboti; assembly: GCF_964340395.1. Classification (NCBI taxonomy): domain Eukaryota; kingdom Metazoa; phylum Hemichordata; class Enteropneusta; family Spengelidae; genus Glandiceps; species Glandiceps talaboti. The sequence goes on along the minus strand of NC_135556.1, from coordinate 5,993,552 downwards.
CTGTGTGGGTGACTGTGGATGAATGTGAAAGAGCAACGACTTTGACTAGACAGGTATAAATCGTAATGATACTGTATAGGAACTAGGCTAGGCGTAAGTGTGAGAGCGACGCTGAAATAATATACATACTTGATTTTAAAAGGAATAGATCATGTTAAATGACTCGGGAAGTAGTAAGTACGGTGGGGTAAGCATTTTAAAAAGGCATATAATGCAGGTAGTCTGGAAATTGTATACGTAATTAGTCAATATCGTTAACATCATTTAGAGAAAATTTAGAGACTTCAAAAAACAAACTAAAAAGAAATTCAGAAATGTATGATTGTTTGTTGAATTATTCTACACTGAATGTTAAAAAGTTTAGGAAACCATGAGGCTATTCTTTTCCCCTTCTGAGGGTATACACTTTTTGTTCCATGGTAGCCTGTGTTCCATCCAGTGTATCGTATATCTTCTTATATCATATAGTATATCATATATCAGACATAATGGCGAAAGTGTAAATGAAAACCAGAGCATCTTCCAAAAGTACGATATGTATGTAAAACAATTATCGTGTCCAATCGGTAGAACATTTGGTGAATTAAATGGCTTAGATTCGGTGTCTTGAAATGTCACTTTCGATAGAAATAATAGTGACATATTCTGGAAGTAATTTATGACTACAAGGTGTACACAGTAAGACAGGCATAATCAGCTAGACAGTGCAATAAACAAGTGATGTCTTTACAGTGCGTTAGTAGAAGAGAAATGTGTAGTTTTAGTGGAAATGACAAGAATTTCAAAAGAGTAATATATCACAGCAATGATCTTACTATTCCATCAGCATGGCTAGACCGATACCATTTACATAGTATTACACATCTCAAAATACATAGTAAAGAGATTATATTACAATGTTTGATTTCTAGACATGGAAACTCTTCCGAATTCGAGACGGTTTTTGCATAAGTACCTCCGCTTAATGTACATATAGTCTTCAGTTTAAAAATCTCCAATTGAACAGAAAGTAAGTGGCACAACAGTTAACCACGGCAGCATCTTCATATTTTGCTTTCATTTCCTCTTCTCTTCTCTCCTCCCCTTCACCCTCTTCTCCAGCCTCCCCTCTCCCCCGTCCTCTCCTTTCTACACAGATCTTTGCCTCTCTTCTCCTCATATCGAGTCCCTATCCCCTCCTCTACCCTACCTTCATCTCCTCTATATGTTCCAAGTACAATGGTTAATAATCAACCTGTAATGACATTTAATTCAGGAAATGACTATTAAAAATAAACCATGTTTCCAATATAATAATTCAAATACACATGTATACCATTTTATGCCATAAACCCATGCCAAATAAATACTTTTTTCTGGTTTAAGCCTCTCAGAGAAAAAAAGGAGGGCAAAGATATCCTTGTTGATGTCACAGATTACTATACAAGGCCACTAACAAGGTGACTCGGGTCCCTCTGACATTTATGGAAATGAAAGGACAAATCCATCAAAAAGTTTTCGGGTCAGATTGAATATTAAATGATTCCAGATGTGTCCTGCGGCTGATTGATGCTACAGACAGACGACTACATGCCACGTAAATATGAATGCAGTTGCATAATTTATTGAAAGTGAAGGCCATATTTCAATCTCGTTAAAGAAATGTCTTGACCTATCCAAATATTCTAATTATATATTTTTACGAACAGGTTAGAGTGTAATTGATGTGTATTTACTTTAGCCGGTGGTAAAGTTTAATATAACATGATCACATAATGCTCTTGACAAGTTGTTTATAAGCTATATATTCCTTTGAGATTCGACGGTAGGCGTATAAGGAAGGGATAACGAGCCATACGGGGAGCACGAGTACACATCTTAACGACAATAAAAGTGATAGAAAGAGTACTCATTGATAGGCAAATCACGTTCGATCTGAATGAGTATGGATCTAATATCATCACTAGCTGTTTTCAATTACACGTGATTGCAGGATGTAGCGCCAGTATTGGTGGGTCTCTAGCGCCGTCGATCACGAGCCACTCATTTCCCGAATACTGATACTGTAGCAGGGCCCAGTAAGCAAATCAATGCAAAGCAACGATGTTTGCGACCTTATGTATTCCAAGTTAATATTATTCAGTTCAGTGGTGGCGTCTTGTCAGTTTGCCAGGTCATTCTGCCGGGTTGGCATTGACGAGTATATTTTATGCTGCACCAAACTTTGTTTTACTGTAATAAGAAAAACGAGAGTAGTGGATGTAGGAATTCATCGATTTAGATGATAAGGGTAAGATACCTTCCTTTTACTTTTCAGCAAAGTTATGTATCATCATATATTAAGAATATAGAGTTCTTCGATTGTCACTCACAACAATCCTCTAAAAGGTTTGTGTACAGTGTCACAGGAAGGCTCGAGTTATACGACGTGCTCCAATAGTCGTGCCAGATAGGCGCCTAACTTTATATATTATATGCTGCTATTCGGTTCAGCAAATTGCTCTATTTTCAATCATCGAATTGCAACCAGTCCACAGGGATGAATTACATATGACTAAAGAGCCGCTATTTGTTTAAAATGCCACCACCACCACAACAGCCATGTTTAGTTGATATGTGAACACCTTATGCTACTTTTTACAGGGAAAGATCGAGGAGTTAGGAACTAGTGGAGTACGATCGAAGATTGCAACGATTACTGGGAACTGTAACCATGACGTATTTCACGCCCATCGAAGATGTTGCCAACAAGATCAATCTTAAACGGTACGGGAATTTCTCTATAAAAGATTTTGATCAGTGGCAGCGGTTGGCCGATTTCTGTAATAGCACTCACAAGACTTCGACGAACTTGAAAACTGCAGATTCTGAATTAGAAAAACTCGTCCAGCTTTGTAATTCCACTATCGGAGACTGGAACTCCACTGACTACAGTAACGCATCTTATGACGACATCCCTCTAAAATATCCAAACGTCATGGACGGAAAGGTTTTGGCCTTCTTGTATTCTTTTGTATTCCTTTTAGCTGTTGTTGGAAATGCCATTGTTCTGATAACTATCATACAAAACAGACGGATGAGAAATGTCACAAACTTGTTTCTCTTCAGCCTGGCACTTAGTGATTTGCTCTTCGTTATTTTCTGCATGCCCTCAACAATTGTCGGCATATTTCTACAGCGCTTCATCTTCGGAGCTGGATTCTGTCGTTTCATTGTATATTTCCAAGGTAAGGAAAGAATTTCATTTATATCTATCTATAACAAAGTTGAGTCAGATTTACACTACTCAAGTTGAACCTCTCGCTACAAACTAAATATGAGTGAATAGAGAGAGAATGAGATACACTGATTGGCACACACATACACACACACACACACACACATGTGTATATATATGTATATATTATATACTGCTATTCGCTTCAGCAAATTGCTCTATTTTCAATCATCGAATTGCAACCATATATATATATATATATATATATATATATATATATATATATATATATATATATATATATATATATATATATATATATATATATATATATAACTCGGTGAGTATCAATCTGCTAAGACAGTGCTCTATACCGCAGTGGCAGAGCGTAATAGTTTTGGTAGTACTGGAACTCTTTCTTGGGTGTAACTCGGAGTTTCACGCATATTGCGATCATCAGACACTCTGATGTGTCTGATGATCGCAATATGCGTGAAACTCCGAGTTACACCCAAGAAAGAGTTCCAGTACTACCAAAACTATATATATATATATATATATATATATATATATATATATATATATATATATATATATATATATATATATATATATATATATATATATATATATATACAGGCAGACTATCTCATGGCATGCACAAAGCTCATAACTATTGCCCAGTAACTGCTGCAAATACATAATTTCAAAAAACAATGTTAAGGTAACATTTCTACTGGCGATGATAGTTATGTTTTTCATGTGTTTTCTTGTTAATAATACAAATCGAATATACAACACCGGTATTTGTCGGGTATTGGACCCACATATATCTTGCCTTGTTCTCTGTGCATATTGATCAGGAGTTTTATCCGTTCCTTTTACACTCGACCTGCCAATCTGTACTGAGGAAATAAACCTATAAGCAACATATAAGATAGCCACAAACTAAAACTATGGTTGGTGGATATCGTAGATTACGCAAGTGGGTGATAGCAGCTCATTGATTGCATGCCAAGCAGATTTCCGCCACTCAAGAAAACTTAAAACTTATAGTTTTAGTTTGCGTGTATCTGAGTTTGCCAATAGCTTGATTTTCTAGTAGTATTTAGAGAAGTGCTTTTGATCTATGACAAGAGGTTTACAAGGAGGACATTTCTCTCTCTGACGTCACGGTATTGGTCCTCGACAGAAGATATTTAAACACAAACCGACAGTTATTTGACATATGATAGAATCATTCTAGACGATTGTGCATCTGGCAAAATTAAGATGCAAAACAACAGTCAGACAGTTGAGTTATAGTGTAGACGGGATTATGTATCTAAGATACGTATAATCCTTGTATATCTTGAAAATCGTCAACATGTTTTTTATACTGCGTCTTCATCATGACCACGAAAAAAACCAGCAAAAATGACATCTTAGCAGATTCAGATGTAATCACACTGACCAAGTAGACGTGTCTGTCCTGTATCATAAATAAACTCACAATAGAGTTGTAGATGAGACCTGACTTAACTTCTATGTTTTTATTTGTTATTGTTTAAAGCACACCCCTGTGATTACAATGTACAGGTTTGCATGTGTAATCGTTGAACGCATTGGGTGTCTTTTGATAACATGATAGCTTTTAGACATTATATATCATTACAGTAATTTATGATACTTTTTGCGCAGATGGAATGTCGTCTGTCTCATGGTTGATTTCTAAAATAGTATGGCGGGTAAACACTATAATCAGTAATGATTTATATAGGAAGACTCAGTTATGAAAAATTATTAACAATATAAATAAATTGGGTGTAGTACGAACCGGGAAAGATGGTAGATGGCGAACATTCAGCTCTCAATTTACGTCTAAATTTAGTAGACATCTCGGCACCTGTTACAAATGAATCACTACTATAAAGTAAACTAAAATACGATAATATGCCGTAATTTACCTTGATTACCGATATACAGGTATACATCTATGTTCTTGAGAGGCTGTACATGTCGTAATCACGTGCACGCTACAAGACGTTGTTACATACACTTTAAAACTGGGTTCATTGAAATTGTCGATTAAAAAGTTAACGTCACATGTCGTCAGAATCGTTAGTTTGATTTTTATGAATACAGTCAATTAACGTGATTTCTAAAGATTTATCAATTCCATCAAGGTACATTTAAGTTTAGTGTACAGTCAAATTAATGTCGAGTCTTAATAAACTAGTAACAAATTACTTGGGATAGTTACAGATAATTTGCCATTCTCTATAAACTATTAGTTTCGGAGATTTCATTTTCAAAATTGCTAACATTGAATATCAATCAAGCTAATTCAACGTACGTTTTAAGTAAAAAAACTTTGAACATTTTTCTAATATTTGTATTCGCGAAACGTCTTGCAAAATCAAAGGCAAAGTAACGGCAACACAATTAATTCCCAAAATCAGCGAATTTTGTGAGTATCGATTTACACGTGTCCTCATATAATTTCAAATTGTGTTGGCCATTGATTTGCGAGTCCTTTTCAAGTATGCCAGGATTCTGTCAGGGTAAAATGGTTAACCCCTTGTTTTGATCCCATAATCTATATCGCATGCTGACAGGAAAGTTATCATGTTGTAAAATATTATTTCTGAAAGCACTGCGTGAAGGATATGTAGTATCAGCTTTCGTTCTCCAAAAGATAGAATTTCCATTTCTGTATACATCGTGTATTTTAATGAGATGATTAATAAAAAAGTATATTTACGGTTATCGACGGATATCTGTGACTCATGACGACCTATGTATGACGACTAGCTATGTCGGGCAGTCAGTTTGCCCTTTTCACCCGCAAAATCGATTCTCGAACAATAAACACGTCTTTAGATCGATCGCTGGATAAAACCACCCGACCCATAAAAGCCTTGGTGTAATGCATTACAGCGTCAGTAGCGACATTAACACTGTATACAGTTCCCTTTTAAAGGATGCGTCAGTCTGCGTTATCAACATACCGACTTTCAGAGATAAAAACACTGTATGTGTTCGACCAACTTCTCCAAGAGGGTGTTATTCGTATAGAAACTCTTATCGTCCACACTAATTGCCGCAGCAATGAAGCATGATGACATGCTCGTTGCACGAAGTATACTGAGTGACGGACCCAGAAAGGGCAGCCTCCTTATCACAAGGAGAAAGGAGTATCTGCTCTTGATTCTACGGGGACGAGTTAGTGAACATTGGTATCAGATTCGAAGTAGTTTAGCTTTATAATTGAATTGCGTGATTTAACGAAGTAATAAAAGGTCATAGTTAAACCAATTATTAGTCAACGATCACTCTGTCTATGATGATTGCACTGACATTGATAGCACATCAACCTTACATACAAAACAGTGACCCCTTAAAAACAACAGTATGTACATATCTGTCTGTCTGTCTGTCTGTCTGTCTGTCTGTCTGTCTGTATGTGTGTGTGTATGTATGTATGTATGTATGTATGTATGTATGTATGTATGTATGTATGTATGTATGTATGTATGTATGTCTGTCTGTCTGTCTGTCTGTGTGTGTGTGTATGTATGTATGTATGTATGTATGTATGTATGTATGTATGCTTAGCATCCATCCAAGTTCATTGACAGTGCCACTGACATATCAGTAACCAGTAAGAAAATAAGTCTGCACGTCAACACAGGAAAATACGAGGGTATAATAATGGATATGTGTTACACATACTTACAGTACATGTCGTCCGTGCGTGTGTACACGCTTACCTTATTAAGTCTTCGATGAAAATAAGACACAGGCCCCTCTCATATAATTTAATTCTGTGTAACTGGGGGAGGAAATTGATTTTCTTGTTTAATTTTGATTCAGAAAGTGAAGGCCAGGTTAAAATATAAAGGTAATAACCGAAAGGCCATATCTGATTATAGATGAGGGATAGATACTTGGATTAAGTCCTTGAATCCATTTAAGTTATTGAACTACTCTAGAACTGGTGGACTTTTACACAAGATATGACCACCATCAGTCAGTGAGAAATGGCATATAAAGCAGCAACTTGTATGCATGCCTGTATGTTTCTTATTCTCTTATCACCTTTGGACAAAATTTGAAAGAAATTTAACTTTACATAAAGCGTGTACAAACAGCACAGTACGTAAAAAATGGCTCGGTTTGGGTAACTGACCTTAAAAGTCAAGATCATGAGAAATGGTAAAGTTCTTAAAAAAACCTTGACACTGACATATAGGAGTGACACTTGAATGAAGTCTCGTTTTATTTTATTTTTAAATATTTCGTAAAAGATTTTTTACAACAAGTATGACTGACTGACATTCAGTCAATGCCTGTGGAGGTCAAGGTCAAGGTCAAATATAAAGACACAAGCAGAAATGTAACATCAAATACAATAGGAAAAGAAGGGGGAAATGGCTTTTGAAGTGGAATGAAGTCTGTGTATGTTATTTTTCGGAAGCTTGTGCCCATATCGTTAATGTTTAAACCAAGATGGCTATATTCAGAAAAAAAATACACAATTAATGCTTATATTATTTCCAATGTTCTTTATTTTCTACGTCCAAGATTTGTTTATAAATTAGTTCCCCTTAAAAACCACAAAGTGTCTGCGATATACAAGAAATGACTTGATTTGGATAGATTGAGCATGGTAGTAAAATTCATAGGTCCGGGTCTGAAAAGAAAGCTTAACTTGATAATAAGAGGGTAGACGATTGTATGTAATGTTTATGTTCTATAGGGCGAGAAAAAAATATAGTGCTACAAAGTTTCTGTGCTATACAAGAAATTGTGGGATGTTCTTAATTAACCCTGGGTGTCAAGGTAAAGGTCAATGTCGTAAAATAAAGCTTGGATCAGAAAGTATATAGAGTAGACATCTGAATGAAGTCTCTGTGTATTACAATTCTTGAGGTATGCAATAAATATTGGGGTTTTAACTACTAATATGCCGCCATTCAATAATATTTGCGTGTGTCACGAATCAAAGTGACGTGCATATATCCCATATGACATGTCACCTTTGTGCCAGGTTTGAAAGAAATTAGATATTGTAATGTCCCTCCGGTCTAAAAATCGTGTACTGTATCCTGGCAACTTACACGGTTTACTCATTGTTGTCATAGATGGTTTGATTTGTATATATATATCACTACATAAAATTATGCAATTTGGTACCAAAAAATAACACTCACGTTATATTGCAAGAAAAAGTGACTCGTTAAGGAATTGGAGAGGGAGGGGGGTTAAATATCTAGCACCCAGAATCAAAATAGGCGCAACATCTTCCTGACGTGTATAGGTCGAAGTAAAATGACATAATGACCTTGTTCCAAAAACACATACAAGAGTCTAGACAGGATTTTGGGGGAAATGCATCGTTTAATTTAAACCAATTTATCAAGAAGTAAATAATGGAATACACACAAACATTTTCTTCAAAATTAAAAGTTCTTTAGTTTTATCATTTCGCTGACATTGGACTGGATAATACCATTGTATTGTTTTGTATTGTATTGTAGAGTGCATGATTTCGTTTCATTGGTATGCAGTCATATAAGGCAAAGTGAAATTCAATGAAATAAACATATCTGTGAGGTTTTTTTATATCTTACATTGTGTATTGGAACTGTCTTTAACTAACACAGGATACGTTCGGACCCTTATTTATTCATTTGCCATATGTCTAGTAGGGATGCAAATAGCTTGAACATATAAAGACGAAATACTCATAAAAGTGAAATATTAATGATTTTATCTTTCCTGACAATAGCATACGTGAGTACGTTTCATCAAATATAGCAATGTTACCTGATAACTCAGACAGGCAAAGCTAAACACTTGACACGTTGGCATGTTTTTCTTACAGTGTGTAAAACAGTTCGTATCACGCCCCCAACACGCTTTGCCCAAATAAGGTCATAGTGCAAATTTTGTTGACCACTTTGCCCAAATAAGGCCAGTAGCGCGAATTGTGCTAAACTACTTTCTTTTCGGCTGCCACAGATGTCTAAACTTTGTTTGTACTATGTACAATACAGCGTCTGTAATCATTGCATGCGGAAGCAGACGACAGCCCTAGAATATTTTGAGGAAATTCATCCTGAAAACTTAAATAGAATGCTGTTTGGCGACAGCTGCGATACTTACAGTAGAAATAGTTACATCAAATTTTGGCGACATATATTGGATTCAGTAAAAGGGTTTAATACTACGTAAAAACATCCACACTTGTCGTTCGCTAGATCATGTGTTAATCAGAGGTGTAATCAGGACAGACGTCGCCTTGCCAAAGAACGGCAATTTATTGAAAATGGGTATGATGACTATCGCATCGTTCTTCATTTCCAGCCTATCGACTTTATATCTGGCGTCAGTAGTACAGCTTACGAACCCTCTCAAGGCTGGACCGTTCCGCCTTGGTCCACAAATTTCATATCCGTAAAGATCAGTGTAACAACTTTTATATAAACTTCTTTGATCTTGTAGATTTTATGTGAAGTTATCGATTGAACCTGGATGTGTAAAAGTTTAATAGAGTACACCGACTGTAAATGAGTATTGATATAGGGTGCTCAGAAAACAACAACTAAATCATGTTCATACACTGTTCTGCTTCAGTGACACTAATCTCATCGCATCCTTTTTCATCTGCTAACAAAAGTACCAACATCGCTTTTATGCTCTATTTTGTCGTTATTTCGATCTTTTAAGTGTTTGATATAATGCCAGTCGGGGTAGTTTGTTTTTATTGCTAAGTTGTCGTAAATTAACCCGTTCACACCGGCATGATTTGACGACCACGAGACCACGAATGTATTTCATCAAACACTTTACTTTTGAAAAGTGAATTGTGACTTTAAAATTTGATTTTCTGTAATATTTTTCTTCGTTTGTATAAAGATATCGGATATCATATACACTAACTGTGTACATTCTTGAAGTGTGACTAAAATAGACTTTCAATCACACGCGTTTTAGAAACTTTAAGTTGAATTCTTCGTATACGCTTGTGTGTACGTGTACGTGTGTGTGTGTGTGTGTGTGTGTGCGCGCGTTGTATACATTGATGTTAGAATGTATATACAGATGGATCTACAAAATTAGATAGGCGGCGGGTTAAGCCTAGTTGTCAACCGAGCTGACAAGATTCTGTTCTGACACAGTCGGAATTAGATTTTAATCTTTGAACATGTTCAATTTCCTTCTTCTTACAAACTTTCATCTGAGTTAATCAGGCGTTTTAACCATTCTATATATCGTCATTGTCACTCCAACACCTCCATATCACACACAAGACTACTTTGAAACAGGCTGACTTAAAAGTCAAAAGTTGAAGCCAGTGCAAAACAAGATAAGATTAAATGACATCAGCAAGGTCATTCCTTTCAGTTACTGAAACCTTTCGTTTACAAGTTTTCACCTCCCGTTCCATCACAGTCAAGAGAATCTTGTTTTTTAAAATGCCCACTAGATTAAAATCATTGCCGCGGAAAGTCGAGTTCTGACGTAGTTTCAGAGGTGTGAACAGCTTTAATTTTGTATGACTTGGTGATTCGAACTAGAAGATCCTCTATGTTATGGGAATTTAACGGAAATTATTTCCAAAGCCATTGCCAATATTTACGACGATGATCACTGCTTTCGCATTGTCAGAAGTCAGTTGCTAGTCAGTCCGTAGAACGAGCTGTTTAATACTCGTGAAATAAAACAGTTACAAGAATAAAAACTAACAAGCGCCGACAAAATCCCATTTATTAATTGCTAGTTACATCGTCTGACTCGACAAAAATTAAACATTTGGTACATTCTGTAATGAAATACCATTATCTTAACATATCGTTCCTAAGCCAAAAGAAAAGTAATAATTTGCTAAGATAAGATATCTCATGCAAAGAAAACGTACATAGCGATGTTGATTAGATTTTGGTTGAGCCGGACGATTAAAGCGGCCATGAGGATGAAGATTTGGTATTTATTTTGGATTTTTTAATTTCTCAAATAATGGCTTTCTACTTGAGAAATCAACGTGAAACAACATATGCCAAGTCTTTGTTTGTTATTTAATACATTGCAAATACATAATAATTACAATAACAAACTATTTGTAGATAATGTTTAGATTTTCTGCAATGTATTGAGTTACAAATACAGACTTTGTCAATGTTGATTCACATTGTTTAATAAATATAAAATGCAGCAATACTAGAGTGTAAGATATTCGTTGAGCCAGACATCGGTCTGTAACAGCTAACGTGGTTTTCATCGTTGGGATATTCGGCATATTCTCAGTCGATATTACCATCTTTTGTAACTTAACGAAGAATAACTGACATAATAGTTGCCAGTAGTTTTGGTGATGACGTCACCACTTAATATTAGTAGCATGTCTCACAAAATGAAACTTGAAAGGGTGGATAAAAGTTAAATTTGTTCCAAAAACTTGCGGAAAAAATACACATTTTGTTTCACAAGTGCAGTTACAGTGCCACTGCAGATTTACTAACGGCACTCTAAGTCGATCTTTTAATTTCAAACAAGAAAATCCAACTATTTAGTAAACATGAGGAACTGCAAATTTTTTTATTTAATTAAAACAAATTGGACACCAGCTACGGTTTATCATATACCATATATAATACAGATAGTGTAGTTTTCATGCAGTCTAGTCTGATTATGTACTTTGTGCTGTGTACTTTTATATAAAAAAACAGTATCTAGGTTCTGTCTTCCCAAGTTGCGATTGAAACTAGTTTCGTATCATACATTTCTGAAGACGTCTTCATTTGACAAGATTACATTCCATTGTGAATTAAAGCCTTGAGCAGACTTTTCTTGTAATCTCACTGTAGTAACGAGTTCTCAGTAGATTTAATTCTAAAAATAAGTATCACGCAAGGAGTGCGTGCCCTCGGAATGTAGCAGAATGGTTCTAAGCAGCACAGTGTTACACACACTTTATCATCGGATACAGAGCTGTACTAGTCAGTGTCTCAGCAAGAACGTGCTGACAACGTGATGACGCTAGTATGCGGTTTGAAAAAGTTAGTCATCAACATTAAATTCCCCTAAGAATTTACAGCAAGGTTTTAAGGAAACTTATCTTCTCGATCTGGCCAAAACTCAGACTCGATCAGGAAACAGTTCCAATACGGTAATATCGATCTCAGTAGTTATAACGATGCATGTCGTAGGCGTTGTGATTGCAGTGTATCAAGGGACACGCAATCAAAATAGTCACTGTTGCTATAGCAACCGTATATGTACTTGTACCTGTTATCGGTATTTCAAGATTTTGCTGCAAATGTAATTATGTAATGGATTACATATTATTTTGACAGTTTCAAACTTTTCTCGTTCAACAAATTGACAGAGCTACAGGTCTGGGTATAGCTGGCAGATAAACTAACTAACGTGACTATATGATTATGTAAAATAAACTGTAACAGCAAAATCATGTATGTATGTCTTTATGTCTTTATGTCTTTATGTATGTATGTATGTATGTATGTATGTATGTATGTATGTATGTATTATCTTAAGTACCCTTTGTTAATTGTCGATGGTTATATGTTTAAACTGGTAATATGTGTTTGTCACCAAATTTTGGGGCTTGATCCTTAGTCGGGCATGCATACATATTTCAGTGAGCACAACAATATAAAATATAGAATACAAATTGTGCATAATTTTGTCGCTGTTACAGCTACCGAAATTTTAAACAGTGTCATTTGACCCATGCACTACTGTTTATGACTCTCCTAGAAACAGCCGTATTCATTTTGGGATAAGTAGCGATTGTATGAGCGATCTGTTTCCGGGAAGGCAGAAGCGAAGGTTGTCAGTAGATATCAAAATGTGTGTTCACCATTCCATTCAATATATTAAGTCAATTACTTATATACCACAAGGAGTTCACTGTGCCTCTCTGGCTTATAAAAACCATGTAAAATCGCCAGTTTTTCATTAATAATTATTCTGTGCATTATTATTCTTGCCAGACAAGAAGCCAAAACATTTTTTTTCTAAATGTTTGAATTGAGTTAATACTATAAAAAAAACACCTTGATATCCACAATCTCTGCAATATCATATCCTGAAGTAGTTCAGGGTTCCCATGGGAACAACGTCTGCCTAGAAACTATAAGTTTGTCCTCTCGGGGACATTCTGACATTTGCATGACCCGGTACACATGTACTGTCACGTGAGACATGTGCCATAATAATTTAAATGAACAAGAATTACGAGGATATGAAAGGATTATTTACCTCCAAAACCAATCTCTCAGCTTTCATATTAGAAGGAAGTGGAAAAAAAACCAATAACATGTCAGAAATCTCTCAGATAGAAATTGCTACAAATTGAAAAGTTATTTGTTAGCTTTGTCATCGTAAAAATACACCGATTGAATTTTACTTGCCCCTTAGGTATCATTCACATCAAACAAACCGTAAATGAGGAGTATTAGTTCTCAGTCTGTGGTGTTATAGTTTATCCTATGTGAAGTAAACAACATAAATCAACGGGAAATGGAGTGCTTAGATTTAGGATAGTAATAAGTATGAAGTTTCGTGTTCGACATGTGTTTGCACGAAGCGTAATACAACAGCAGCAATCAAGGTTTCGATTTAAAATAGACACAAGCTAAAAACTGTTATTGCGACATATTGATATAAGCTATTGAATTTAAGTTGGTTTCATTGTACTCACAGTAGGGCCTGATTACGTCTATGATCTTGCAGAGTAAAGTTTGGAGGACTTTTCAAATTCATGCTATCTTCAAGTTGATTACAGAGTGAACAAATCGCCCACTTGTGTAATCTTCCACATCGAACGACAAAGTTGTAGCTTGTGTCTGTTGAATGTTTTCCTCTACCGTTATGCTAGCCACATCTAGTGATGTATAAATGAGTGTAAAGCCATGCAAATCCTCTAATTGTCAGTGTTATGTATACGGTGATTCACCCATGTATACGGGAATGTAGATTTAATAATTTCACTCATCCATGGCTTTTTACCACATACACTATTGTCTTGAAAACTTTCAGCAAAATTTAAAACCTTTACAAACCTATCCAGCTGTTTTGGTTACACTTTGAACGATTCTTAATCAATCTTTATTTATTTTTGTTATTCGTCACGCAATAAAGAATACGCATAGTTGTACAATCACAAAATAAATAAAGTCACAATGATAAAAGAGATGCAAGTTATGTTTCTGGAACTGTGAATGTGATGACTGGGGACTGACAGACAGCAAACACAAAGCTAAGGCCAAAGCAAATTGTTTGGTTTCGGTAACCCGACCCAACGTATTTTTTACCGCCAACCTAAAGTCGAAATGTCTATAAAAATATGTATAAAATTGCAAATTCGCGCGAGAAATAATGATATTTGAAGTTGGTTGTCATCGCCTAGTGTGATCAAAACAACACGATAGAATACAGTATACCACATGATGCCTTCTGCATATAGTACAGAATATGCGATTACATCGATAAGAAGTCTCTGTTGACCTCTGTAAATATGAAGACAACATTTGAACATATCCTCAAAGATGAAACATAGCAATAAATAAATCCTACCTACCCACCATATTTTGAAATTGAGCATTTCTCATTTTTTTGCCTTATCATTGGCCAGTTCTCATCCAGAGAGGTTGAAGGTTTAACACTTAAAAGGGTTTTGTATCTACTAATGGCGATGGGAACAAGATGAGGCACAAATTGTCTATTTAGCAACATACCTGTTAGCATTCTTTATTTTTACTAGTGGTAGATCTTATTGAGTATGGTAATTTATTCCATATCTATCTATAAGCCCCTTGATAGCTAAACGAGAATGTATATGCCTGGAGAAAATAAGATAAAATATAGTTAATGGTCGACGAAGACGGTAGTTATTTCAGAAAAGTAAGATATTTGTATGTATGTTGATCAAAGATGATCGGGCAACCAGATTTACTGAGCATTGTCAGATTGAACGTACTTTTTTATTCGAACATCAAAAGTTTAAAGGAGTAGATAACCCAAGAGACAAAAATAAATGTATAGTTGACAAGCAATTTGTTTAGTACATATATTACATTGTGTATACTAATATAATTGTCACAGCAACACTTTGATAAGTTGATCCTAGGTCAAGGTTGAAGAGTTGGAGGTGATGAAATAGCCCTTTCGTCTTGCTTTACGATACTGGCAAGAAAACAAGTATGATCCGCTTGTTTGAATTGAACACTTCAAGTATTTAGGGTCATATTGGGTTAGGGATAAGTAATTGCTTTTCTGGATGACTGGATTAATTGGAGTGTTAAAGTGGGAACTATTCCCATTCCCCGGAGACAGTCTTGAATTTATGTGATAGTGGCTGTTTATTAAACGTGACTTTATTAAGCTCGATAATGTTAGTCACGACGATGCGTACAATTCAGAGGTGACAAGAAGTGTGGCCTTCGCTACGGTAAAATGACGCTTCTAGCCGCTGGCGTACAAACTCATCGAATTTTTGGTCGGATTAGTACGAAGTGGTGTCATCAACCGTAACTGTTAGCATACAAGGATGTGTGAACAGGCAATTGGCAATTCATTCCATCATACTCATTTTCACTTGAAGGTCAAAATTATGTTCCTCAGGATTTTTAAGAGTCTTATGCCAATTTTTACCAGCAAATTATAATAAAAGAAAACACTCCCATTTCAAATAAAAAATTATTCATTATTTTCTGAAGAATTAATGCTGACGCACTGTCGTAAAACTACCATGCGTGTATGCGATTTCGTATACGCAGGCTTGTCTTTGCTAGATTAGAAAAACACGCATCGCGTCTTTGCGACATTAGCCCCGTCTACACGGCACTAAAAATCCTACCTGAGGTAGGATTCAGGATAGTTTGAAGCGCGTGTAGACGCAAACGCGTCCTGAACCTGTCCTGAAACCGTCCTGACTTAGGACACCTTTAAGAG
The DNA here is from genome assembly GCF_964340395.1 of Glandiceps talaboti. Classification (NCBI taxonomy): domain Eukaryota; kingdom Metazoa; phylum Hemichordata; class Enteropneusta; family Spengelidae; genus Glandiceps; species Glandiceps talaboti. The sequence continues at coordinate 5,977,393 of NC_135556.1, read as the reverse complement.
GTTTCCTGAAATCCTCCTGACTTCGTCCTATAGTACTGTCAGGACGGAACGGGCGACATCTACGCTGTAACCTTCCTACGTGTAGACACAAATCTATCCTACCTCAGGTAGGACGACCTATGTGTAGATGGGGCTACTGATAAAACACGCATCGTGTCTTTGTGGTATTAATAAAACATGTACACGCACCGCGTCTTTGCGGGATTAGTAAAACCTCAAAACACGCATCGCGTCTTTACGGTATTAGTAAAACACGCATCGATTCCTTGCGGCATCCCGGATTCAATAAATCGTGCATTCCGTCTTTGAGTCATTAGTAAAACACACAAAGTTGAGTTAAAATGATAGATAACTGATGTTTCGGGACTAATCCTTCTCTGAGAGCTAAATCCTAACACTACTGAAAGTGAAAGAAATGTTCGATGATATATTATTAGTAAAACACTCTTCGAATCTCTTGCTGCATTAGCAAAACATTCATCGCGTTTTTGCGGCATGAATAAACGCGCGCCATTGGATGCCAACCCAACTGGCTTGTATTAAGTTGTAAGAATGATGCAGACAAAATATACCACTTGTATTTACCAGTAATACAGTGCAAGTAACTTGCGAACTGATGAGGATAGTTAAATTTGTAGTATGGATTATGCCACCGAAATCTAGTCAGCTTTAATTTGAGTTCCTTTCGTATGAATGTGGCTGAAATTCTACATATTGACTATAAAAGGTTTTAATTGTAGGATAACATCATACCATGTGTATTTCTTGTGACGTAATGATATCAACCCCATCACTGACGCAATATTAACTTATTTCCATACTACAGAGATATTATAGGTAAATGCTTTCATTGACATTAAATCTCACACAACTCAGTTATACAAGCTTGTTAGTCTACAAAACTGCCCCTCAGTTCACAAGAGGATGTGAGATACTAGTAATGCCCTGTGTCATGTAGTTGTAATAGTTCTCCAAGGCCTATTCTATATACGCACTCACAGGCAATGTGTGTAGGTCTCAAGAACAACAATCTGAATTCAATGACGTACTCTACAACGCGATCAATATATTCGTTTATCGCTCGACTACTAAAGCTGACTAATCGGAATTGATGTATCTGTATTACTGCTAAATCTTTATTGAACCATCTGATTGATTCGAGATGTTTTTTAGCCACTAGAGACTAAACGAAGATGGGCTGTAAACTACTCCGGAGAATAATCCCGTTAATACATGACTATAAATGACCATTTTACTAGTCGACATTCCTTCGGGTAATACAAATAATTTGGCTATGTAAACTTAGATTATTTTCTGTGGGTTTTTTGTTACTAGTTTAAGGATGACATGCAAATAGGTGCTACGTAAACTAAACGAGCCTTCACTTCACACTTTAGTGTGTGCTTTCAATATAGCCGGACACCCTTTGACTACTGTACATCATGGTGACTGTGTTAGCCTCAAACAATCTGTGATATTAAAAGACTGTGTACCTTAAGAATTTACTAAATAAAGAAATAGCTGAACTAAACCAGCGCACTGTAATTGTAAATATAATAAATGAAATACTGCCTTAACGTTTTCCTAGCCACAGCAATCCCAAAATGCAATAGATATGTATGTATGTATGTATGTATGTATGTATGTATGTGTGTATGTATGTATGTATGTGTGTATGTATGTATGTATGTGTGTGTGTATGTATGCATGTATGTATGTATGTATGTATGTATGTATGTATGTACATGTATGTATGTATGTATGCATGTATGTATGTATGTATGTATGTATGTATGTATGTATGTGTATGTATGTATGTATGTGTGTATGTATGTATGTATGTATGTATGTGTGTATGTATGTATGTATGTATGTATGTATGTATGTATGTATGTGTGTGTATGTATGCATGCATGTATGTATGTATGTATGTATGTATGTATGTATGTATGTATGTATGTGTGTGTATGTATGCATGCATGTATGTATGTATGTGTGTGTATGTATGTGTGCGCGCGTGTGTGTGTGTATGTATGTATGTATGTATGTATGTGTGTGTGTGTATGTATGTATGTATGTATGTATGTATGTATGTATGTATGTATGTACAGTACGTTTATTTTTGATCTAGTTGTTTTAAAAAGAAGTTCACCATGAAGAAACAATATGACCGACATGAAAAACTATTTATAATAATATTTCAATCGTACAGCATTGAACTGTCAATGTACAGGTCAAAGGTCATCTAGCAATAACTCAAATATATCTAAGATATATTTTGAAAGATAACGAGCTAGTCAAAGTTTGGTAAAGCAGTTTTGGAACACTTTCAAACAAGACTTGGACTTCATACTTCAATATAATGTACAATGGGTTTTACTACCTAACAACACAGACAATATATTTTCAATTAGGCTTAGCTTCAACGTTTTTGTTACAAATTACACAAACAAAATACATATGAAATGTTACATTTTATCTCACAGTGAACGCACATACAAATTACACAAACAAACTACACGCACTGACAATACACGTACATGAAATGTTACATTTTATCTCACTGTGAACACAAATAAACAGTTTTGTGTTTGAATCTTCCTTGTTTCATCCCACCGTGATGTTTATTTGGGTTCACAGTGAAATGAAATGTATCATTTTAGATGTTTTGTGTGATATCAGTGTCTTTATTTTATTTTATGTAATTTGTAACAAAATCTCTAGTGTGAGACATAAAAAACACCGTGCCGTCTTATTGAAACTCTATAGTCACTCTGGATTGGTAGTACATCCTGGGATAGTAATTATGCAAAATGTTATCTTCCTTTACATAGAAACTGTGTAATTACTAGTATCCCAACAATTTATTTTGTAATAGAAAGGCATGAGCCTTTAGGGAGTTGAAGTAATCTTCTGGTAGTAGCTTGACAGTATGACGTAAAATGGTTAGAAATGGAAAGATTGTCTTTCGATTTATGCCTTTTACCGAATTCTATCCGACAGCATGGCGTGGTGATGTAATGATCCCGATATCCTTTGCGGCAAAAGTTGGTGGTGACTTTCATAAATTCAGCAAAGTCCCAACAATTGATTTTATTTGAGAAATTCACACATACATTCAAAGTCGTCTAGATAGTATAAATGATTGAATTATTAGGTGTGTTTTTAGGTGGATTTTTCTTCTTTTAATTATTGATATATAATGTATGCAGTTGACCAAGTGACTGGCGTGGAAATTAAAAGATAACTCAAAATGCATACCTTAATTATTGATTCGATGACAAAATCTGCGTCCACGATTAAGGAAATTATCCGTAAGCTTATAAAGAGTTCCTTTAGTTATGTTGATAAGTCGTGTCCCAGGTGATGGCTGTATCAAGTTCTATTTTTAAAAAAAGAGCGGTTCAGTACATTTTTAAAATAAATCATTGAGGTTCAATTCCCAGGTTTTCACATTAATGCTATACTTTATCAGGGATTTTGTTCAAGACCAACCTACTCTATAACTCTGCCAGACAACTGTCTTTTTAGCATGCAAATTCCAATCATAATTCGACATCTACGGCCTTTCCACACTGCATGCTGTTTCAAACCGGCGCAGCAATATGATTGCATTACGGCGGTCGGTGTCTCTCTAGTTCCCCGCTACTTTGAAATTACATCACTTAGCCCAAAACAAAATCGGTATATGTTAGAACCTCAAGGAAAACAGTGCTTTGTGACTATCTTCCGAATTACAATGGAGGTCGAACTTTACGATGACATTTACATTAACAATAATTAATATCTGTAAAGGCGGCTTAACGTCTATCTCCTTTAACATGTTTGTCAGGCACACACTGTCAAGCTACTACCAGAAGATTAATTCAGCTCCAAGAAAGCACATGCCTTCCTATTTCAAAATAAATGACAACAGCTTGTGCGATTCAATTTGGATAATTACAAAGTTATGTTTAGGAAAATGGCATTTTCCATAACTATTATCCCATGATTCCCATCGTACATATTGATGTTGTACAAATTTCATGTCTTGTTTAAAGGTGTTCCAGTGCTGCAGTAGATTCAGCAACTTTACCCGAATTTGACAACCTCGTTATGAGCAAAAATGTATCATAGACTTATTGACCTTTGACCGTTACTTTGACAGCGCAGTGACGTAAGATTGAGATACTTGTCACCACTCTTCATGTCGGCCATCAATTACCAGTTTGTTTACAAGACTTCTTCGACCATGCCCGCAGTACACGTACTATTGGGCCAAGAGTTATTTTCTTATATGTAATATAAATATCGATTGATTAGAACAGAATACCATTTATATGATATTTTTAAAACAGATTCCAATTTCACTCAGGGTTACTCCCGTAATTCTATTAGTTAGCAACTGCAAGTATTTCTTACACAGCACGTACTCCAGATATATTTGCAGTTGAGATTTCACAATTACCACCACACTTACCACGGTAGCATGCATAAAAATGAAATTGGACTTACGGGGAAATGCCCACTTGTAATAACTTAACTTTACCAACGCTCTTGTATTCTTTTGTATGCTTATTATTTTCGCAGTGATATCAGTATTCGTCTCTGTGTGGACACTTGTAGCGATATCAATGGAGAGATATTTTGCAATTTGTCGACCATTAAGCTCACGGCGATGGCAAACGAAGAGGCATGCTTATCAGACAATTGGACTGGTTTGGTTCGCTGCATTTGTTTTATGCATCCCTTCTGTGGTATTTGCCAATCTACGAAAGGCCGGACAGAATATATTCGCCTGTGATGAGCAAATTGATTGGCCAAATCTAACATCTTACCAGGTTTATATCGTGAGTATGAATTTCCAAAAGGTTATAAGTTGCAGGATAAATTTGTTTAAATTTTTTTTTTCAGATTTAAGGTCTTTTTCTGTACACATTTTTTCGCCAAATAGCGATAGATTCGCAATTGTTGTAGTCATATTTCGCAGTTAGATGTAGACGCTCATGTTCTATACTGTTACTGCAAAAAGCTAGGGTTCTATAAAAACTTGGCACAGTATCACACACAAGCATAGACCTGAGTAAATACATAAAGTAATAACATACTCGTATTCTTTCATTTTATGTATGATATGAGCACTCTACTTGGCGAAAGAAGAATGAAACTCTATGTATATATATATATATTTTCCTGGATAGAGACGAGAATTCTGACAATAAGCTTACGTCCCCCTGTGCATAATGGATTGGGCCATTTTTTTGCATTTCATCTGCGATATCAAAAAGAATATGATATAATTTGTAAATAGCGTAATAGAAGGCATGTCACTTAGCATAGTCTGGACACAATTAAACATACATCGGCCAGGTCTCGAAACAACTTATTGACGTGTGCATGCCCATTCCATGAATATTAAGTAGGATTTCTGCATCTGTACCGCAGTCATTAGTGCACCCATCACCCATTATGTTCTTAAGAATTCAAACAAACGTATGACATTTTCCCCAATTGAAAATACATGAATTTTGTGTTTGTCAAATATATAGCTTTCTCGAAATGGAGGATGTGATGGAATGAGGCGACTCAAAGTGTGCTCTATTTTCTTTCCTACAAATGGGAAAGTGCAATTACAAGACTCTAACCATTCGTATTAGAGATAAACGTCTCTCTTTCTCTAGTGATGTACGTCATACTCCACTTTCTGTAAATATCAGTCATCTACATCATGTGCTCTGCAAACGGTCCGTCTTCTGAAATGCGCAACACACAATTAAACGCACTTTGTCTAGCAGAACGATGCTAAAACGTTTTACTTTTAGACATGCTATGACATTCGTCTGATTTTGTTTCCAATGAAGTATTTTATAGTAATTTGTTCATCCATGTTGGTAAAATTAAACTAAAAATGAAGTTTCACATGTATTCCAAACACAGAAAAGAAAATCATTACAAATTTTAATGAACGTTAAATTTTAGGTGCTCATTTTTCCTTAATATGTATTTGGAACAAAACGTTTATTTTTACACGTATTTTGAATAAAATTTTATCTTTATACGTATTTGATGCATTTAGTGTCGCTCGTGAGATAACTACGTGTATGAAGTTACTGTGACACCCCATAATTCATATTAATATTTTTTTAATGAATATGCAATTACTATGCATAATTATATGTGCTTTGGTTACTTGTCAATAAGTAAAATAATCACCTACCAGAATTTGTCACAGTTTAGTTTCACCTCTCAGAATAAACATATTTACATGGATTGACAACGATTTAGCTCTTAAGTTCCAGTGTTTGAGCACTGCATTATACTAGACGTAAACTGAATGCCTTCCGTGAGAACAGAAAAACAATCCTGTCAATCGTTTCTTTTCTTAAAGACATGGCTCTTTGTAATTATGATGGTGGTACCATTAATGGTGATGTCGGTGGCATATAGTTTAGTGATCAAGGATCTATGGCATGGAATGCAGAACGAGCATCAAACTCCCATGTTCATTGAAGGTAAGTAGAGCGTGAACATTTGAATAAACCATACGTAAAAAGTCAGTAGGTTCTTATGGCGGGAAATTGCGATAATTTCCGCTAACAAATACACCTACCATACAGTTTACGATGTTCTAATTTCCTTTACTTATTAAAAAGACTTCAGTTTTGTAACTGGAAAGTTTTAAGGGGGTCAATTTTGTTTTCAAAGTTATCTATTTTAGTCCCGACATTAAAAGTGTATTTTACGTTTTAGCCTACGAGAGTTCAAAGTTCGGTTACAGATTGTGCCACTCTAATTTGACATTTTCCTCGAAGATCTTAAAAGCTGCAACTTGGATGTTTTTTCACCAAGTAACCAAATGTATATGCCCTAATAATTATTCAGTTACTTATAAGAAGACATTGTATCTGTTAGTTAGTGGTCAGTATTATTCGTAAGTGGTGTAGTGACAAGTGTAAATCTTGAGCGAAAGCTTGGTTTTCAGTTTGTCGCCAGGCTAAAACTGTACTAGTGTGTAACTGTAGTATCATTTTTCGACCGATAACCACAATCTATTCCCTGAAAAGTGTTAAAACATCAATAATCAGACATTTTTTACGATCTTGCCTATTAGTATTGCAATAACAGATTTAAATAGTTATCGCCGTTGAGGGCGTTAGTTTTTGGATGCGGGCCCAAAAGATCAATTTGATTTGATTTGATTTATCATGTATACAGCTACAGTAAATGTTTAACCCATAGATGATTCAGTAGTGTTCAGGGTGTACAATATTACGAGTAAGTTATTGAATCTAACCAAACAGTTTCAACAAATATGTTCACTGAGTTGCCGCTTTAAATGATACTTGTACCATAGAGGGCAGTATTAAGGCTGTAACAGAACATTGACTGGCTCGACAAAAAAACATGTTACTAAACATGTTACTACATTTACTTCATGTGGGCCATTTGCGGGTAGCGGAAAGTTTTCTCCTTATCACATTGACTTCTATTGATAACAATAGAAGGGTGCCACTGATGCAGATTCATTCCATGCCTTTATCAGTTTGTTTCTGTCTGAGAAAGATATTAGTCATGTGGTATACAAGGATATGACCATGACTTTCACAGACATGAAACAAAATGATAAGAACATGGGGTGACCCTACATCAGAGGTCCTCGCTTTTATATTGTGTCAATATTTGGCAATTTGATAGCCTGATAAGGTGAAAACCTTTCAGAACCTTCAATCCCAGTTTTAATTATCCATCACTGATAAAACAGCGTTCTGATTAGCGGTATCGCCAGAAAACTGCTGCAAAGGGTTGTACGTATTAGCTAAGCAGATCTTCGTCAAAGGATGATAAGTGGCAGTGGTCGTTAACCTGCAGCTCAGACGAAAGAAATGACAATATTAATGAGATTTTGAACCAGTTCTGTTTCAGTCTTACCGCCTTGCAGTAATTGAAGTGACTGAATAATATTAGTCTTATTTTATTTTGATTTCTTTTTAAAAATAAATAATTATTCACTTTCCTAAAGTTGATGTAAAATTACGCTATAGAAAATGTTGGTCACGAACAAAACACTAAATCCTTTCTAGTCCGCATAGCCCCACTGATAAGCCTTGGCGCCCATGCGAGAACCGTGGGATTCAATCACGTGTTTCCTTATTGAATAAAAATATCAATCTTTAGCGAGGATTTTAATATTGCATGACTGTAGCTTAAACCAGTAACTTTGACTGAGAAACCACACGTCGAGTGACATTTCATGATTTTATATATTTCGTTCATAGACACCAACCTCACAACGAACTTTGACAAAGATGGCGGCTTCAACTCTGAGAGCGCGAATGGTGTAGATTCCTTCAAACGAGTACTTCGTAACCGTAGACGACGATTACGAAGCAGTGCTTCTAACGCAGCCAAGAGGAGAGTAGTCGGAATGCTTATCGTTGTTGTAGTTTTGTTCTTTATTTGTTGGACTCCATTTTGGGTGTTGAATATTTGGTTTGTGTATGATCCAATGACTGCCTTGAAATCTGTGACGGCAATCGAGGCGGCAGTCATCAAGTTGGTCATGTACATGTCCTGCTGTGTCAACCCAGTTGTGTATTGCTTCATGTTGAAAAAATTTCGACAAGGACTTATGGAAGTGTGTTCCTGTTGTGGGTGGAAAAGGGAGAGGAATGGTGATGGTTTTGGTGGGAGAGCCACAGGTACGTACTGTTCTATTCACGATTATGGACCTTCTCTATCTATTGTGGTGAAATTGATAGTCTTACTGATGAAATAATCGTAATTTTAGTAAATTCCATGCTTTGGCCATCGTAAGGACTACAGTGACCGAACAGTCAGTGAACTGTGTCTCGGGGGGGGGGGGGGGTGAAAAGAGGCCACCGTGTATTATTAACAATGTACATTGCTCACATAACTAGAATTCATATTGATCATTTAACAATTGTTTGGGATGATCAAAGATCAATGCCCTTTCATGACTCTTTTATTAAATATTTTTAGCCATTCACCTTTGTTTCGTGTTTAAAACATTTGGATATGTAAATTTATAATGAATAAAAGAGGCCATCGTGTATTGTTAACAATGTACATTGTTAACATAACTAGAATTCATATTGATCATATATCAATTGTTTGGGATGATCAACGATCAATGCCCTTTCATGACTCTTTTATTAAATATTTTTAGCCATTCACCTTTGTTTCGTGTTTAAAACATTTGGATATGTAAATTTATAATGAAAAAATGGAAGGACACATTTAAAAAGCACAGAGGAGCTTGTCACGTCCAGGAGAGACAGGTGAACAGAGCAGATATATGCTAAGTGCTCTACTCTCCTTATTGTGTTTACTTTGGCTTTGAACATAAACATGTGTAGAGTCTACTAAACGAATTGCCAGAAGTTCAAGTGGTCCGTGTACACGTGGAAATATGATAGTGAACCTTGTATGGTTACATGATCTACATATATTGAGTGCATAGATCAGAGTAAAAGTAGTGTACGTAAGTCAGATTGCTGAGGTATTATATAGAGTATTTGATTTCAGTACACATCTTTGGAAGACTTCAGTAATTACAAGTGGGCAAGGGAAAACCAAGCCCGGTCTGACCCTCCCCGATTCCGTTTTCTACCTAAACAACATCCCCCTCCCCCTCCCTCTCCCCATTTCCCTTTCCCCTAAAATATGACCCTCTCCATAGTCATATTTTTCAAAACATGGGTTAAAATGCTGTCAGACGTGAACAGGGACATGAGTCTTAGTATAATGGTAAAGACTGCAGCCACCACTTTTTGTTACCATTTTGCATTTGAGTGAACAAGGCAGTGTTTGGATCTAATTTGTATAGCTGAAGGTCAGAACTTGACTCCCAAAGATTAGAGGGGCACACTACCGCATTTATCACCAACAATCTTACCACACTGTTCACCCTTCACTCCTGTAAGACCCACTCCTAGATTCATCTCCTCACACCACCACCACCACAATTAATAATTGATTCACTGCGTGGTTGTCAGCAGAGAGTTGACTGATATGTTCTGATATTACGAAACAACAGTGGAAGTGGTGGGATGTGGCAGCATTTGGATGTGATAGCGGTGGCAGCGATGGGATGACCAAATCACATTAGATAATGCAATTAAAAGAAAAAAATTCGACCTCCGCCTAATTTCTCTTCCGAAACATAACTCTCCCCCCGAGAACCGATATGAAACACCTAACCCCCCCCCCCCCCCACTTGTTGAAGGTTTCCTTTCTTTTTACATTTCAACCTCGTTCATAAGCAAGAAAACTGTGCCAAGTGTAAGCAAAAATAAGCCTGCATCTAACTGGACTATGAGTATAGTGATAGGAGACTGGGTTGCTTTATCATTGTTACCTACTTGTGCATCACAGTGTATCGATAGAAATGTTTCTCATAACAAATGACCAACATATATTTATTAGCGCTGTGTTCTGAAATACACTTTAAAACAATGTATTCATCGTTTACTTAGATTAACACGTAGACAACCCATATTAAGAGTTGTGTGTGTAGATTATTTACAGAATATATAATATATGGACAAAAAAAAGACCGGCTCTGAAAAAAACAAACCCTCATTCGATATGGGTCAGGATTTATTGAAGATAAGTGAATTCAGACAAACACGCGAAGTTAATTATGTCAACTTGTTCAGCACCAGATCACTATATCTATGGTGGTCTGAGGTACAGATGAATATTTCATTATTTCACTTAGTGAATACTCAAAAAATGTAACAAACGCGTCAAAATCTGTTACTGCAGCATTTGTTTTTAGACTTTATACAGAACTTTAGATTGTAGATTTATTTCTAATTTTCATTCTCCGTCAACAACTCACCGTCTCCCTGTGTTTTTTTCTTTGTATAGCTAGGACCCGGAGTTCGAAAAGAACAACCCAAACGTCTTTGCAAACCCAGTTATCATTAAATCGACCATCACGAAGGGGAGGAGAAGCAGGGGAAACTGCCGAAGAACAGAACTTGAAAACGACGTAGTTTGAAATTCTGCTACCCTATCGGGGGACCATAGCAGAGAATGGTTGTATTGAATGTGTGTGTGCTAGAAAACGTTCCACGAGCACTTAGCAACTCTTGAAGTCAGAACACGAAATCCTTCGCTTATGGCGACAAGGACTAAACACACATCCACTGTTTCACATTTAAAGTTTGTTGGTATCACTTAGAGGATTCAATTCCGCACAAAAATATCTTGAAGGAACCCGACTAGTGTTTAGGGGACGTGGTTCAATTCCTACGCGTGTCACTTCACTTTTCCCATTTATAACAATATAGAACCTGGTCGTTCATGTAGTGTTTGAATTTTAGCAGCATTTGCCCGATCTGTGTACGTACCAGGCATAACGGAACTGTTCATTAGCGTTAACGAGTCAGTTGAACCCATGGGGTGTGACTTGACACTTTTAATATTGCGTCACCATGGTAATACATCACATATACATATGTACTGTTACCATAGACACCAAAACACTATTATTTGTTAACTTTCCTCTACTACGTGTGTTTCTATAAGGCTGTCTTCGTTATTGATAACGATCTGTTGATGATAACAACATTCTTACCATTTGGCAGCATACGTTGTATTTGTCTCCGTCATAGATTACCCATATAGGTTGATATGTGAAGATCTTATCCATGATGTACATTGTATAAAGGCAGCAAAGTGTGACATTATCAGTCACTTTGTCTTTTGAGCTGAACTCCTACTCTAAATTGTCTTAGTATACTTTACTAAATCAATCATTTGTGACGTAACAACTTTCGTATGGCAATTTATGACGACAGAGAATCAATGATACATCCTGGCGATAGCGCCAGTTTAACATTGCGTGAAATATCCGAGAAATTGTACATTTCTCGAACGGCTGCTCCGTATATGACTCTACATAACGTACCATACCGTTCTTTGTTATCTTCTAAATTACTGTTTGTAAAATAAACAACATCGGCAAGTCAACTGTCAGCTAGTATTATAACTAACACATACACAGAAAAAAAGTGCTATTGCAACAGTTGATATGTAAGCAGCAAACGGACATTGATGTTATTAAACTCACAGTAGGGTGACATCTCTGATAGTGAGATTCCCAACGTGGTGTCATATCCTCCTTCATGCAGTATTTACGCTTTTATTCCAGGGTGATTATAATAAATACATTGCTATCATACGCATGCCTATAATCTACCACATGCAACAGCAAGAGTTTGCCTGTGTGTAATCACTTTCATCCATCAGAGATAATTGCTTATATTACAGCTAAAATGATGTAGTCGTGGTGTTTCACTCATGGGATATTACGAAGAGTAGACATATGAAGAATAGAAATTTCTCAGATTCCCTCGTCATTGAAAGACAGATTATAGAGAAAGCTTATGTCCCTCTCAGAATCACCTAAATACTTATTCATTCATATAGTCAACTATCTAGCTATTTAGACATTAATTTTTTTACCATGTATTTATTTATTTATATATTTATTTATTATACTTTGTACATTTTCAATTTGTATTAGTTGTGTATATACTTCAATAAACTTCTGCAACATATGTTGACTTTGAATGGTTAAGGAAGAAGAATTTACCAATATAATCTTAATTACCTACCTGCTTCTGTGTTCATTTACTAAAAAACAATGATTCGTTTTCTATTCGACTTCATTTCTCAGAGAGAGAAAGAGAAGGAAGGAGACAGACAGACAGACAGACAGACAGACAGACAGACAGACAGACAGAGGTGGGCTGACGGATGGACGGATGGGCATACATACATACATACATACATACATACATACATACATACATACATACATACATACATACATGGTAACAGGACAACTGCCCCCCGGACAACTGCCCCAAGGACAATTGCCCCCGGACAATTGCCCCCGAAGGACAACTGCCCCCCGGATAATTGCCCCCGAAGGACAACTGCCCCCCGGACAATTGCCCCCGAAGGACAACTGCCCCCCGGACAACTGCCCCCGAAGGACAACTGCCCCCCGGACTACTGCCCCCGAACGAAAAAAAAACCTAGTTTGTCATTCATTAAAAAGTCACCGTCGGCAACTTACCGCCGCAATTTGTATTTCGGAATTGTGGGAATAAATTCTACATTTCGGCATTGGCCATTGGCCATTCGGCATAGGCCATAGGTCAGAAATAGATTGGCGATGACGAATCTGGGCAAACATGATGTAACCGAAATTCACATGATTGGTTAGAGAAAAGTATATAATAACTTTTATGATGGCGTGATCTTATGGTGTGATTTTCTATATTTAGTGGTTGTGTAAATTTCATTGTATTGGAAGTATTCTTAAAGTGAGAATTAAACATCCAGAAGTACACGAGCACTCGGGTAGGTGAATCTGGCAAGCCGAAATCTCTTCTCAGTCGTGACTAATTCCTGACTTGGACCTGAACGATCCCGTACGAGAGTATGAGAGTGTGAGTGCTAGAGTGCAACGTTAGAACTATCCATACTTATACCGTATATAACTCTACGACTCACAATACCTGTATATGATATTGATTGTTGTTCAACTCATGTCTTTACTGGCGGAATACATAAATTGCCCTGAGCCTTCTGTCATGTATTGTATTCATAATTAAACAGCGTGCAATAATCGGTTATAGAGTGTGGTAAATTATTGTGTATTAAGTCGTAAACAAAAACACCTACTAAATACTTGTGTAACTTAAACACGTCGAGAATTGTTAACTGGTTGAAAAGAGGAGAAGAATGTTCCAGAAAATTATGTGAATTACAGCGGTAAGTTAAATCATCATGTCGACATTTATGAATGACGTAACAATTATCACAGATAACAATAGAGTAAAACATGTGAATTGCGGCGGTAAGTTGCCGACGGTGACTTTTTAATTAATGACCAACCCGTACATCTGTAATACTAGTTTTTTTTTCGTTCGGGGGCAGTAGTCCGGGGGGCAGTTGTCCTTCGGGGGCAGTTGTCCGGGGGGCAGTTGTCCTTCGGGGGCAATTGTCCGGGGGGCAGTTGTCCTTCGGGGGCAATTGTCCGGGGGGCAGTTGTCCTTCGGGGGCAATTGTCCGGGGGCAATTGTCCGGGGGGCAGTTGTCCGGGGGGCAGTTGTCCGGGGGGCAGTTGTCCTACATACATACATACATACATACATACACACACACATACATACATACATACATACATACATACATACAAATGTACATACAAATGTACATACATACATACATACATACATACATACATACATACATACATACAAATGTACATACAAATGTACATACATACATACATACATACATACATACATACATACATACATACATACATACATGCAAATGTACATACATACATACATACATACATACATACATACATACATACATACATACATACATACATACATACATACATACAAATGTACATACAAATGTACATACATACATACATACATACATACATACATACATACATACATACATACATACATACATACATACATACATACATACAAATGTACATACAAATGTACATACATACATACATACATACATACATACATACATACATACATACATACATACATACAAATGTACATACATACATACATACATACATACATACATACATACATACATACATACATACATACATACATACATACAAATGTACATACATACATACATACATACATACATACATACATACATACATACATACATACATACATACATGCATTGGATTACATAGAAAGGATTACTCTTTTCTGAATTGCCGTGGGTTCCGAGTTTTCCGTACTTGGTGTTTACAGTTGACAGCCCTCTTTGTCAACTTGGCTTATGTAAACAAATGTACATGTGGTATATCGTATAAGATGCCCAACATTTGAAGTTCAATATTATCACTGTACCAGATATCTTTATTTTATTAGCATTTAGAATAAATTTTGTCGTAACCACCCTATTGTACTGTGTGTACTTTGGAAAGCACGCATAATACGAGACTACACAAAGATTTAAAGATTAAGTTCACCGCTAATTATAAGATTTCACCTCAGAGCTTCGCGGGTAGGCGGATAAATTTCAGACGCCGTGTGTCACCTAGGTTCTAATGGATGGGGGGGGGGGGGTTATTAGTTTTGGTGGGTACCAGTTTTTAACGACGTCATGTTTAGGAATTTCAAAAGAAAATTGAACCCATGTTAAGGGATTTTTTTCATGACACAATTTAACGGCATCTCTACGTTTACTTTCTTATGGGAGATGCCCTCGACCTCGCCCCATCCCATCCTTCCTACCCAGGCTCCAAGAACTGTCCTGAGCTTCAACTAGGCTTCATCACTTGATGTGTTGTACTAGCATATGCTTATCTTACTTTGAGTATTACTTGCAACACTGGACATGTGTACATTATTTCGAAGGCGTTTTGTTTGAGACAGCATCGGAAAGGTTTAACTCGCCACAGAATACATGTACATGGAACGTCTGAAGACAAAAAAAGCATAATGCCAATGGCATGTTGAGGTAGATTGTATCCAGAGAGTGGAAACAAAGCTTAAGTCACATTAAAGATGATTATTTAGAATTTTAATATTAGTTCTTTTGAGATTCTCCGAACGAGGTTACAACCCAATAGCATGAATAGCTGCTGAGGTTGTCTTGTTTTGTTATTTTGTTTACATGAACAAAAATGGCGACGACACCAGTGCGACATAACGTGTTACTGTTGCCCTGGTTACCCTTTGTATGCATATCATGTAGCAAAGACTGTCATTGTGTGAGTAGAGAAATCTCAATTTTGCGAAGCGCTCACTTCCGACGTGCCAAAATAAAATGAAACTCTGGGAAATCACAATTTCAAAGTAGTCAACTATTATGGCACTCATTTCAGGTCCGAAAGCAGCTTCCGAATAGCACTCCAAGCGACCAAATTTTGTAATCTTTTGTCTTTCCTATAACTGAAATCTGCTGACGGTGTTGTGCTTATCGTTCAACTTGATTGTTTTGGTGTTACTGAAGGGTACAAGGAAATTTGCTAGGTAGCATATTAAAACTTTATCATTAAACTGAGTAGCTGGTCCGACCACAGAAAGCGTTCTACTGACTATCAAGAAGTGTTTGTAAATAGCGGTTACAACTTTACAGGAGCGAAATTGCATAGTTTTGGATTGGTGAAAGCTGTACACACACCATGATACAATAAATCCCAATAAATTGATTTTGGGTCCGCACCCAAAAAATCAGCTGCCCTATGCGATCTCGATTTTAATTTCTTGCTGGACTATTTATGAAAACAATCGACCACAAATGTCTAATTATTGGTATTTTATAAATAGGCCTTTCAAAAATAAAATGTACAAGATTATGTTCATGTTCTCTCTTTCTGTTTGTTTAGGCCTAGTAAAAAAATGTGTGGTTCCGATTACGCTCATTTTTAGAATAGGTGGGGGTAGGTAGATTTTTTAGTTTATTTTGTTATATTTTTTTTTTCTGTGTGAGTGTCTAGTTCAGGTTTTCCATTGTTTTCCAAATGGTCTCTGTGTTGTTTATTTCTTCCCATCAGATGTACAGCCATTACAGATTGGAAGAACGGTTTTATTTTATCTTTTTAAGTTGATGTCAGTTTCTGCATCCACTATCTCTCGTGAAAATTCACAAATGTTTGTGCGATTTTATAATTTTGTTCTCGAATACGTAAAAATAAAAGTTCGGGGTCGGCAGCGAAAAGCTAAATGGGGGTCAGATAACCGGAACCAAACGCCGCGCCGCATGCGAGTGTATCTCTCACGCCATACATGAATAATTCATGCGTTATTCTCAATTTTCATTCAGTGTCATGTGTATATAGAACTGTTCATTGCATTGCATACGCTCAAGCCAACTGGGTGTTGAAGTCTCACCTGTGGTTCACTGGTTTTTACTAGGAAGTGTACTTGTATATTTTGGAGATTTTGTCCAGAGACATCACCCATTCACAGGTTAGTATTATAATCAATAATAAGTCTTCATTTGCTTGAGCTATTAAAACTGTAATCTGCAAAAACTAACAACTACACATGCATGCTTTGGCAGCATATGAACTCCCAACTGTTTCACTCCGAGCCCCGTGCTTTTGAATATATTTGCTTGTATATTAACGGAAGTATTATTCATAGTAGTTGCACTGTACAATCGGTGTATCTGAAACGAATAAATAGGTTGTCCCGCGAAATACCGAAAAGGTGGTTCATTAGAATCGAACATTTTCTTGTATAAATTCGGGTACTTCGGAGTGTCTCTTGACCGGTGCCCGTCAACAGCATAACAGTGCTCGTGGCAGGTTCGGGATTTTTACGGAATCGATTTGATGTGTATTGAAAAACACGCTCTGGTTACCTTTGAAAATGATTGCATTCGTACCCTGAATACACAGAACTTTAAAAAATGTCCAAATCATGAGCAAGCGTGAAACTGACATGACGGGGCTGGGGTTACATAACGTTCAGACATTCAATCTAAACCTTCTATATCGCTTTGTAACGCTGTTATTGTTGTTGTTGTTGTTGTTGTTGTAAAGATTCAGTTTACTTCACCGTACATTGCAGTATACATTATTTTAATCATATGAGTACGCATGCATCATGACAAGTTGAGAACAACACTCGGAATTTTGAAAAGGGCTATAAAAATGTCTGTGTATTGTGGTGTTTTTACAGGAAAGCTGTACAGAAATGTGTTTCAACATGAATTGAGATAATGTGTTATAAGTATTAATATTCCATTCCCTCTGTATTTCTCCAATACTATTCTGCTCGAACTATCCGAACTAATGACGCATTGAAAAGCATTTGAATGACTGAATACACATCTTTTTTAAGACAATTAGTTTATGGTCATACATGTATTGTGATCAATTAAACGTGGGTGGAGAGTGTATGATTAAATAGCCAACTTTTCTCTTGTAGACGAAATTTCTTTGTGATCACATACAATGAGATTATTTTACCGTACCATCAACAATATTACCAAAGTATTTTTATTCTACGGTCAAGTTATTTTTGCTGTTATAGCTAAGCTCTCTTGTTTGCATCACCTGGCCTAGGCCTGTATAATCTCCACACCCCATCCTCCCCCCGCCCCCGCCCCCCACACACACCCACAACCACAACCACAACCACAACCACACACAACACTTTGATCACTTTTGAGTTCGTTCATTATGTTACTAGTATTTCAAATTTCTATTAATTACAAATGGTTGCGGGCGTTACGCTTACTTTTGCCAGTTCACGTGTAGGCCTACGTTTAGGAGAGAGGGTTGGGTTTGCACACAATCATTCTCATTTCCCTCTTGATGTGATAACATGAAGTATTGGATTATCAAATCTGATAGACTCTCTGGCTACGAGTAAAATCGTGTAGGGTCTATGGTTAAAATGGTTTTAAATACATTTTACCTAAAAAACATTAAAATATTCTAGTATATAATGCTAAGGGAGCCTTCAGTATTTACAAGGGGGCCGGAGGAAATCACCCATAGTCTGTTAAGTAAAACATGACCCTCCCCATTCCCAATTTGTAAGAAGTGACCCTCCCTTTTGTCCCATTTTATAAAACATGACCCTCCCCATGCATATACTGAAAGTTAATCAATATTCCCATTATATGTATACATACAAATTAAATTATTTTGACTCTGTATTAGAAAGCAATATTTGTACATATAAAGTGACAAACAGTAAAAGACTGGTTAGTTACCAGTATCCTGTTTCTTATTGGTTTCTGTGTAGTTATATCAAACAGGATCGGTGAACGATAACTTGAAACGGGTTGTACTAACATGTTTTGCCATCGTAAAGCAAGTGATCTGCTAAAGTGGACTATTGACCAAATATTTTTTTTAATGAACATGCACGACTTTCAAGCAACCACCACCTCTACCATCTTCTCCTTAAGACTTTGGATTACAATTCCATTATGTACCAGTTACTGGTTACACGATGAACGAAATATTTTTTCTTCAGAAGGTTTACAATTGATTCTATATCCTTCCATTAGTGATATGGAAGAGGATCAATGTGTCGCAAGACAATGAGAATGGGAAATAATTCAGAAGCCGAATAAAGAACACATGTACCTTTAATTTCCTTTTAATTTCTTATTGCTAATGAATATCTCTCTTTCACTCTTTTCCTTCAGATCGTAGCTGCAATCATGTCGTTAATTCGTATTTGTCAAAATCGTCTTATTCAACATTGTGTTAGACCTAAGGCGAAGTATCTTTTAAGAAACGTCCCCAGAAGACTACAATACCTTCGAAGTGCTTCGTCTCTTTCCACTGAATATGCAACTGGTGATGTTGAAGACCATTATCCAACCCGAGTTGGTAACAGCGAAGTCTTGCAGCGTTTTGATCCCATTACTTGGAACAACAATGGTATCGCATATTCTGGTCCTTTGACACAAGAGCAGCTGAACGAGTATGACACTAAAGGTTACTTGGTCCTGGAGAAGCTGTTCACCGATGAAGAAATGGAACCGGTTGTCACAGAGGTTCAAAATCTGAAAGATGAAATAGAGAATGGTATCCCGGATGGCGAAGACCCAACAATAACAAACACGAATTTATTTTCCACAGAGCCAACGACGAAAACATTGCGAAGTATATTCGCACCACACCAGCATTTCCCCCTGGTTGATAGACTGTCCAGGAGCAGAAAGCTGATATCTCGCATTCAGCAGATTCTGGCCGATGATGTTTACATACACCAGAGCCGAATAAACTTTCACCAAGCATTCGTTGGCGTCGGTCATAACTGGCATAATGATTTCGAAATATTTCATGCCGAAGATGGAATGCCCAGAATGCGAGCCTTGTCTGGTGTCGTCATGTTAAGTCGGAACGTCTCACAGAACGGTGCACTGATGGTAGTACCGGGTTCACACCATGAATTTACTCCTTCACCGAAACCAACACCATCTGACCAGCTAGCCAAATCTTCCAAAGCTAAGATAGAATATGGCGCTCCAAACGATGGTGTGTTCAAAAACATCGCAAACAAATGTGGCATCGACTATTGCACCGGTGATGTTGGCTCTGTCATATTATTTGATGTTAACTTACTGCATGGTAACCATAGCAACATATCACCATGGCATCGGATCAATTTCTTCGCTGTCTACAATGCCCTGAGCAATAAACTCTTAAAGCCTTACAGCGCTCCTTGGGACAGACGACCAGAGCACATGGGAAGTCGTGACCCTGCTTGGGTCAAGCCTATTGAACATGTAGTAGACCTTGCATAGATGAATCTCATCCATTCGCAATCATGCGATTGGATAATAATAGGAAACGAGAACTGGACTATTTTATCCAATGACTAAACGACTCAGAAATTTCTGTATAAAGTTCTCCAAGTTAACGTTCCATGTTACATATTGGCCAGATTGCTGCCCAAATTCCTACAAACGTTATCCATACAGTCACGTATCCTCATCGTCAAGAGACATGACAACACCACGATATTTCACATTGTTTATAGCTAGAGACACTGTCGTTTGACATATAAGCGACCACGATATAGTTATACTTTTATAGCAATTGGATACTATACTACAAAATATTTTTTCTCTCTGAATCTGTGTCGCTTGTTGATCTGAATCCCTTGACAGGGGTGAAAAGTAGCAAAATTATAGATCTATCACCGAATCAGTGGAGAAGAATCATTCGGTGTGCGATAGACAAACAAGAAATCGAAATAAATCCAGGTTTAATCGAAATCTTTAGAGTCAATTTAATAACACAAAGGATTTAAGGGAGTTCCGTCAAATTGCACGGTCATTGAACTATTTTATGTAAATGTTGCACAAAGGACAAAAAACTCTTGATACGGTCGTTTGTCCACAATAAAATCAGCACACAGTTTTCCAAACCCTTATATTCTCCGTAATTTCATTGTATTAACTTTTTGTCTTTTGATAAAGTGTACGTGGAATATACATATTGTGAAAATTGGTTGAAGACAATAATTTATGCATAAGGTATATCCAGAATAAAATGTACCATTGGCGTAACAGTTATAGATATCGCTTATTGTGTATCTAAATCAAGGCACGCCAATTATTTTCAGGACATATTAGTCATATTATCCTTAATCAAGAGACCCCCTAGCTGTTGGGTTTGAATCTGGTGATCTCTTTACCACCGTCTAGCTCAAATGAGTTAACCTCTAACTGTTAGAATGATGTAACTCAGTGTATAAATAGCATCATGAGCTGACAAACATACCATATTTGGACACTACATACCATATTTGGACATTACATACCATATTGGGACATTATGTATAAACTGTCCACAATAAACACTAACTTATCATTGGACAGAATTCTCCGATTGTTTAAACAAAGACATGATGTTAATGACTGTGTGGTTGGCTTTGATTGAATTTGGTAGCTAGCTCAATGAGCTTGACGTGAGGTAAAGACAGTTTCAGATACAAACCCAACGGCTGGTCTCTAGACTATGTTATCATATCAGTATATGCACACAGTTTGGTGAATTTTTATAAATTTCTTCACTTATATTGATTACATCTCCTTATATCAGCTCACCTATACAAGGTAGCCATGCATTGAACTTGGTAAAAATAATGACGTTTCTTTAGTTAAGATGTGTTTTTAAAAGGTTTATATGGCGTATGTTGTCAACTGTCTAATAACAATATGGAATAACAAACACTGATTATTCTAGTATTGTTGTCTTCTCTTATATAGAACAATAATTTATATAAGATGTTTTGTCTTTTTGTATCACATAAACAAGCCAAAAAACAGTGCGTGAGAAACAATTGCATAGAATATATATATATGCAAATGGTTTATCAAACATGTTTACATAATATGATAATATTAACTCTTTCCCAAACTTTCCTTAATATATAAATGATTTACAATTATAACCCCTCGCATGGACCAATAGTGGCACAACAACCCTCTATACGTTATGGGCAGCATAGATTGACAGCAAGTTTTCTGTATGTGAGGCAGTGTTACTATGTTTGCTCTATCAGTCGCTTGGTAAATGTAAACGACCTTGTCGTTATTTTAACTAGTTGTGTTGAATATTGCAGACATATTTACTTGTATTGTATTTACTTTAAAAATTATTTCAGGCTTGATAAAGCGAACCTAATAAAAATGTCAACAACAACAACAACAACAACAACAATATTTGTATCGCGCCATTAGGTAGTTTTGATGGCATTCTTGATGATGAATGAATGAATGAATGAATGAGAGGATGGATGGATGGATGGTTGGGTGGATGGATGGATGGATTAATGGGTGGGTGGAGTGGGAGGATGGATGGCTGAATAGATGGTTGAATGGATGGATGGATGGATGGATGAATGAATGAATGGATGAATGAATGAATGAATGAATGAATGAATGGGAGGATGGATGGATGGATTAATGGATGGATGGATGAATGGATGGCTGAATAGATAGTTGGATGAATGAATGAATGAATGAATGAATGAATGAATGAATGAATGAATGAATGAATGAATGAATGAATGAATGAATGGGAGGATGGATGGATGGATGGATGGATGGATGGATGGATTAATGGGTGGGTGGAGTGGGTGGATGGATGGCTGAATAGATGGTTGAATGGATGGATGGATGAATGAATGAATGAATGAATGAATGAATGAATGAATGAATGAATGGGAGGATGGATGGATGGATTAATGGGTGGGTGGAGTGGGTGGATGGATGGCTGAATAGATGGTTGAATGGATGGATGAATGAATGAATGAATGAATGAATGAATGAATGAATGAATGGGAGGATGGATGGATGGATTAATGGGTGGGTGGAGTGGGTGGATGGATGGCTGAATAGATGGTTGAATGGATGGATGGATGAATGAATGAATGAATGAATGAATGAATGAATGAATGAATGAATGAATGAATGAATGGAATTGAAGACAGACACAAAGAAAAAAAGACTTACAAACAAATATACAAACAAAACAGGCAGGCATGCATGGATACATACATACATACATACATACATACATACATACATACATACATACGTACGTACGTACGTGCATGCTGCACGCGCGCACACGCACGCACGCACACACACACACACACACACATACATACATACATACATACATACATACATACATACATACATACAACCAACTAATTAAGATTGTAAAGTTGATTTCTAAATTTTGCGGTCAAATACTAGTACATTCCAACAACACCGGCATCTCCCCATCGTTGACAGACTATACAGGAGCCGGAAGAGGATATCTCGAGTTGAGCCGATATTAACAGGCGATGTTTACATGGACATTATGTTAGCATTCAGTTTCACTGATCAAACATGTTTCATAACAGCCATATTTAACAAATAAACATCAACAAACACTGAGATAAGTAACCTCTGTCTAATAAGTGTAAATAATAAACTGTGGTCACAATCAGGTCCATACTATAAACCGTGAGCTTCAAATTCAGACGACCTACCTATCTCAAGTTTGTAGTGTATAGTTCTGATTAAACCCACCCACTGTGCTTTATTACAGTTGTACTTACACTAAATGTTACTTATCTAGGTTTTTGCTGATGTTTCTTGGTTGAATGTGGCTAGACTATTATCAAAACACAGTCTTCCTTGCCTGTGGTCAAACTTGTTTGCTCATTGAAACTGAACGAGATTGTAATTTACGCTGTACACCAGAGCCGAATACACACTCACCAGGCATTCATTGGAACTAGAATTGGCACATAATTAATGGCTAAGTGACAACATAAATCTTTCCGCTTTGCTATGCTGTTCTTGATGTGGTGTTTCCATCTAAGGTCGGCCAACAACGGTATACCTAAATAAGCTTATCTGGACGATGAGACTCACAGTTTCAAGTGTTTTCTCATTCGCCGTCTTTACAATGCCATAGATAACAAATCCTGAACCCCAGTAGTTGATATTATGATAACTCCCCAAACAACCATAGGAGAAGGGTCCACAAGAAAGGGTGTTTTGGCACAATTTGTATTAGAAAGAGTCTACATTTTTGGCAATTCGATATGACAACCGTTTGGGTCTGAAGACCTGGGAAGAACCTCTTCGCCCCTTTATCAGTTCACATACTCTCTGAATATTACACTTCCATAGCAGATAGTGCAGGTACGATATTTTGAAAGTACATGTATGTGAGAGAGACATAAACCCCGGCCCCAAGCTTCTTGATAGCCCGTGTAAGTGGTATAGAGAAAAGAGCTTTTGAACCTCTAGCTGTCAAGTTTGTTTTAGCTGGACACGGAAAATGAGTAATCCAATGTTTTACGGTCTCAACTTCCTCAAATTTTCACATTTCCTTAGAGATCATTGTAATGTAAACGTGTGATGAAAACAGGAAGAAGCGGAGATAGGAAAACCCTATTGATATGATGATTGACAGTATGTATGATGGACTGGTCTCAAGTTGAATGGCAGTAAATCAGTGTATACGTGTATCTTTTGAAAGACTTGCCGCAATTCAAATCAAAAGAATGAAGCTATTAATGTCACCACCGTCAATAGCCGTGTCAATTGGAGTATTGTCATTTTTCGAAACTTGAAAAGGCCTTTTATACAATTCAAATCATAGACAAAAAAAGAGGAAGCTCGTAACAGTCACTTCGTAGCTATTGTGTGCAAAAATTAATGACTGCAAATTTATCGTGGTATTGATGCTATAGTTCAACCCTTATCTATTTTAAACAGAAATACATGTATATGTGTTGTACGTGTACTGAGGGTCTATGTGTTAACTTCGTTTAGAAAGGTATAAGGGTGGCCTTATCTAATTCACAGACAAGCCTTCTTTAATACTCGTCTGTGGTTAATTCTAGGTTTTTCGTGACCTTACCAACCCTATAGTGCTTCAATCAAAGTTTATTTCTGACATCAGTTGTTATTCTTTCTAAGTCATTCAGACTGGTATAGTACTGTTATGAATTGAAAGTATCACCAACATACACTCATACATTGCTTTTTATTCTCAAAATTGATCTGCCTTGTTTTTCACACATTTAAGATTTGACGATAAAGCAGAGTAAACGGAAATCGCTAGAACACTTATATTTCTGTTTGGTGACGTCGACAATGAGCAGTTCGGATCGAACTGATATCTCCCTCCCTCCCTCCCCCCTCCCCCCAACATCAGTCCGATTATGCCTAACAAAAATAATTGTGTGGGTTCCGATTACGCTCGATTTTTTCATGATCAATAGAATAGGTGGGGTAGGTAGAATTTTTATTTTATTTTATTTTTCATGTGTGAGAGTCTTCTTCAAGTAGTTATGTTTTCCATTGTTTTCCATATGGTCTCTGTGTTATTGGTTTCTTCTCATCAGATGTACAGCAATTACAGATTGGAAGAACAGTTTTATATTGTCTTTTTAACTTGATGCCAGTTTCCGCACCCATTGTTTCTTGCGAGACTTACAAACAAACAAACAAACAAACAAACAAACAAACAGACAGACAGACAGACAGACAGACAAAACAGACAGACAGACAGACAGACAGACAGACAGACAGACAGACAGATTTTTTGTTTTCACGAATACGCAACAAAAAGGTTTAGGATCGATAGTGAAAAACTTGGTGGGGTTGGGTAACAGGAACCAAACATTTTTAGGCCTTACTACCCGTTCAAAATTTCCAAAACAGGCATGTTGGGGCAGTACTACTATGTAATATTAGAGAAATATGGACTGAAATAGAATCATGAAATTACCACCATAAAAACAAAAGATGTTCTAAACCCAGTTGAATGTTTTGAAGTGACTACATCCGTCTGTTGAATCAACGGAAATCGCAAACTGGCAAGTCGGCTGATCGGTATCCTAGCTCGTCAATAGAATAATATGCTTTGTAATGTTAAAGGGACATGGTCTTAAATTTTTGCGCATTTTTCGTCATTGTTAGTACAGTAAAAAGCTACCTTTACTGAAACATGTCCACGTTAACAAAACGTGATTGTTATATCAGTAGTAGCCACTCAGCTGGTGGAACTCTTACAATAACTATTTATAGGTGGGTATAATACTGCATTTGCATATGTATGCACTGTGGGGTTTGTTTTTTTTTGGCTTTTCTATTTACCATACAAAGACAAAACAAAAGAAGAAGAACAATGCAGCAAACGAAGATAAGAGCACAAAACACGCTGACCGTACATACATAGTGGAAAAATTGTGATAAAACTGGCACAACCCAGTCAAAGTAATTATCTGAAATTCTTCAAGAGTGATCACCTCTTTCGAAATTCAGCCTGTAGTACTAGTGTCTGTTATTTGTAAGGGCAATGTAGTTTTGACGCATTGTTTTATTATCATTACATTTGCCCCCCCCCCCCCGATCAAATATTAATTTGAATCCCACTATTGTCATATAAGGCCTAAAAATAATTGTTTGGTTCCGGTTCCACTTAGTTTTTCACTGCCGACCCTAACCTTTTTTTTACGTATTCGAGAGAAAAATAATAAAATCGTAAAACTGTGAAGTCTCACGAGAAATAGTGGATGCGGAAACTGTGACATCAACTTAAAAACACAAAATAAAACTAGATTCTTCCAATCTGTAATGGCTGTACATCTGATATGAAGAAATAAACAACACAGAGACCATTTGGGGAAAAAGGTGGAAAACCTGAACTAGACGCTCACAGAGAAAAAAATATATAATAAAAATAAAATGAACAATATACCAACTCCAACTATGCTAAAATTGAGCGTAATCGGAACCACACAATTTTTTTATTAGGATTAACATAACATAATTTAATTTATTTCTTCACAATAGGGTCACCTCCCATCATTATTGTCAAAACTTAAAACTTAAAATATTTCGTAAAATCATGACGGGTTAAACTTCTGTTAAACATGGAAAGGACAAGAGTTCTAGAATCCATTGTAAGGACTTAATCCCACCGCTGCCACCATATTGATAGTGTTAAAGGCATTGGTTGGTTCCTTCGACTACTATCATAGTGAATTTGTGTGAAGGCACTGTATTAATTAATACCCATGTTTGGATCTAAGTGGCTGAGATGAAGGTAAGAACTCCCTTAGACCAGATGGGAACACTTCCAACATTATCAAGGCCAACATCTCCACAACATTATCCCTAAATATCTTACCCAATTGTTCTCTTTTTACTCCTGTGAGAACCACTTCTCTCCTCACATCGATATCATAACTGACAATTAATTCACTGCATGGTTGTCAGCAGTGATGTGATTGATAGTCTGATATTGTGGTACCTAATCCTAACCCTAACCAAAACCATGGCAGCAGTGTGATGTAGAACCAGTGGCAGCGGTGGGATTGCCAGAATCACAAAATATTGCAAAGTCAGAATAATACAATGAGTTAAAGTAAAATGTGACGTTCCAATAATCACATTTTCTACTCTTCCACGAGAACCGGTTTCTAAAAAGTGACCCCCCCCCCGTTGTAGTTACTGACGGCTCCCTTAATCTGAAAGATCCAGGGGTTGGTCCGTTTATGTAACCCCCCCCCCCCCATCCTCTGACATATCCCAGGAGTTGGTTCGCTGATGTAACCACTAGCTACGCACGTGATTTTACTCATGGTCCACAAGCGGAAACACGTCAAACCACAATTTTTATATTGATCCCTCCACTTTGATCTGAGGAAACATTGACTGGATCTTTCAAATTCTTGCTAGTATATGCTGTGCACCCAATAACGGACTAAGTGTTCAGTTTCAGCACATGTAACTTTAATCACCAGACTTTCAACCATCATTTTTCCCGTGTGACAGAAATTGCATTGTAAGTGAAGAAAACATGTATATAACAACATATATTATGGGGGAATCCGTTTACAAATGAAAAACTTTGTTATAACATGTCAATAACATGTCCATAAATTTCCTTTTGTGTTTTGTGCAATTTTATTGCATTTTTTTTATTAAAACAAAGAAAGTTTTATCAAAAAGTGGCGCTTTGCCCTTTACGGATTATTTTGATCAAGACAATATCACTAATCCAAATGTTTGCAACTTCCTATGTCTATCCTGTATTAAATTATAGCAACCAAGAAAAGAGAAGAGAAGAGAAGAGAAGCAGCAATCCCATCCCCAGCCAGTTAAAAATGACATGCGCTCTAAGTCCTTTTACTTGTAATAAGGACTGTGTGTTGCCGCCAATATCCGCATAAATATCACATTTCTGGTCGAATAGAACGTATGATACCGAGCTAACATGTCCATATATAGGAATGACATGTTTGGGCCCGTTTTAGATAGATATATACATATAAATGTTTATCTCATGAATAAATGCAAAATAAATATGATAAAAAGTCGCATTTTGTATTTTCTTTGTGTGTCTGTGTCTATATGTGTGTCTTCGTGTACGTTTATTTTGTGTGTGTTCATGAGTCTGTCAACCAACATGTGTCTTGGTGATTGCTTTCAAGATATTCACGATTGTGTTATTCAATTTAAAGTTTTGCAACACTTTCAAAAGATAAAAGAAGCAGAAAATGAACACCTACAAGTCAGTCTTGCATAAACATATTCAGCGTTATGTTGTGTTAATTAATCATTTTGACTGGCAAACTTATTTGATAGCTGGTCTAAAGTATGGTTATAGCAGTCTGAGAAATGTCTTAACAGTTTTTACTGGTGTGAAAAGAGAATGTCACCCCATCCCAAAGAACAAGCTGACTTGTATTGATTGATAAGATGTTTTGACAATTGAATTAATTTATCTAATTACTGTTTAACCTGTATAATTCTTAACTATAAAATTTTAGTATCTGATTCGCCAATTTCACGTATATCGTGAATGGGCAGTAATCATATCTGTCACTAGCTTTTATAATATGATGACGAGACGAAGATGATGAGTTTTGGTTAATTATTAAATAGACTAAACGGAGACTTCATCTTTAATATTTGAGCCAATCAGGAAGAAGGCATTGTAACTTTTTTGTTTGATTTTATAAACGGCGTGTTTTATTCATATGACATTGTTATCCATGGAGGCTGTGTGATCTAAACATATTTCGAAATGGTGGGGGGGGGGGGGGCGTTTTGTGAAAACTTAGTTTCAACTCCAAACATGAGACCAGCACACACCACCACCACCACAACCGTAACCAACCAGTCACTGTCACATGACATGTTCCCTATGTGTTCTCATTCCCAGTTCGTGTACCCGACTAATGAATGCGAATGTACAGTCCAAAAACCGATCTAAGTTCAGCAAAATAGTATGAGTAACACCTTCTGATCTCTTTTGGACTTTTATTTCTTCGCAAATGTGAAAACAATTTACATGATCGTAATCTTCAACTTTTTTGGTTATCTCTTTCAAAACTCACTTTACATATGAAAATACTGCAATAAATAATAATTCTTATCTTTCTTATAAGTTTTTCTCAGCAAAATATCAAAAAAGTGTAAGAAATTATAACACAAAATAGATCAGAAGATTTTGAGTTTGATGCTGAATAAAATTACAGAATTTGAGAACACTCGTAACCGTTTAGTGCGGACACTCCAATCTACTCAATTCTCGCGGTTCCCAGTAACACGTCTGATGTGATGACATCCCTCATTGGCATGTTGTGTAGGAGGGCGTGGGGTACTCAAAGTGATCGATCTGTACTAATTCACGTCAACTAATAAACAGTGCTCAGAAACGTAACAACATTTATATCTGCCTCAGACAATGATTTCAAAGGAATCTACAGTTAAGAAGAATAGAATTGAATTGAAATTCACTCCACCAGAGAAGAAAAACATATCTACACAATCTTTGAAAGCAACAGAAAGAAAATTTCTGGTGAGGGCCATGGAAATAGTTCTCTAGAAACTAATCAAAGTCCATGGACCAGACATACAAATAATTAAGACAAATTTGGGCGGGTACGGGTTTAACAACAAAAAATACAACCTAAATGTAAATGTAAATGAAGAGACAAAGATATTCTGGTGGCAAGATAAATAAATACATGGAAGCTCGTGGAAGCAACAAAAAATTCGTAAAATAAGAACAGGTAACAAGACGAACAACACTTGACACTTTTTTTACGAAAAACTGGACATCAGAATCGATACACTAAAATGATTAAAATGTCAGGAATAATGACATAAAGTATTGAACTTCTTAATCAGAAAAGTCACATTGAAGTGAGGGCAATTCTCACGTAAATTTATTTTAAATCATTAAAAATATCAAAAAATGCCGTTTTAAGTATCCTCTTATAAGCCTTATCCCAGATTAAAATCACTAAAATCTATCAATGAATCTATCATGTGATACAGCTTGATAACCAGCTTCCGAGCCGAAAACCAATGACAAACTGTTAATGTGTGTCATTCTCTGTCTAACGCATGCTCCCTTCACTCGGGTTTGGGATACGTCAAATATATTTTTTTTGTCTTCATGATCCTAGCTTTGGTAAAGTTTGAGATGTCTTGTACAATGAGTTTCATAATAACGTGCAGCTTTTCTGTTTGATAAGTACAACTAGGCAGAAACCAAAAAGAACTGCATATGCCACACTTCAATAGCAAGATCGCGCACTGTTTGCTACATTTATAGTCTTTAAAATGAAATAAACCATTTAAATGTATTGCAACTCCATGCAGACACATGGGTGCCAATTGTTTTCTCAGTATCAAACACCCGATGAAGGGCGGGCAAAATGTCCTTTGTGATGTTCATTTGATGTCTGTATGGTGGCATGTGTAAAATGTAGCAAGAAACTGTGCTTATTCAATCTTACTATCTTAAAGTGTAGCATGTCCAGAATCTTATTGGTGCATAGTTGTATCAAACAGGAAAGCTGCGCGGTACGGTATTGTGAAATTCGAATGTACGGGTTTCTTGATTATGAGATAGGATGAATTTTGGGACCAGTATATGTCAACGCATAAAGTAGGTCAAGAACACTGTGACAAATAACCCTACAGGTGGGTCGCGCTCACCTTCTTTTAGTCCCAATACAACTGAAAACTTAAATGTGATTGATGAAGCACATTCTTCCTATGTCAATATCGCGACTCCATCGATAAATGCGACGCCCTCGACCAATAAACATCAACTGCCGGCGAGAAAACAAGCCGAGACGGACACAAGCCCATCTCTACTCTCTGAGAATCAGATGCAGTCGAACCTCGCAAATGTTTCAGAGAAAAACGGACAACAAAGGCAAATGTATGTTCGGTCGAGTCCTGACGGAAGGAGGGCACTGAGAAGCTTCTTTAAAGGTAAAGCTGACAGCAAACACAGAAAAAAGAGATAGTGAACTCAAACTCTTTGTACAAAGTACCAAAATGACAAATCGAACCCTGTTTTTTTAGTTAAGTGTTAATGGACATTGTTAATATAATTTCAATTAATGTTAAAGGAATTCGTAACAAAACAAAACGTTTGAAATTTTTTCACTGGCTGAAGCAACAAAAAGCTCAAATTGGTTTGCTGCAAGAGACCTATCTTACACTAGAATTAAAGTCTCAAATAGAGAAAGAATGGAAAGGTCGTATCTTTCACGCCTTTGCTCAGTCTACACATAGTTGCGGTGTTTCTATTCTTTTCAAATGAGGACATTGCTACTGATAGTGAAGGTAGATTGATTTTTGTTAATTGTCATTTCAGAAATTCTTCATTTTCTCTTGTCAACATGTATGCCCCCAATGTTGTCAAGAACAGAATTGAGTTTTTTACTGATTTAGCCGCTTGGCTCTCCAACAGGGTAACTTTTAATTTTGTTATAGGAGGTGATTATAATACTGTTCTTGTTCCAGTATTGGATAAGCAAGGTGGAAATATTCCAGATCCTACCCCAGCCACTACCCTAATTACCTATGTGATAAAAGAATTTAATCTCTTTGATGTTTGGCGAAGTTTAAATCCCATGAAAAAACAATTCACCTGGCGACAACACAACCCACCTGTATGTTGTCGGCTTGACTATTTTTTCTTATCGGAAACGTTAAAAGAAAAAGTAGAGAAAGCCGACATTAGACCATGTTTCTTGTCGGATCACCAGTCAATTTTTGTCAAAATCAAAATAGACGACTCTGAGGACCCGGAATATTTCGATTGAACACCTCTATTCTTGAAAATGATGATTACATTAAGAGAATTAAGGAGATAATAGATGATTGTGAATCAGAATTTACTGGTATTCCACTTTCAAAAGTAGTGCTTTGGGAACTGATAAAAATCCGTATAAAAGATTTCTCGATTGTTTATTCCCAAGAATTGGCCAAGGAACGGAAAGCGAAGCTTTCGAAGTTAGAAAAACATCTTGAACAACTTGAACAAAATCTCGATAATTCCCTTGATGCAAATATCGTGTCCGAATATAAACGTGTTAAAGACGAGATAAGTAAGTTATATGACTATAAACTAGAAGGTGCTAGAGTGAGGTCGAGAGCGGAATGGTCACTTGAGGGTGAGAAACCAACGAAATTCTTCTTAAATCTTGAACGACAGCGTGCAAAAAACAATTGTATCGACTCGCTTAATAGTAGGGGACAAATTGTCACTTCGGCTAGTGACATTCTCGCAGAATGTTCAGAATTTTATCGCGATTTGTACTCGTCGAACAATGTTCCGGATGATGACATTACACATTATCTTGATTCTATACACCTCGACAGATCTCTAAATGAAAACGAAAAAAATATCTTGGAAATCGAATTTTCTTTCAACGAATGCACTAAAACAATTAATAGGTTAAAGACAGGTAAAACACCTGGACCTGATGGCATTCCATCCGAATTTTACAAGAAATTCTGGCATATTGTTGGACCTTTTGTTTTTGAATCTTTGAAGGAGGGTCTAACTGTCGGTCAATTATCACCTTCTCAACGGCGCGCAGCTATTAAACTTATTCATAAGAAAGACGAACGGGACCGGCTTACAAATTGGAGACCAATAAGTTTACTCAACACCGACTACAAAATATTGGCTCTTTCAATGGCTGTTCGGCTGCAAACTGTCCTGCCTAACCTAATTAGTCCTGATCAAACAGCATACATAAAAGGTAGATATATAGGGCAAAATATCAGACTTATTCAAGAAATAATTGACCTTACAGAAGAAGAAGAAACGACAGGAGCCATCGCATTTTTAGATTTCTCAAAAGCCTTCGACACCTTGGAACGGAATTTTTTATTTGCATCACTGCATAAATTTGACTTTGGGGATAAATTCATTAGGTCAATTTCAACAATGTACTACGAATGCGAAAGTTGCATTATAAACAATGGATGGGCGTCTTCCTTTTTAAAATTAAATAGAGGCATTCGACAGGGTTGTCCACTATCCGCTTTGTTGTTTCTACTGGCCGCCGAAATTATGGCTATCAGCATTAGACAAAGTCATGAAATTCACGGTATATCGGTTAAAAATACGTCCCCAAACTACCCTTATTTAACAGAAATAAAAATATCGCAAGTAGCCGATGATACGTCGCTTTTTCTAACTGACGTCGCTTCAATTCACAATGCTATAAACGCGGTTCAGAATTTCGACAAAGTTTCTGGACTTCAATTAAACGTAAGCAAGTCGGAAAGGTATGTGGATTGGTCCCTGGAAAATTAGGAATGATAAACCGGCAGGTTTAAAGTGGAACAAACGACCAATTAAGTCACTCAGCATATATTTCAGCCACGATCGTTTAAACTATATACTTTTGAACTGGGAAAAGAAAATAGAAAGATTAAAAGCTGTTCTAAATACATGGTCAAAACGAACACTGACCTTGTATGGAAAAATAACAGTCATCAAATCTTTAGCCCTACCGCAACTTGTTTTTGCAATGTCAATTATTGGCGCCCCTTGTAATATAATCAGACAGGCAAATCAGATTCTTTTTCGGTTCCTGTGGAACAATGGCCCTGACAAAATTAAAAGGTCAACGGTCACCGCGGAGTACGAGCGCGGTGGTTTGAAGATGCCGGACTTGTTTGCTCTCCAAGAGGCTCTTTTTGCGTCTTGGGTCAGACGGCTGTGTGACCAAAGCAACGCAAGGTGGTTAGCGATCCCGCTGTATTGGCTAAGGCATTTTGGCGCTGATTTCATGATTTTTTATTTCAATTATAATGACAAAACCTTTCCCTTTTTAGATTCAATTCCCTTTTTCTACAAAAATGTTGTTATTGCATGGCACAAAGCAGGCGGTGGATGTAACAACATTCCCAAGCCTAGTCACTTGGATATACGCAGTCAAATAATTTGGGGTAATGCGTATATTTGTCATAATGGGACGTCTCTCTTTTATCCGGGTTGGATTAAATCTAATATTATTTATGTACATGATATTATTGACCAATATGGTGACTTCATAAAGCCTACTTGTTTGCTTCAAAAACTGCGGTACAAAACAAATTGGATAGCGGAATGGAATAAACTTGTGAACCTGATACCTAAACAATGGAAATTGGCATTGAAAGACGCCCGTATCGACTATTTATGCAGACAAAGAAAATTCATGCTTGTCTATGGTAAACACTTTTCACTTGAAGGAGACCTTGAAAAATTGTCTTCAAAATTTCTGTACAAAAATCTCTTGGCCCCTCGCATTACCGAGCCAATTTGTGAACATAACTGGAATGGTCAACTGCAATTGTTCAGCAAAAGTCATTGGAGAATAATATGGACGAACCAAACGATTCTTCTATCACAAGACAGAAAATTGTCAGATTTTAATTTTAAAATTATTCATAGAATTCTACCAAGTGGAATCAACCTTTGTCGCTGGAGAATAAGCAACAGCGACAAATGTAGTTCATGCAATGTACCGGACACATATGAACACATGTTCCTTCAATGTCAAAGACTTGGTTTGTTCTGGGATCACGTTCAGACTCTTCTTAGTACGAAGCTGAACATACAAGTTATAATAGATTTTAATGTTATTGTCTTTGGTTAGTGTCGCTCCAATAATTAGATTTATTAACATGGTGACTACTATTGCAAAATACTGCGTATTTGGGGCTTGGGCTAATTTCAATAATGACCCACAAAATCCCAAATCGATCCCAAGCTATGACTTATTTCACAAATATATATCTTTTATATACAAAATAAATCAAACAAAGAAATGTACCTATTTACCATTCTGGAAAAGATTATTATTTTGAGAGTGTATTATTGTTAACCTTTGTATTTGCTTTCAGTGTGACAAGCACTTTTATTCGGGGCAGTGCTTTTTTGACGGATTAATTTATATTTATTTCTTATGAACTGTAACTACTAGTATTTTGTTGTATGTATATTTATTTTTTCCAGTTTGCTTGTGATATGTAAAATGTTTTTGACAGCGCAGTTATGTAAATAAATAAAAAAAAAGATTTAAAAAAAATATTCAAAAAAAATAAAAACAATTTTAAAAAAAATAACGTCCCGACCTACCTACTCTATTTTTTGAGGCCATGTTATCGGAAACACGTCATCATGTACACTTCTTTACAAATCAACCAATACAAACATGAATCTACATGTAGTCTGTACGTTAGCTCGATGAAATATAGGGAGCTACTCATTGAATTTCGTAAATTTATGGGACGATGGCAAGGTTAAACTGGTTTGATCACAAGTTAAGGCTACCTAGTCCAGCATAATTAGATCAGAAATATGCAGCTGCTATAGCGTTAGTTTATATCGATTAACAAGAATATTGACGGAAAAATTGTCATTTTTGAGCTCCAAATTGTGAAAAAAAATAAAATAAAATATAATAAAGGTGGGTTGATTCCGACACTATTCTATCATTAGATATTTTGCATCTTCTGTAGATGCGACATTGTGTCGTTCTTGAATACCTATTATGTTTGCGTAATCCCTAACTCCACATTTAAAACTGCATTTTAGTTAGACTTGATCACGAGACAGTATTTCATTATGGGAATAAAAACGTACACCCATCTACAGTAGTATTAATGTTTTAAGTGTGTTCTAGTCTTAGCTAGTTCGTGTACGACTCGTTACGATTACTACGGTCATCGCCCACTCTCGTGTCATGAATTTGTAATTACCGGGTTTGGGTTCAGACATGACGCTGTTTATACATGACATGTCGCCAAACACCCAGTTGGAGAGAATCTTATTATTGCAATAGCTGACATTGGCGTCAGGACAATAATTTAGACGTGCTTTTATAAATTTACGCCATCTCGTTTCAATAGGTATTGCTACCATTTTCTTGAGAATAAGAGACTTCGGTGATGAGGGCATCACATTTTAGATAAGACGGAAGAATGTCATGACTCTACATGTTTTAGTATTTAATAAGATAACGTGTCCGGTAATCAATTGTCCTCAAGGCGTCCCTTTGTTTCAAATTCACGGACCTACGCGTCACTCGCGTAATTTACATATAGTCACTGATACGACGATGGAGGGTGAACTATCGGGAAACCAGCAAAGACACAAACTAAAACAATTTCTTGCAACATTGATATGAGCTATCAATATCAATGGACATTGATTTAATTACACCCACACTCAGAGTAGGTGGGTGTAGCGTTTCTGATTGTCATTGTTTACCTGCAGTGACTTGATTTTCTGCATTCCGCAAATAGGCTATGCGGAAATGCAACAGATACTTCAGTTACTGCAGTACTAATATGTGTTTGTTGAATAAATGAAAATCAGCCCCACTACAGAGAATGCACACTTCGTGAGGAGACTAGAACTTGTCAATTGTGAGATAGAGACGAGTTTGATATGAAATGACTCTTGCTCCCAATGAGGTTGAATTTAGAACCTTTTATTTCTACGTTTTGGTCCTGCAGGACTTCGCCGGGAATCTAAAAACGAATAAAAAACAGTGTATAATAAATAAAATGTAAAACATATGTAAAAGGGAAGGCGCAACTGTAAGACAAAAAATGAAAACTACTAGGTACAAGGTAAGTGCGAGACGGAAAGCACATGGACAGGAGGACTAATGAAATGTAATAAATTGTAGTAAAACTAAGATCAGCGAGGTGAAATTTAAGGTACAAAATGTACAGTACATGAAAATAACTGCCGTAAACCAGGACAAAAAATGTGGATGCCTATAAAAAATTATGTCAAAACTTACATATCGAAAAAGTTCAATACTCCTGGCCGGGTCGAACAAAAGTGTAGAATCCATTCATTTAAAATTCAATCGACATCATAAATGTTGTATAAAGTATGCAAACCTTTTAACATACTTAAGAAAAAATGGTCCTGAAAATAATTCTAAAACATGTTAAAACAAGGGTTTAAATGCATGGATGATTAGTCACCGATTACTGCGGTAAACATCAGGATTTCACTGAGCTCAATACCGTGATTACACCGTGTCAATGCCTAGCTTCTCGCTCAACCGAACCCTGTCATGTCACGGTTAACTGTTCTTTTGTAGTCCCGCCAAAATTCTAAAATTTGTGATTATTTTATTTATTTATTTATTTATATATTTATTTATTTATTTATTTATTTATTACCATCATGATTTTACTTGGTGGGTAATCTTTTTGACTTTTGATAAATGTTATCATATCGGCAAAACGGCGACCCTATACAAA
Organism: Glandiceps talaboti; assembly: GCF_964340395.1. NCBI lineage: Eukaryota > Metazoa > Hemichordata > Enteropneusta > Spengelidae > Glandiceps > Glandiceps talaboti. The sequence goes on along the minus strand of NC_135556.1, from coordinate 5,939,764 downwards.
AAAAGCCGGGCGCCTAACTTCATCGCCCTGGAGAATATACAGTCCATTGCAGCGCACAGTATTCCCATATAGCAACTGACTCCGGAAACTAATTCTAAATTTGGAGTTAAAACTAAATTCTGTCCTACCAGGTCCTCAATTCTTAAAGCTGTGTTGACTTGGGCACAATCTCGGTTTAAATCTTGAACGTAGTCCTCTAGAAACATACGGTATTATGGACTCGTACCAGCAACCTGCAGATTCAAAATCGGCCACACCTCAGACCACTAGAAATTCTAGTGGTCTGAGGCCACGTTAACCATATTTATACCATTATGACTCATTGAAGAATAAGGTTAGCTTATTTCGCTTGGGCAATAAATACGCGAAAATAAATAGTAACTAAAATGTCCTTGTTGTACGTAATTCACCTGGCTCAGTTATTTGGGAATTGAAATTATTTGAATCGAAGACTGTGAAAAAAGTTAACTTTTCTAGTCTTGAAACTTTCAAAGTAAACAGTTTTTGCATTGTCATTTAGAAAGTATATCGTACTCTGTGTATTTATGAACGTCAGACTATACAGATTTAAATTGGAGTTCTCGACGTCAGAACAACTTTTATTCATCAAAGTTAGTTTATTTTGTGAACCACTGATTCTTGACTTGGTGACGTGCGGAGAGTGGTCACGAGACAATTACAAGTATAAGAGTCAGGCACTTTTAATTAAACACAGAAAGTTAGTCGTGGTAAAGCTTGACAATGCTCAATTGTCAACATTTACAACTTGGGGTGGAAAATACACAAAGCCATACATAATCTATAGCTGAAATTTTCATTAACAGTTTTCAATGAAAGAATCACGCTGAATATTAAGTGACTTCACACATCTACGTATCTATATCGTAAATGAAGTATGAAAAAAAATACGAAGACACTTTTCTAAAGAGTGTTCATTAACAGGTACTCTCTCTGCATATAGTAATTCCAAGTGTTTTCTCACTATCATTGTGATTTATCTACTTGAATATCACATTTTCCGTTGAGTTTGACACGTTTTGTCTAAATGTGGTCACTCCCATATCTCAAATGGGATGTTTAGAGACTGAAGAAATAACCAATCTTCATTGTATATTTGAGATTTTCATTAAAATGATTGGTATGTCGTTAGCACACATTATCGTCACGGGCACTGCACTGGTGTCCTAGTTGTAGAATCAACTTGATACACACGGAATTGTTATTCGTGAAGAGTATGTGTATGGGTGTTCATAACGACAACTTTTTACAGCATGGCATTGCATTCTAGGAAGCCATGGTGCTCATATGAGGAAAAGTAATGCATTGGCCTTATTTACAACAGAAGCGAAGGGAAAAAAATCATACCAATGTCATGAATTTTTTCTTCCGTAAGGAAGAGATATATTTATGGGTGGAAGTCTGCGTGTCTCTCTGTGTGTTTGTGTCTGTCTGTCTGTCTGTGTCATCGTTTTCTCCATAACGGCTAGCTCAATTCAAACGAAATTTTGAAGACGTATTCCGTAGGGTAATAGCAAGACTTGATTAGGTTTTGGTTCAAATCCCGTGAATATTAATGAGCAATTTACGTATTTAATGATTTTCGGTAATTAGGCTATATCTCAAGAATGCACGCTTCAAATTCATTATAACATGGTACACACATTTGCGATACCAAAGCGCACCTGACCTGAAAATATTACTAATGTAACTTTTAGTTTTAATAAGTTATTGGCATATTTTCGATTGGCCACAAAAAAGAAAAAAAATAGTTTCTCGTCAGGAAATGTCGTCTAAAGTGGTGCGACATTATCACCATTTTCTAAAACATGTCTGGCTCAATTCAAACGAAATTTATTGAATGTCTATCTCCAATTATTAGACTACGAACTAAGCATTTGATATCCTAATGTGTGTTGAGTTCATCCTAAGTGTGTGTCTGAGGTCCAATTTATGATCTCTGTACCTTGAATGAGCCACGCGAGTGACACTATTCCCCTAGAAGTATAACTGTACCCCCTTACTTACACCAACATCAATATTGCTACATTTTCCTTGCGTAAGGTACAGTCAGTTTCGTGTACGGTGTTTTTTATGAGAGCAGAATGTCCTGATTCCTGGTCGGATGTCACAATATGTCACAATATGTCACAATAGAAGTGACGATGGAAGTAATTGTATAAGCATGATGATGATGATGATGATGATGATGATCATGATCATGATGATGATCATGATGATAATGACGATGATGATGACGACGACGACGACGACGATGATGATGATGATGATGATGATGATGATGATGATGATGATATGTGGAGAAGGAAGTAGTGTTGTGTGAGGAGGAGGTGGGCGCTAGGTTGCTGATTTAAAATTTGACTTATTTTTTCGCTGTCAAAAATACGGTAATTTTTTTTATCTCCGCAGTATTGTCATTGAATGATGTACCTGTCACTGGTCCTGATGGAGTTGTATACCGTAACAGACAGTGTGCTATGTGTAATGGTTTGGATTTGGAAGACGTTAGAATCTGGTATGTTACCTTTAAGTGCAACCTTCTACCTGGAGAACATAAATTCATATCAAACATGAATGACGTCATGGAATTTATCAATTGGACGCGTCAGCATAATACTTGCACTGTTAAAATGTCCGAATTGTGACATGCGACACTGCGTGCAATACATTGATACATGTTTACCGTCAATGTATCCCGTGTACAGTGAGTACCAGGCTGCTCAGAACGCCTGTAAATCACATACGCATGTGTCAGTTGTCAGTATTCCCTCTCATGATAAATATGAAGTAGAAATGTCACGGTGGTATTATAGGAATGTGTACTGTGCTGCATGCAATGGTATAGCACCATCACAGTGTGGTATAACTTATACACCACCACTTGATGATAAGCTTATTTTTTGTGCGTACCCCTTACAAATTTTATTCTCAATGCAAACTAATGATAATAACGATCTAAAGGTCATTAATGGTCAATCGGAATATTTCGTTCCACGAGAAGACAAAGCATGTTCGGTAAATCAATTCTTTGATCCCTTTACATTTCAATGCATTAATGCTAGCAACAAAATCAAAACATTTAGAATTATTAACAAAGTTTGGGCTTTCTTTACCAATCGCACAAACCAAACGTTTGCCAATTTAACGTACACACCCGTTAACAAAACTAGCACAAACAATATAACTTGGCTGTGTGCATCAGGACAGACATTGGCGTTAAATAATAGCCAATTCGAAATCATTGACGAGAAACTTATTTTTGAATTTGATGTTCGTTTTTTGAAACGATGGATTATTATCACATATATGGAAGCAACTCTACGGCATACGTGTGCCTTTTGAGTTTCTTCACTAGCCCCTACTTCGCCGCATGGAAGGTTTGGGTTACGGTAACCTGCAGTGCAGTTTCGATTATAAGCCTGATTACAAATATCACCATATATTGCTGTAAATCGTCTCTCCATACTTTTCCTGGGAAAGTTTTGTTAAATCTGAAAATATCCATTCTATTAGCACAGTCCACCTTTCTCGCAGGGATGGGAGCAAACGAAATACCCGGGTTGTGTTATCCATTAGGTGTATCATTGCACTACACTTGGTTAACTAGCTTCCTATGGATGGCCATTGTTGGCTTTGATATCTGCAAATCGTCCAAAGCAATCCAAACCAAACGTCGACCATCATATTCAGAAGTGAGTATCTCTTGCTTGTTTTCTGCATGGTTGGATGGGCACAACCTGGTGTTCTGGTTGCCATGGCTGTCGGAGTTGATCATATTCAGGCAATCAATTTTGAAGTGGGGTATGGGAATGACTATACGTGTTGGATAGGAAATCCAACAGCTCGTTTGATATTCTTTTTCGTCCCAATTGTATTGGTCCTCGCCTTCAACGCTATCTGTTACAGTCTAACTCTGTATTATGTCATTAGGTCATATAACAAGGTCGCCACTGCAGTCGCAAACACTAACGTCGATTTCATTTTGCCATCAACTTGTTTTTTTATTATGGGTCTTACATGGAGTCTGGCACTGGCCGAAGTTTTCATTAACAATGGTGTTCTAAGTTTCCTGTTTGTTTTGTTTATTTCCTTGCAGGTTTAATTTTACTTTTGTTGTTTCGTTGTTGTTTGTCCTGCATACATTATGAACTATGTGGGCCACCATCTATTTTAAAAGGCCAAACAACCTATCAGGAATCTAATATGGCCACTTCTGATGGCTGTGATTGGTACATAGGAAATTGTGTCATATGGTATAATAAATATATATCCATAGATGGAATTATGAACAAGCATCACATTAGTAAGTATTGTTGATTATGCAAATCATATTCCGGTAAGACACAGATTACAGCCATCATATATAAAGGGCATAAAAGTCAGAGTATCACTTGACATATTCAAAAAATTATTTACAATTTTAAGAAAGTGATCAGAAAAATGTTAATTATACAAATGACAAGGATTTGGGATTTTTACCAAAATCTGATTAGTGTCGCAATTACTACAAGTTTCACTACATTTTAGAAAAAGGTTCTAAGATACTCTATCCAAAGACAGGTATGCACACACAAAGAGATAGGCAGGCAGGTGAAGGCAAATAGGCAATCACACACACACGCACACACACACACACACACACACACACACACACAAAAGGCATGTATATCTAACACCGAAAGTGGATATAATTATCTCCTTTATTACACACAAGTGTGACAAATGTGCAAGTCGGACATCATATTTTAGGATTTCTTAAATTTTGAAAATGACACCTTAACACGAAACCCAAAGACATACAGATTCAAAATTAAAATATACATATGATTTGACTATATCTTGATTGTTTTCCGCTGTTTGTTTTAATGAAAAACCATTTATTCAATGAAGCAAACTTTTTGTGACAAAAAGTGACTGCACGTAACTACAAGTAAAATGACAGTTATGACACCATTTATAAAATGATTCAATAATAACCACTATGAGATGAAAATAATAATCTTAATTTAAGATTACGATTTCACAAATCTTAGCAGTCCAAATTATCCCACAATACCTTAAATCAATACCATAATGCTATAGTTTGTGGAATGATTAAAACAATTATTCATATATATAACCTGCGAGAAAAAAAACCAGTGCGTTTACTTGCTTGTGGTACTGAGCGGTAATGACATACAATTAATGCCAGTAGCTTAGGCCAAAAAAAATATATCTCAGTGGTTCTGGTCAGCGCGCGCGTGCCCTGAATACCCTCGCGTCGATCCTTTTTTTCCCGATAATTTTTGCTTTCCCGTTCCTTATTTATTCCTGATATCAGGAGAACAAGCAGCTGAAATCTACCCTACATGCCAAGACTGCTTAAATACAAAGCCTAAACTGCTTCGAAGAAAAAGGAAGTTTTTCAAGAGATAAATATGATAGAACAGAGTATGTAGTGTCAAAAAAATGTGTATTACTTATTTGCAAAAAAAAAAAATTAGGAAAAAAAATTCGCGTCGTCGCACCACTTTAGAAAGTTTACCCTGACCAGAACCAGATATTTTTTTTGGCCTTATCAAAGTATAAACATCACAGGAGACCGGATCCCATGACCATGTTTACTGATAGAACACTGCACTTTATAGCATTGACTGTTACATTATAACTTCAATAGATAGATATTTAAACAAACTGATAAAAGCAATGTATGAACCTACATCAAAGGCACCCGCTGTTGTTTTCATATCAGTTGTATTATCGTTTTAGACCTTATTTTGTCTTAGTCTAGGTCCTGACTGGCACCATATTACGCACTCAAAGTACTCCATTTACTATCCCCAGTCTAGTCCAGGTCCCAACGAAAGGTGTCAAGTGTGTTTGAACCCCATGGTGAGGGACGAACGAATGGCGCATATCAGTAGTAATGCATCACAAATTGACATACTGTTGTCACCAAACGTCTTTGACCTTTCTCATGTTTCCTCCCCAGTCTGTATCACGTGGGGACGCGAGGACATCATCATGTTTATACGAATGCTACAGGAGGTAGCACAAAAATCTGTGCGATCGTTGTGACCTGGACTAGACTGGGGATAGTAAATGGAGTACATTGAGTACATAATACATTGCCAGTCAGGACCTAGACTAAGACAAAATAAGGTCTAAAACGATAATACAACTGATACAAAAAGAACAGCGGGTGCCTTTGATGCAGGTTCATACATTGCTTTGACTAATTTTGTCTTTGCATGAAGATTTTCCTTGGCTCATTCCATTCAAGTGTTTTGTTGTGCGCACTAGTGTTCTTTTCATGGGTTGTACATACAATATTACTAGATCGGGAGTACAATAATTCGAAGAAAAGATTATATATGACAGGTATATAACACAACCAATATAACTTATTGTTAATTATTGTAGGGGGAAAGGATTCTAATTATTCAAGGACACATCAATAAAAGTTCACTTGATGTTTGACATTGATTTTCTATCTACACGATACGTTTACACTCAACTGCTTCATGGTGTACCATTACCTAAATCTAACAAAACAGTTTTAAAAAAATGTTTCAGTCGCAGCTAGTGCAATTTTAAAGCCCATGAACTGGAGGGATTGGTTGGTACTACCTGGGGGAGGGAGTACCGTGGCAACTACCTCCCTATTTTATCAGTTTTAGTTATAAATTGCAATATGTTTAGGATTAAGAAAGCTATTTGCACTATGTAAATGTGTGCTGACATACTTTCAACATAGATCTATACATTGAGCATATGACCTTGTTGATTGAAGGTCATGGTCAAATGAGGCAGGTTACACAAATGTCAAAATGAGAATACTTGGTAAAATCTTCTTAATAACGTGAAGTTTAATTTCGCATATACATCACAAAGACAGCAGTGCTATACCTTTTTGGAAAGCCCAGAATGTGAAATTTATGAAAAAAGGTTTATAAATTCCAAAGATTGGGACAAAATGTGTAACTCCATTACATTAGAAATCCAACAAGAAACTGCCTTATTTCTATATATCTCAACATTTTTGGAAATACGAATGGTATTTGAACAATGTGAGAGGTTCTAGATATGTTCCCTACATAATGTGTTTACGTCCCTGTTAGAACTATGGTTCAGGGCGGGTGATCTCAATATCTTTGGGGCACCAAATGAAACGTTTGATGGCAGTCGACAGTCTTTTAATGGCTTCTATGATGACGTCTTCATGGTAGTAAGCAATTGATAGACGAAGACAGTTGTCCATTACACCGTCTGGTGAAAAGCTGGAGAGGAAAGATATATATAGAAAGTTAAGTAATGACTCGTGTAGGGAGGGGGTGCGTGCGTGAGTGTGGATAACAGAAGTGTAATTGATGATAATAGTTCTTGAAGTCTACAAGTAGGCTAAGTGATACCTCTTCCAGATGTACAACTTATAACTTCAAGAAAGCTACTGTTTCTATTAAAAGGGGGATGTCTGTCTGTCTGTCTCTGTGTGTGTGTGTGTGTGTCTGTCTGTCTGTGTCATCATTTTCTTAAAAACGGCTGGCTCAACTATACTGAAATTTGGTACATATAATGTTTAGGGTAATGGCTTGACCTGATTTGTATTTTAGCTCCATCTGTTCATGTTAATTAGGGAAACTTGCATATCAATGAAATCAACTAATTAAGCAATAAATCTTAAGACTGCATTCTTCAATTTCAATATAATTTAGTACATGCATTAACCATTAGAAAATGTATATGTCCTGTCAAGTTTGTTAATGTACCTTACAGTGTTAATGAATAATTTGCATAATTAATGATTTTCACTAATTAGGCTATATCTTAAGAATGCATACTTCAATTTCAATACAATTTAGTACATATGTTAACCATAACAAATCTAATATGCCCTATAAAGTTTGTTGATGTACCTTACAGTGCATAATTAATGATTTTAGGTAACTAGGCTATATCTGAAAAATGCAAATTTCAAATTCCATATAATATGGTACATATATCAACTATAATAATAAGTACCTGTGCTAAGGTGTTGATACAATTTTTACCTTTAGTGAGTAATTTGAATAAGGAACGATATTCAGTAATGAAGCAGTATCATGCACTCTTCAAATTCCATTTAATTTGGCATATACATTAACCTAAGAAAGCACACTGTCAACTTACATGGGCCCTAACTGGAAGGACACTTTGTATTGTTCTCGGCACTCCTTCAAGAGCTGTCTAGTGGAGTAATTTTCCGGCAGCACAATCCACAAATGGTAGCCACCCTGGAAAACAAAACACAACTTAAGTGAAAGAACCCCCACACATACACTGAAGTGTTTACACATTCGATTTTCACCATCTGAGAAGCCTCAATGCTTACTTCGACTCATTTCATTGAATGTACATTTTGTATTTGCCTTTGATAAACATGCTGGAATACACCGCGGGGACCAATTATCCTGAAAATCTGAGCTCTTGACTTTTCTCCAAACTCTATCATATGAAAAGTTGTCCCGGGTACTTTATAATAAAGATAAAAATTTATAGTCTACCGTCTTGGTTTGAAGGAAATCACGGATCTGCTACTTTCCCCACAGTATTTAGCGGTCATATTGAATTCTATAATGACCAGCCTGGTACACAGGTCTGCGTCATCTTGTATACATTACAGGTAAGTGTAGCACGGCATCTAGTCAAACATGAAATTGGGAACTTTTAAATACTTTTACTGGTTCTCTGGCATGGTCGAGTTTTCAAAGCTGTTCAACACTGGAAGGAAACACTCACCTTTGGTTTTGTAAATTTGACGTTGGGCGGCAGCTCTTCCTCCAAAGTCCTCAAAGCACAATTCATTCTTTTCTGCAATAAGAACACAGTTCAATAAAAGTCGATCAAAGGGAGCATTCAATATGTACATGGGGGAGGAGATGGAATTAACCTAAGGAGTCACATTTTACAAATTGGTTCTCAGGGGAGGAAATAATTATAATAATCTTGTATTTATACATACTGGACAGTTCTTTAATTACCTCCCTAGATGTCCAGTGAGTTTGGATACTCAAAATGTCAATTGTACGAGAGAAAGAGAGAGAGAGAGAGAGAGAGAGAGAGAGAGAGAGAGAGAGAGAGAGAGAAAAGAAAAAAAGAAACAGACAGACAGACAGACAGACAGACAGACAGAGACAGACACAGAGCCACATACTGAGATAGATAAACAGACATTGACACAGACAGACAGACAGACAGACAGACAGACAGACATTGAGACAGACAGACAGACAGACAGACAGACAGAAGAGAGATGTATGTACAAAAGAGAAAAGAAAGATGTATGCATGTTTTGTACAACCTCATCACTGAATATATGCTTTAGAACTTATTGCTGCCAAACCGCAAACAATTTGAAAATGTACTCGATAAAAGACCGCTCCTGAGGTTTAATCTGGTTCAAATCATGGGCAAAATATTTTGTGCCCCCCCCCCTCAAATCATCAGAATTTGCATGCCCCCCTCGAAACTCTCAATTTTTTCCTGACTCCCAATTTCTCCTCAGCCCCCATTTGCCGTAAATTCTGACCGCAGCCTAAAATATATAAGTTATATTCGCGAGTCCATTTACATATATATACACATTCACGAGTCCATTTACCTCACACATTAATTTACACGTACACTTACCCTGTACTTACACATCCACGCGTACACCTACACATTCATGCGAACACTTACACACTCACGCACACACTTATATTATACTTAGTAAAGACATTCACGCGTACATTTACCTTATAATTACACATTCACGTGTACACTTACCTTACACTTACACAATCAGGCGTACACTTACGCAATCACGCGTACAATTACCTTATATTTACAGCACAAATTGCTTAAATTATCTTTAACTAGTCCGAGGTCCATAGCGGTCGCCATAATGCCAGAGGTTATGGTATTAAATCCACATGCACTTTGAACATAACCGCTGTAAAGAGAAATAAGAACTTCACATAGGATATATTGTAATTTATGGAAAGTCTAGAAATTTAAACTTTTACTGAATTTCATTCAAACTTTAACTCCACTCCACTCTATTCGTACTCCATTCCATCCACCCTACCCCACCACACCCTAATCTATTTTATATTCCATTCCATTCCACTCCACCTCACCCCACCCTATATAGTGGGGGGGGGGGGTAACGCGGGAGAATGGCACCCTCCCTCGCCTTTTCTTGCCAAAACACACAAGGTTATTTGTTCATCTCAAAATGCTGGTATTCATATGGAGTGTGTTTTTGTTTGTTTGTTTGTTTGTTTGTTTGCTTGCTTGCTTGCTTGCTGAACGACAAAATCAAAATCTTCTCTATATATAATGGGTGTCAACCAAGACATACATATGACCATACATAGGACCTTACAATATATCTACAAAAATCAGTGATTTCATAAACCAGCGTTGCTTTCTGAAAAAAAGTCTGCCCATGTTGGATTCGCCAAGTCCACGAATACCATGTAATCCTCGTTATAGCATTCCATTGTTTTCAAATGGCATTGAACTGATATATAAACTTCTCTCTCACCTTTCTCTAATCACATTGTGCAGTCGTCTCGGAAGTTCATACCATCCCAATCGAATACCGGGTGCGAAAATCTTAGAAAAAGAACCAACAGACGCTACGTTGCCCTGATAGTCTGCATCCTCTTTGTCGTCATAAGCAAAAAGTCGTCTCGCAGTCCGATCATGATAGCTTAGTAAAGAGTAGACGTCATCACTGAGAATGAGGACTTCATGTTTTCGAGCCAAATTGACGAGTTGCTGACATTTTTCTGAAGAACAATACAAAGTCGGAAACATTGTCAAATAAATTCAATTTCAAGAATGACTTTGAGCTTTATAACCCCCCCCCCCGTCAATATTACAAGCCCTAAGTGGGCTATTACTAAATCTGTTCCATATCCATGTTATATCTCTAGAATGGAACAGCATATCGTTCAAACCAAAGCCACAGAAAACCTACCTCACACAAAGGTGACAGACCAGTACTATAAGACTTCTTTGTGCAATCTTATTTTCACTTTTTAAGTTTTGATCACGAATAAGGTGTGATGGTTAGTAGTGTCATAATAGGCCTACCTTCTGAATAGCTAATACCAGTCGGATTGTGAAAACATGGTATAACATACACTATTGCCCAAAATGGCTTCTTCTCTGTTATCTTGTGAGTCGACTTCGCACGGTACTCTGTCAGCTTTTCATCCAATATCCGAATGTCAATGCCGTCGTCATCCCTTGGTACTGAAGGAAAGGTTAAAGGTAAAATGAAATATGCTGTATGCTGTATTTTTGTAGTCAAAGGTGCGTACAAGACATACATGTTTTATCGAAGCTCAGACCATTAAAACTGGTAGTGGTCTGAGGTCGACGGGAGCAGGGAACATGTTGGAGCATAAAATGTTGTTTTTTCTGTTGTTGTTTACTTCCTTTCACTAGCTTATTTGATAAAATAAAGAATGACTTCTTCTCTTCCGACTGAATACTCCCTCTAGTTATTGGCTGATTAAAATTATCCTGTCAATTCTTCTACTCCTATCATATCTAAATGAAAACATGTCCAACCTCCTAATTACTAAGGCATCGGTTACACTGACACCTTACCTTGCTTGGAGATTATCACATCGAATAAACATTCATTGGTATGTTAGAGGTGTCACGGAGACTTTAACTGATACTGTGACCAATACATAGGCAGTATTCTAAGTGTAGGATATTTTTGACTTGGCAACATAAATGTAAATGGCTTGTACTTGAACTTTTTACCATCATTCCCGATTCCAACCATTATGCATCGAATCACGCGCTGCAAATCAACCAATCAATCAATCAATCAATCAATCAATCAATCAATCAATCACTCACTCAATCACCCAATTAATCAATCAATCATCTGTTATAATATTTATCCAACATACCGGAAACCAGGTTCATGTCCAAATCATCTCCGAATACTTCAATCGCTGAGAAGTGTGTCAAATCTTCCAGGAAAACAAAATCTCCGCTCTGAAGGAAGAAACGTCCAAGTGTTATAATACCCTGGGAAGCTCCACTGGTTGCCATCAAGTTATCACTAAAAAGTAATACAAAAAATAAACATTTATTGGAGTTGTGGCAGTAATTATCATACTCTCACTAGCTGCTTGGTACTATATATCACTAGTGGTAGTACTAATTATATTGAAATTCAAGTATGCATTCTTATGATATATCTTAATAACCGAATACCATTGATCATGCAAATTAGTTATTAACACTGTAAGGTACATCAACAACTTTATAGGGCGTATAAAATTTGTTATGTTTAATGTATGGAGTAAATTATATTGAAATTGAAGTATGCAGTCAGAGTCTTAAGATATAGCCTAATTACCAAACATAATTCATTATGCAAATTATTCATTAACGCTGTAAGGTACATCAACAAATTTTATAGGACAAATGTATGTTATTATGTTTAACGAATATACTAAATTGTATTGAAATTGAAGTATGCAGTCTTAATATATTGTTTAATTAGTTGATTTCATTGATATGCAAATTTCCCTAGTCAACATGAACAGATCTCGCTCAAAAACTAATCAGGTCTAGCCATTACCCAAAACATCATATACACTAAATTTCATTACAATTGAGCCTTCCGTTTTTAAGAAAATGGTGACAGAGAGAGAGAGAGAGAGAGAGAGAGAGAGAGAGAGAGAGAGAGAGAGAGAGAGAGAGAGAGAGAGAGAGAGAGAGAGAGAGAGAGAGACACATACACACACACAGAGACGGACACATGACAGACACACAGACAGACAGACAGACAGACAGACAGACAGACAGACCCCTTTTAATACCTCCCGTACCCTTACGGGGGATAAAAATGACGTTTACTAATGCCCGGGTAAAGCCCGGCAGTAAGTGTTTTATAACACATCACATTCTCGGGCACCTATTCTTTGCATAGTCAAAGCACTTGAATCCTGTATTCCGAGCTACATGACATTTACCCTAGGGAAAGTAGGACACGACTATTGCCCCCCCCCCCCCCATATACAGTCCAAGGCCACTATAGGCTAATAGTATAAGAAGGTTCTCCGTGGTCACTAGTCATAATGCGTGATATACGGGTGCAGTCAACGAAGCTGCAAAAAAAAACTCTTCTCACACAATTTTTCAGTGGGTGGGCAATTGTTTCCGATTGGTATCGGGAGGGGAGCAAACAAGAAAGAATTGAGGAGGGGAGTCTTAATTTTGATACAGATGGAGGGGACACATGAAATGTCTGTAAGGTAACGCACATTGTGTACACCAAAATGAGGTAGCTGTTGTTGAAATAGTGGACAGTACGAAAATTTCCCTGGTGGGGAGTGAGTAAATTATTTACAATATTGAGTGGGCTGGCGGGCACGTCACACGACCAGTGTAAGGGAGGGCAGACATCTTTCGCCACCAGTGGGAGAGCACATATTACACAGCTAAACACCCCCCCCCCCCCCCATTTGTTTTGGAGGGGGCGATTGTATTAAAATCATCACTTTTGGTCTGAAAAAAAAACATATAATTAACGAAAACTACCACATATCTGCACGTTGGTTGCATCTGGTGATACGAACTTAGCCAGTCACTGAAGGCTATACCAACATGAAGTGTTACAATACACAGTATCTGACCTTACCTGTCTACATGTTCGCCATATTCGGTTGTTAAGAACTCAGCAAGATTAGACAAGTACTTCGGGTCACCCATTGTAAAGCCATACTGCATCAGGTTGGCATCGCCGTTAGCCTCGTCGGCCTAAAAGAGACAGAATGTACAGCATAGTGTAATAGCTTTAATACAGGTACATGTGTGGGATATAACTAATATAACTACACACTAGTGAACAAATTGCTGATAAGCATGGCAAAGCCATACAAAAACATAAAATTTCGAGATGAGTGAATCACCCTGAGTGAAAAAGAGTCACTTTAAAATCGCAAAGTTGATACTTAAACGCAGTAAAATCAATCAATTTTATATCATTTAATGCTTTTAGATTTGACCTTTGACCTGCTTGTCTTATGTATGCATGTGTTTTACAGTATTTCGTGTGCGAAATTAATGTTGGGACGAGACCAACAGAGTCTCGCATAAAGGACCAACAGTTTTGCAAGTTTACAACTGTATTGTGAATAACAGAAGAGATATTATACAGATATGATTAATTATTGTGAATATTAGACTGTCCATTGTACTCTCTCATTTCATTACAGCAAAAGACAATGTTTGATCTATATGTAGAGGAGTTGGTTAACGTTGTAGATACAGGTCATAAACTTCATTGAGTAAGAACCAACAGTTTTCCATAGGAACTAACAGCTTTTGCTACTCGTGAGTGTCGATTCTTAGTGAGCCTTCAGTAACTACAAGGGCCCAGGAGGGCCGGGGGAAATCAAGCCCGGTCCGACTGTGGCATAAAATGTGACCCTCCCCTAGTCCGTTGCACAGGGGCGTGTATTATTGCTTAGATTTCCGTTTTCATAGGAAAATATCATACGAATCTTGCTGCTACAAATGTATCGATCTCTGGTACTACGTATACTATAAATACTCTCTTTCCCTATACAGGTAGGAATATATATTCAAAAGGTTGTTATATTTAGTCTGTAGACCTGGAAAACAACAATCTATGCAATATTACACGCCCCAGTCCGTTGTGCTAAAAACCCTCGATTTCCTCACTCGATTTCCTTTCTCTAAATCATGTTCAACATTTCCATGAATAACATGTTCTCCCCTCTACTGTCTATGGTTTAACGCCGCCTCCCCGTACGTAACGTAGTTGTCAGACTACTATAAGTAGTCTCAAAGTCCTTAGTCTATCAGCTAGCCCTCGGATGTTCTTCCGATAAAATACGACACACATGTACAGCCGAACAACGCTATCGAGGATGGAACATTCGGGCAGGCCCTCACATGCGAACTTCGTTCGCTTATAGTTATAGTTTCGAAAGAAAGCCCGAACGTCTAGCAGCAAGAATACAAGGTCCTCGGCACGAATCCCACTGAAGATAGGGAATTGTTACGTAAGATCCCACCACAGGCATTTGTTGTTTCCCACTATTGTATTACCACCACCACAGTGAGTTTGTGTTTGGATTCAAATCAATGCCCGTTTTTGGACATAATTGTCTGAGCTGAAGGCCAGAATTCCCAAACATGCAAAGATTAGATGAGCGGACTACTGAGACATCAGGACCGAGGTCAACATCTCCACTCCTCCTCATTATTCCCAGTATCTTGCCACGTTGTTCCCGCTTTATATTACTACTGTATGAGACCCACTCCTCTCCTCTCCTCAAACCAAAACTAACAACTAATTGACAGCATTTTATTGATATGTGGTCACGGGTGGTAGTGGTGAGATTTGGTAGTAGAACCGGTGGCAGCGCAAGGGATCATGCATGCAAAAAATTACTCTGACTCATTTTTTAAATCTAACTTTTGCAGTATTTTTTGATCCATTGTATATATATATATATATATATATATATATATATATATATATATATATATATATATATATATATATATATATTGAGGGTAGAAGAAAGTCAAGTAGGGTTTTTCGTCTCTACAAGCCTGTTTCGTGAGTAAATCACTCGTCAGGAGATGCTGATGTACATTTTGAATCAGAGTGACTTATAAGCCCCGAAAGGGTTGGGTGAAAAATGCTTCTTTTGATGTATTCCTATTGTAAAATGTCACAGGTCACTACATTACTACTACTATTACAATTCTAATGGGTAAGATCAACCGCTGATAACATGATGTACAATGTCTGATTATTGGTATTTTAACACCTTTTAGTGAATAGATTATGGTTGTCTAATTGAAAAAAAAAACTATACCACAGTTGCAAACTAGTGCAGCAGTTTTAATATGGCGACAGATTGAAAACCAAGCTTTCACTGATGGTTTAACATTGTTTAAACTTGTCACTTCACAACCTACAGATAATATTGACCGCCAATTATCAGATACAATGTCTTCTTATAAGTAAATGACCAATTTTTTGTGAAGATATCTTTGCTTGTTTGATGAAGATGCAATCAACGCCGTGTGCAGTATCTGATCAAAAAGAGATCATAAAATAGACGTCTTGTGTTCAATCTCAGTTTAAGGTTCAATCCATTGTATTGCAAGATTGTCTATGAAAATAGTGTTTCTAGCAAGGTCAACTTCACTCAGTCTAGACATTGCATTCGTGTCAGTATGTGTTGTACAACCTCCTGCACGGTATCATGTGGAATGTCTCGTTGGTTGTTTGAATGCAACTGTTTGAATGGAACTTTGGTATGTCTATGTGAAATCACAAGTTTGTCTATTTACGCTCAGGCCGTTTGAATATTTCATTGTAAACCAGATTTAAACTGAATGCCTCCCGTAAGGGTATAGTCTTGCAATTTCATGATTTATGCAAGAAATTTAGCTCTAGATCTGTGCTTTTTCAAGTCCCAATGAAGGTGAGTTGTCAAAAATGTTGTTCAAATGCCCGCCACCTATATTCTCAGCACAGGAAAGCTTGCTATCGTCGACTTCACTCGACTTTCGTGATGCCTTACATAATACGCGGGATATGCACACCCGTTTCTGCTTCCAACTTTCATCAACTTTGTCACATATACAAGATTTCGTTGAGTGGCGCGCCCTCATTGTACACTAATTGTATAGAGGTCAATGTATAGGTCACCAGTATGGATACATTTTATCGATTTTTATGTAGGCAGTGAAGAAGAGTAAACTTTAAAAGGTCTTCGTAGGCTTGGTCTATTTTCCATATTTTGAATTGATCACATACATTTCGGTATAAATTATAGATTATTACACTTGATAAATATGTGAGAGTGTATTTATTTCCTGAGAATACCGAGCTAGATAAACGATTACAAGCCTTGCAACAAACAGCGGTAGTTTGTTATCGGGAGAAATCGGAAAAGAACACGGGGTTAAAAGGAGACGGTTCGAGGTCAATATAATACTTCCTAAACTTCTAATCGATCTAAAAAGATATGATTTCTCTTTATCCATCTACGCATTAGTGTGTGAAATTTCAAAATGATATGTCCATATTTGACGAAATTGAAAGGATGATAAATATTTGTGTACTCCGCGCCCATTGTAAACCTATTTTAAGGTCAAAAAAGAAAGAATTGTTTTCTGCTGAGTTTGCGTCACTTAAATACCCCGCCTCGATCTTATTTTTGTCTCGTGTTTGTCCGGGTAATGCAGAATGCAGATCCAAGGGAAAACACAAAATAACTCTCCCTACATTAATTGCTACTTCAGGGAAGACAACTGCTGAACTAATCATGTACAATTAACAAAAATATTCACATCGTCACACCACTTTAGGCAACGTTTCCTGACCACAAACAACAACTTTCTTTTGTGTGGCCATGGCGACTAATTGCCGAAAATATGCCAATAACTTTTCAGGACATGTGCACTTTGGTATCGCAAATGCAGACAGACAGACAGACAGACAGACAGACAGACAGACAGACACACACACACACACACACACACACACACACACACACACACACAGAACTTTCCACCCCCTAAAGTATCTCCTTCCTTACGGGAGGAAAAAATGACACCTACCAGTCTCGCCTGTGCCGCCGTCTGGAAGATCTCTGCTGCCTGTTTCAGTTCAGGAACACCTGCTGCACCGACATCGAGGGCAGTGATATCTGGATTGTCCAGCGATCCTATTTCTTCGTAATAGTGGGCGAAATACGTGATCTTGTCCACTTGGCTGCTCATCGTGTCAATGGGTGTTGTTAGAACTTCACTGAGTGCTTCCTAAAGTGACAGTGGTGAAAACAACGGATGAAACAGTGTGCTGCTTGCTCAGTCACGACACATACGGTTACGAGTCAGCCTATGAATAACACGTTTTTGTTATTGAAATTATCTATATCATATGGAAATTGATTATCTCAATAATAGATACACGCCTATACTATCTAATGTGGTTCTTCCATGCCCATACCATCCATTCATGATATAACATGTTTCGTTTCCTGCTCTGGATGGTGTAAATATTCTCATTATTTTTCATTGTGGATAAAGGAATGATCCTAGCTGGTCATAGTACAAACCCGGTGTATTTTGCTAAAACAGTGACAAAGCTAATTGTATAGGAAAGATGAAGTTTTGCACTAGAATACATCGCATGCTTGCAGTTTTGGGGTCTCAACACACGTGCATGTGGTGCACATTTCACTCACGTGCACCTTGATGGGAGTGCAATGACCTTTGGTATGACAATATAATAGAGTAGGCCAGGTGCCAATTATCGAATCATGCCGTGTGGTCATGGCAGTTGCAATAACACGTGCTCCTAGGATTTACATTTCTATTGGTCCTAAGGCGAACTTAGATATGTGACTGGAACAGATTTGAAATTGTCATCTCTGTGCAGTGTTCGACAAAGTACATGTAAACAGTGAAATAAATAGCATCACCAATACTTTCACAGTCATCATTTCTCAAAATAGAAACGTTAATAGTTTACTGAAAAGTTAAATATTGTGGTAGGCCATTTATATATTGAACGGGTTGAGCAGACTGAATTAAATTTACGCTACTATCATAATCAATCTTTTCCATTCCACTGGTAGGAAGTCATTTCCCCCATTTTTTGTATTTAGACTCTAAACTATAACTGTCTTGTTCAGACTTGTTCTCACCTCAAGAACTTTGGTTTTTACCGAAAGCAAGTACAGCTGTAGTCTACGGCTAGCCCTCGGATGTTCTTCCGATAAAATATGACACACAGCCGAACAACGCTATCGAGGATGTTCGGGCAAGCCCTCACATGCGAACTTCGTTCGCTTATAGTTATAGCATGGAAAGAAAGCCCGAACGTCTAGCAGTAAGACAAGTATAGCTGTAGAAATGACGCCACGAGGATACGCTTTCCGCATGGCTGGGAAACCAGACAGCTCGGCACCTCGGCACTTCACAAGTTTTGTAAATTGTGTGAATTTAACAATAGACAGGATTTGTATATAAACGGACCGGATGGAACCCGGTGTTTTTGGTTGGACCACAGACAAGTAACTTTGGTCGATCTGAGCATGGAAGTATGTGGGTTATACTTCCATGATCTGAGCTTTGACTAGTTAGGGCCGTTAAGGTGCTCTAATTATTAAACAACGAGCTAAGCTCGACTTATGTGTGAGTTCATCCAGTGCATGTCCAGTTTACGTTCTCTGTACATCGAATGAACCCGGTGATCTGCCAACTATATAGTCTATCTGCTAGACCTCGGATGTTCTTCCGATACAATACGACACACGGCCGAACATCGCTATCGAGGATGGAACATCGGGCAAGCCCTCACTGCGAACTTCGTTCGCTTATAGTATCGAAAGAAAGCCCGAACGTCTAGCAGCAAGACTACCAACTATACTGACTGTCACCTATACTGGCATTGGCTAGTTGTGCGCAGGCGTGGGATTCTAGTCAGGTTTAGCTGTCACGAACTCGTATCTTCTAGTTTCTCGCCAAAGTGTATATTCGCTGTTATTTTACAACAAGGTAAAATTCGGTCAGTTGTGACTTATTTATAGCAGTTCCACTGACTCAAGGAAGTACTTTTTTAGTTATAATTCATGACCAGCGTCGCTAGCCGTTGACCGGTGTACATTTTGTTACATGTACATCCACAGGCATTTGTTTCCCGAGTTATTACGAAAGGGATAAAATTACACTTGACATGTCTTCTTTCGCAGTGAGTGAACCTGCGCGATCACAGAAACAAGTGTAATTTTATCCCTTTCGTATATAGTTGGTTATGTACGTCAATATTAACGATATTATCGACATTTTATTGTATTCTGATAGAAATATTCTGAGACATAACTCGGGAAACAAATGCCTGTGATGTACATCGTACGATTTCACTCGCCAGTGGAAATTTTAGAAGCAACATCGACCGTTTACAAAAGAATATATTAATATTCACACTTTGTGATTTCATGTGATTTCATGAATCCGTATTGATCACAAGCAAGTGAAACTATTTCCCTATAGAGGTTTAACTATCCCCCGTTATTTACACTACCCATGTATGTATGTATATACATACACTAATGCACTACCATTACCTCTGCAACATGATACTGTATGTTCAAACACACGGTTTTGTTATTGTTTTTATCAACTACAGTCGTTTATGGCAGGCCATTTGTTGTAATATTCTATAAAACTCATTATATGTAAAACAGAATCACAGTTGTGGCGCTGCAAGTCAAATTATAGTGGTAACTCGACAAGACCAACTTAGCCAAGAAAGAAATTCTAGAAGCTATTATCTGAGAATTGGTGGTATCGAGGAAAAGAAAGACGAAAATGTCGCCGAAATTGTCAAGAGTCTGTTCTTATCAAAATTCAATATACCAGCTGATGAAGTAGAAAACGCCCATCGAGTAGGAATGAAACGTAATGGTAGGCCTCGTCACATTATCAAGTTGTGAAATTACGTAACAGATATCATTGATTTGAAGTTTCACACAAGCAAGGTCTGAGAAAGCGGTCTGTTCATAGAAGACTTGCCGAGAGAGGACCTTGAAAGAAGAAAAAAACTAAAACCTTATAATAGGCGCCGCCAGAATGGATAAGAAGAAAGTAAACTTTAGAAATGGGAAGCTATTTGTTGAGGGGAAGATATACCAAGAACGATCAGAACAGAGTGTAAATAGCTAGAGTATCTCAAAGTACTAGTTTAATTTTGCGAAAGTCGCTATAAAATATTGAGGCTATGCTTGGCCTTCATTAGACGTGCTTTACTGAATTTATAGGTCTAATTATGTAACACAGTTACATATGGTCATTGTTTAAAGGTCAAACGGAGGACGGAGTGAATTGAATTTATTTATTTATTTATGCAAACGAATAACGTTATTGAATTACAAATGGTTCACTACAAGATTTATCACAGGTGCTTGAACAAGCAAAGAATACTTAACGTGCATGGTATAGTGGCTGGATGCCTCCTTCAACGCGATTTTTTTTTTTTTTTTTTTTTTTTGGGGGGGGTCAGGTTCCGTTCTGTAAAAGCCTTGCCCCGCCCCACTTTTATGGGGTGAGATCCCCGCCAAAATTAGGTGTTACCTTTATTTCAATATATTATCATTCAGTGGCATTATTTCTTATTCCATCATTCTATCATTGTTATTTCATCATTAGTTTATTATTTTATTATTTCATCATTATTTTATTATTTCATCATTATTTTATTATTATTATTTTATCATTATTTTATTCTTATGTCCTTATTATTTCATCATTATTTCATTATTTCATTCTTATTTGGTTATTATTTCATTCTTATGCCATTATTATTTGATCATTATTTCATTATTTCATTCTTATTTGGTCATTATTTCATTCTTAGTTAACCATTATTTCATTCTTATTCCATTCTTATTTGGTCATTATTTCATTCTTATTCCATTAAAAGTTAAAAGTTCATCACGGTTCGTGGGGGGTCCACGGGGAAACACATACACCCATTCAGTCTAATCCCTGAATAATTAGCGAACATTAACAGGTCACTATCTTTCTCATTAAACACCGATTATCATCCTACAACAAACAACAAATATTTGACATCAACACCTTGACTGTGACCACATGGTAAAGGATAAATAATCAATTTTGTACTCGTGACTTTCCGGATTTCTAATTTTATTTTCTGTATATTTCAAATAAAGTTTTAAATACTGTTTCCTCTTACTGTTTTTTTTTCTATTTCCTACCGGATATCAATGTCTTATCTGAGTTTATCAGCTTTGCATTAATTAGTAGCTTGCTAGAACCATGGAAGTATAACCCACAGGAAGAACAACTGAGTTAATCCCTTTAGAACAAACTCACTATTTGCCCAAATTAACGCATTATGCCGTGAGTGTAAACATCTACTGATCCGACTAAATGGTAATACACGTGTCGCACTAGTCTATCAGCTAGCCCTCGGATGTTCTTCCGATAAAATACGACACAGCCGAACAACGCTATCGAGGATGGAACGTTCGGGGCAAGCCCTCACATGCGAACTTCGTTCGCTTATAGTTATAGAATCGAAAGAAAGCCCGAACGTCTAGCAGCAAGACTAGTGTCGCACTTAGTGTTTACTTCAAAATGAGAGTCTCAGTTGTAGTGGCAGTTGAGGGGGTCGTACATACCTCGATATTTCTAACAAGCATGCGTATCTGCTTCGTCTGGGACATTTTGGAATTTTGTGAATGTCTTCCATAACACTACCGACCAAAACTATGACATATAAATATAGATATTTTAACCAACTGGGAAACAGTGTTGAGTATGCCGACTTCACGAATTCCAGTAAAAATAATATATTATTACGACTGTCTACTTTGTGTATGTGAGTATGCGAGTGTGTAAGCCTAGTTACATGACTTGTTCATACTCTCAGCCACGCTGCGCCAAGCTGTCACAACTAAAGGGGCGTAATCACAGGGCCTAAAAGAGGGTGATTGTCACGTCATTCATCAATCGATAAACTTGGGAAAGTTTGATGAATCAGATATTTCAATGCACAGGAAATCTACAGTATGTGGGAACCACTTGTCACTTGTTTCTCATCTTATTACACTTATAACAAGTTGCATTTCATTTTCCACGTTCGAAAGCAACAAATATTCGAGATACTATGTCATTTTCTGAAAGCAAAATCTACCTTGAGATCATTTTCAAAAGCAAAGAAAACTTCGCCTGACCGGATTGAATGTTGTCATTCGTTTTCTGAAATCTAACAAATTATATCTCGAGATCATTTTTAGCCCATGTCATGACTGATGTTGCAGAGATGAACGTAACTATTATAGGCGATTTAGACAAATGGGGGGTTGAAGATGACTGGCGTTGTTGAGATCATAAAGCTTTGAAACTATCATATTTAAATCCACTATTAACAAGTGAATCCGCATGGACTTGTATTCCTCAGTTTTATTTTGAAAAGTTGGGAGTCTTCGACTTCTATTGAATTGTGATTACAATGTTAGAAAACTGCCCTATAAACTCCCTTCCTTTTACTCAGACATTTTGACTTATTCTAGTCAGCTTAAGCATAGACAATAGAGAGTCCCTCTCTATTGTCTATGGCTTAAGACACAAGCATTCAATCAGGACAAGGTGTGGCTACACAAATAATTTGGAATAATAAAAATATAATAATTAACGGGAAATCCATTTTTTTAAAACCAAAAATGGGCTCAGCACTGCATAAAATTTGTGAGTGACCTTTTCGATGAGAAAGGAAAATTACTGACTTCCAATGAATTTAAAGAGAAACACAACATTAAAGTAAACTATATAAGTTATTATGGTGTCATTACCTCAATTCCAAAGACATGGAAATTACAAATGCTTAATGAAAACGTTGTAGGTACATGTATAACAGATGATGAATCGCTAGACTGCTTACAAAAAATACAGATAGGCAAAGGCACCACACACGAATTTTATGAAATCGTAAATTTCAGTCTCCTAAATCTGAAACAATATAAGGCTTACTCAAATCTCAATTACACAAAAATGTGGAATGGAAAAAATATGGAAACTGCCTTATGATACGACAAAGGAAGATAAAATAATGAGAGTATTTCATTTTAAAATACTTCATAGAATTTTAGCAACAAATATATTTTTCATGAATTAAAGATGATTTATTTTGTCAGCACTGTAATTTAGAAGAGACCATTGAACATTTATTTAGGGAATGTAAAGAAGAAAAGCTATTTTGGATAGCGTTTCTCAATTTTTTTCAGCAAAAGTTACAAGAGAAAATAGAATTATCATGCACGCAGAGATGTAATTTTAGGTGTCCCCTACCTCAAAGGGGAATGAACTACTTAATCACCTATTGTTGATAGCAAAATATCACCTGTACTCAGTCCTTTTCTTTTAACAAGGAACCATCTCAAAATAGTTTCTTACAAAGTTTTAAGAAGGTTATTGTCATGGAAAACACCATCGCTGGGAATAATGGTGGCAAAGAACGCTTTATTGCTAAATGGCAAGCACTGATGAGTGATTTGTGCACTAGATCTGCCCTCAGACCACTAAAAATAATGGTGTGGGATCTGCCTGACCTCTGGATAGTTCAGTTTTCATCTGTAAACGTTTTTGTTTCTTTGTTTTATCAAGTTTTACCTCATTACTTTCGTTTCTTCCTTTGTTTATGAAAATAAAAGAATCAGTTGTAATTGTGTTTTCATCATGGTTAATTTACATATTTATATTCCTACAATCGTTATTGTTATGCTAAATATCAATTACATTGTGTTCGCAAATTTTATCAGTCAATTCATATGCAAATATCTATTTTTTATGTTCGTCAAAAGACATTGTATCTTGCTGTTTCTTTATAAATTTACGTTTGTATTCGTGATTTTCAATATGTAATTAAAATGTAATTCAGTTCAGTTTTATCAGGCTACGTTCATTTTCATTTCAATGCCCATTTTCTGAAAAAATCATACAGGATATTAATTATTTGTACATTTACAACGGAATCAAGCACACCCTAAGAACGTTCCCACCAAATTTCATACCAATCTACCCAGTAGTTTTTGAGTATAAGTTTTTTGACCAAAATGACATTTTTGACCCAAATTATGCACCTGTGATGCGATCATTTTGCTGTGAACAATTTCCCAACTAGACACTAAACGTAATGTCCCCACCAAATACCAAGACAATCCGTCTAGCGGATTTAAGGTTTAAGTCTTCCAGACAGACATGCCTATAGCACTACAAAACCTTATCAGTTCAGTGCCAAAAAAATTGTTTCCAGGGTATGAGTTTAAAAAAAAAAATTCCCAGGTACGTGTTTTTCCGTCAAGCGTTTATACTAACTATTGGCAAATGCTGAAACAAACCGAAACACTACCATCAAATCAAAATACCAACCAGACTCAATACCTTGAATACTGTAATTGTTTATAATGATAACATAATTTTAAATGTAGTCTAGTTCCTATACAGTATCGTTACGATTTACACCTCCACTTTAGTTAGAGACCACGTTGGCATCCAGACTGGTATGGCATGCAATGATATACTTTGAGATTTGTTGATGAGTTAGTTTATGGAACTCAATGGGATCAAGAGAGGGTATTGTTATCACCTTGACATGTTAAAATAACACCAGACAGAACTCTTTTAGTCCTTAAATTTCACAAAATTACTGGAACGGGAGGCTGGAGGGGAGCCCCCCCCCCCCCGTACCCAACCCCACACTGCTATTTCAAATTTTATTTCGTATTACTACCTCGACATGTTAAAATAGCCCCTGGAAAGCATTCCTTTAGTCCTTGAATTTCAAAAATCACAAGAGCTGGAAGGGAGAAACCCCCTCCCATACTCACCCCACACTGCTCCCTTGTATTTTAATCAACATTTTAATTAACATAATTATTGTCACCCCGCGATGTGTTAAAATAGCACCAGAAAGCATTCTTTTAGTCCTCGAATTTTTAAAAATCTCCAGGGGCAGGAGGGGGAAACACCCTCCCTAACCCTCCCCCCATGGCTACCTTCAATTCAACTTTAAATTTATTGCATATTTTGTATATATATATATATATATATATATATATATATATATATATAGGTTTTGAAAATTTGAACCAAATTATATGCTATAGACCCTACAGAACTGTTTCGTGAGGTGCGTAGTCCTCACTCATCAGGGGCAGAATGGAATATAGTATCTGCGTATCCTTACCGTTAAATTCTATTATTCTAAAGTTCCTAACAGGGAATATCCACCTAGTAACATAGCGCATTAGCATAGTTAATTGTTCTGCAATAATGATTTATGTCTATGCCTACACGACGACACAAGTTCATTCCGTTTATTTAGAGTGCAACGATGAGGTTGACAAATTATAATATACTTTTCAGTTATGCAGAGATTACATCTCTGACTGGAGCTGTTGTACGGTCGCGCGCGTGCGATAATTTTCCATGTGATGTCGTAATCAATTTCTTTATCCTTAAGAAACCATACATACTTACTTAGTTCTGTTGAGTTTCTTGACAAATTATTGCGGAATGAAGCTGTGTGGTTCCTGTACCGTGTCTTGAACTCGTTTTCAGTAAGTCCGACATACGTTTCGCGGATATTGGTGTCTTTACGCTGAACTGTTGCCTGGTATACCACGCTCTTTTGTAAACATTTCCCGTCCAAGGGACATGTGTCCTTCACGCGACAGTTACATATATAACTTAGTATTCTCGTTTTTACAGCCGTTCTGGGTAGATAGTTGTGTTTTATTGTGGTTGTCGATGAGACGTTTAGTATTAGTTACACAACTGTAACTAATTTTAATAGTATTACGATTGAAGATTTTCCTGAGGTTGTTCCCTTGTGGAAAGCACTTGTCTACCAGGGCAAGAAATTTTTTACCAATATTAGTGGAGACACTCTTGCTAAAGGGTGGGTTATACCATAAAATATTATTCCGTGGCCTATTTTTCCTACCTATAGTTGCGGGGGGCTTATATTCAAGTTTGTATTTATATCCGCTTTCGTGTAATGCTTTCTGGTACTGATGTGCGGCTTGATCGAATGACTGCTTATCTGATGATATTGATGACAGTCGTCTATTTACCCCCGCTGGTATGTTTTTAATAATATTAGGGGGAAGGTTGCTCTCACGATGGACATATTGCAAGGTTGCGTTCGGTTTTGTATATGGGCTGTAGGTTTTCTCGGCGAGGTTAAAAGTAACGTCGAGGAAGTTGACTACGTTCTTATTAGCTTCGATGGTGATGTTCAGCCCATACTCCTTGAATATATAGCAAATCTCTTTCTTGATCCTCTCAGTGTCCTTAGGTGTTGTGTCGGTAACGGCTAATCCGTCGTCTCTGTATAGTCCGACCTTTATTCCGTAAACGGTTTGAAGTTTGGATAGTAAAAGGCAGCCGACTAGTTCGCAAGTTTCTGCCCCGTCGTAGCTTCCCATAGCGACGTCGTCTCCACTAATATTGGTAAAAAATTTCTTGCCCTGGTAGACAAGTGCTTTCCACAAGGGAACAACCTCAGGAAAATCTTCAATCGTAATACTATTAAAATTAGTTACAGTTGTGTAACTAATACTAAACGTCTCATCGACAACCACAATAAAACACAACTATCTACCCAGAACGGCTGTAAAAACGAGAATACTAAGTTATATATGTAACTGTCGCGTGAAGGACACATGTCCCTTGGACGGGAAATGTTTACAAAAGAGCGTGGTATACCAGGCAACAGTTCAGCGTAAAGACACCAATATCCGCGAAACGTATGTCGGACTTACTGAAAACGAGTTCAAGACACGGTACAGGAACCACACAGCTTCATTCCGCAATAATTTGTCAAGAAACTCAACAGAACTAAGTAAGTATGTATGGTTTCTTAAGGATAAAGAAATTGATTACGACATCACATGGAAAATTATCGCACGCGCGCGACCGTACAACAGCTCCAGTCAGAGATGTAATCTCTGCATAACTGAAAAGTATATTATAATTTGTCAACCTCATCGTTGCACTCTAAATAAACGGAATGAACTTGTGTCGTCGTGTAGGCATAGACATAAATCATTATTGCAGAACAATTAACTATGCTAATGCGCTATGTTACTAGGTGGATATTCCCTGTTAGGAACTTTAGAATAATAGAATTTAACGGTAAGGATACGCAGATACTATATTCCATTCTGCCCCTGATGAGTGAGGACTACGCACCTCACGAAACAGTTCTGTAGGGTCTATAGCATATAATTTGGTTCAAATTTTCAAAACCTATATATAATTCGCTCTACTACCCGTATTGAGCACTTTTATGTGGTTTTATCTACATCCAGTCAATTATATATATATATATATATATATATATATATATATATATATATATATATATATATATATATATATATATATATATATATGTGTGTGTGTGTGTGTGTGTGTATGTATGTATGTATGTATGTATGTAGGTAGGTAGGTAGGTAGGTAGGTAGGTAGGTAGGTAGGTAGGTAGGTAGGTAGGTAGGTATGTATGTATATATACAACCATAGAAATAAAACACCGTGATTGACATGAAGCGATTTGGCAATGGTCAAAATGTAAAGCATATACTTATATAAATTGTTTTACCCTACTAGACAAAAAAAAGTGTGTGTAAATTCTCCAGCTCCCCCCCCCCCCATTTAAATGGTTTACCCTTGGCTTTGATGTGGACAGACAGCTCAAGCTCTGGCTAAGGAAAACTGAGACCACTAGTCCATTACGACTTCAGTAAGTCTAAAACTCAGATCCCTAGTTCCTCACTAGTTTTAATAGACCATGGGTGTATTAGTGAGAGACTAACCATTGGGTTTGTTCTAGTCTAATTTCATATACACGTTACGATGGAGAGGATAGTGGTCGTAGAAAACGTCGACATGTTTAGGGTTTGAATCTTAAGATGTCTTTAAATGACTGAATACCACGTTGCCATCCAGACTGTTACGAGAAACGACTAATACGCTTCAGCAAGGCTAACATTCATAACATGCACAGTCTCTAGTGTGAAAGACACTGCATTGTTGTGTGCTGTATCTCAGACCACTAAAGGATTAGTGGTATGACTCTATGAGTGAGGTTGTATGCCTGTGATGGACTGCCTGTGAACCAAAGAAATTTCTATGGTGTAGCGCCACCACACGATTCCATTTACTGTAATCACTTCCGGGGTAAACATCATGGCGGCGAAGTGCTATCAGAGATCGGTCTAGAGAATATTTGCGATAAAACAAATCAAACATTGCATTTAACAAAGTAACTATGTACAAGAATTAACTCCTTGTCTGGTAATGGTCGTTCGAAATGACGGCTGCGAACCAGAAAGTGGTGCTCCGATCGAGACCAGGTGAGGGTAAGAAAGTCCACAACATTTTAAATACATGTATGTGAGTAACCGGTGGCGGTGCGATATAACCACAAAATTGAAGGTGAATTCTTGAGTGAAACTTCGAGAGAGTCAAATTTCGGACCAATAGTCATAGTGGGACACATGCAGGACAAATGTTCACTATATTGCAGATGATACAAATCAAATTGGGGTCTTGTAATCCTATCACTAAACACGACCATATTACATTCGTAACTCCCTAACATAACAATAGTAACATGATAATAAATGTTGTATTTGTGGTACACCGTACAGTCTGTCCCCCTGTTCTCTATTCCTGCCAAGTCGATTTACCCCACATGGTGTATGTGGCATTTTCCATGACTTTCATGAACAATCTAGGCACTGTTTGCATACATCTTGATTTGTATGCAAATGAGAGAATGCAAATGATGCTAAATGAGTAAATGTTTGTATCACAGTCCCACTGTGTTTGTGCCTACCTTTATTCTGAGGACTGTATACATCACTTAGTCGTGCTTGCAGACATACTTAGTCCTGCCTACAGACAGCGTATTAAATTTAGGACTTGATTAGATTCTGACCTTGTCTCTTACCTTCTCCATTCCTCAAAATGCTGTACTTAGCAATCAATTGATTATCGACATCTCAAAGTTTAACTACCAAAGGATAGAATGCTTAGATGAGCAAATATTTCAAAATGTGAACTTTTCATTATTAAAGTATCCCTCCTTATATAATAGCCCAACAATCGCCACTATTTTTACATGGCCTTCACCAGAAGAGGCGTACAGCACCATATTGAATATGCTGTCATGTGTATGAATTGGAGAGACGTTTGACGTCATTAACAGTTCTGATTTCGTTATTATTGGCCATCAGAGTGGGGAGTACTGTAGTCTGAGATTTACCATGAGTATACAATTGATTGACTGCTAATAATTGACTGCTGGGCCTAATGATTCTATATGATATTATTAGGCAGTGCTGGGATAGGTTCAGGTTTCTTACACTGAGCTCACCACAGGACTGAGAATGAAAAAGGTATATGTTTAGAATTGAGGCTTGACTTACTCCATCTGCAAGCAGGACTAATACATCAAGTGCTGTGAAAGTTCTAAGTGCTGTGCCCTGTAAACCAATTTGATGTACTGCTGATGCACACAGTTTCTAGTGACGCACCAAAATTTGGTACTCCCCTATCTCTTACTATGTGGTGACTCACAAGAAATCCAAGTTTTTCTCATATTTGACTCACAACAACAAAATTTGGCTATCATTAGAGGGCACACTAACAGTACGTGTATTACCTAGTACCTCATGAATGTTCCTCCATTTCTGTTATGAAGTGAATATCATCTATCTAGTAGTCTAAGAATTAATTTGTAATGTTCTGTTAGCTGTTTTATGTTATAATTGGTGTAACCCTTACCAATGTTATGGTATAATGTTTGCGAAACTATGCCAGTTTTACCAGGTTCCACCTGTCCTGTGACTGGGGTTGCCAGACCTTCCCAAAAATGCTGACAATGTTGTTGAAATGTCTAATTATAATATAGGAAATAATAGTAAAGGTTTCTTGTAGCTATAAATTTACAAGTAGTGTATACCTCCAAATGACAGCTTAACAACTGTTATTAAAGGGGAACACATCTCCAGGAAATAATGTACTTTCATAAACGTTGGGTTCTGGAGAGACATTTCATGATATCACATCACTTAAATTTACCCTGATTGCTGAGAAACACAAAATTGAAACTCTTTTCCACCTCTATTGTTCATCCAGTAATGCACTGTTGCATCATGGGTCTTATCAGACATGAATATTTATGAGATGCACAATGCATATTCATGATTCCTAAGTGCTTATTTCCTTCAGATAAATAGTCATGGTACTATCAAGTGAAATTTATGCACTGTGAAATCATGAAGTGACTCTCCAGAACCCAAAGTTTAATTAGGGATTATCACACAATGTCACACAAGCTCAATATGCAAACTTCATTAGTTTAGCACGGAAGGGGGTCTAATGTCACAACGATACGATTGCTGAATTTCATTTTCGCATTTCTAACTAAATTTAGAAAACTTTCATTCCTTCAATGATAACAGATTCTGTATTTACTTCTGAGATGTTGATAAGTTGATTTAAAAATTTACTTCTAATGTGATATACAGTGTTAGGTTTCCGTTAGTATTTTTATGTGTTTACAATCATGTTTTTACATTGCTTTGATTGTAGTGGTGTGACCACCAGTAGTTTCATCATAGTTTACATCATATATAAATGTGTCGGTGTTGCACTTGTGAACATTTGTTTAGGGGGAGGGGGTTGGGTTTTTGTCCTAAAAAAACTGAAAACTGAAGGGCCTTCCAATATTAGTAATAGTGATGTGTTGAACCTCCCCCCCCCCTTACTTTGCTGTATTATTATATATGGTAGATTGTGAAATCCAACAACTTTGATTTACTGTGTAATTGTACAAAAGTGATTAATTGTGTTGAATAATTTCATGATTTCAGGAGAAAACAATTCACCAAGGGAGAGTAATTTTGCTTTAAAAGAATGTCAATATCCTGAAGTACAAGATGGTCAGATTCTACTCAAGACTCTCTACTTATCAGCCGATCCATATATGGTATGAATTCAATTATTTGTTTGTGTTTTTTAAGCAGCAATAGTGTGAACAATTTAAAGTGTATGTCAATAGGTTTCCAAAGTTTCCGACTTTTTTGCCTGCAAATGATGTAGTTTTCATAGGTGATTAAAGATTTGTATGACATTTTTGACAAAAGTACAATATTAATTATGAAAAATTGATTTTTTTGGAAATCTGCGATGATCATTTTGCTTCGGGAGTCTTCGTAAAATTGCATCACTGCCGGAACACAATCGCAGCATCCATGTTTTTTCCATGCCTGAACGTTGCATAGTCAAGGGACATCAACACTTGAGTCTACACTGATTTTCTTACAAAGATTTGGAAGTTCTAATCAGCTTGCTTCTTTTCAACATACAGAGGATAAGTTTCCAAACGTTTTCAATGATGTCTTAGTACTGCACAACTCTCAAACTCACGAAAAACAATTTTTTTAAAAATTGACTTCAGATCATGAATGATGAGATGTTGCATACTGGTGTACTATATTACAACACTGGCAACGATGGCGTTTCTTTTGTTGGCTGTGATTACGAGTCCTAATGTTGAATTGAATTGAAAGTTATTTCACCAGATAAAGAAACATAAATTACACTTTCAAAGAACATACTAGTATAACGTTACAAGCTGGTACCACATAATAGGAATTTTTACTTGTGATAGCAACGTCTACGTACCGACCCATACCGCCACACTGATGAATAACAAAAACAAACACACGTATACGTACTATAGTAGTACAGTGCACTTCCTTTTAGACATATTCATGACCTTATTGTATGACTGTGGTTTCCTTGTCAGTGAATGAAGACCAGTCATTTATAAATGCAAAATTTAATGCATTGTTCGCTAGGTTGAGAGAAGTTGGATGTGACTGAGAGTGAGAAAAGAGCCAGAGGTTCGTCGGGCTGTATACTAGCGTGTTCTCCGAAGCGTGTCTAGTCACACGCCGTGTGGAACTGGGTGCTCTAGTGGTAGACCTTGCCCTGCTACCCTGGAATGCAGTGTATGCTCAGTGCTCACCATCAATAAATTATTTGACCGTTCCTGAACTGTTCTGATAATTTCTGGTAATGATGATTTCACAAAATCCATAAAAGATTGACAACCGATCAGACCTTTAATTACATAGACGTTCAGGTTCACATGAAGTATATGAATGGCGGTTCAAATACAGTTAGCGTACATACACATATACATACTGTGTAGTTAGGTAGTCAGGGAGTCGATATAACTCCACTAAATAGTACTACTGTTAGGGTGTTAAAACTGTTATGATCTCAATGAGACAACTACTTTCAACCCAATTTTTTCCTTTATCTGCTTATTTAAAATATCTACTTTTTATTATCATAACTTACCAGTCAGTATTATTTAGTCTGTCGACAATAACATCGTCATTGCCGTCGCCACCATCAACGACCATCTGCAGCTGGGGATTGTTGTTTGGCTGTAGTCGTGGTCGTGGTTCATACATATATGGTACAATACAAGCATCCCCCACTACCACATCTTCTTCGTCATCACTAGTACTCGCATTAATACTGCATGTATTGTTGTCATTGTCAATTTCGACTTCTAAATAGTCGAACGTGGTTCCACTAGAATCGGCATCGCTTGTTATGTAATCGGGCATATTTGAAATTCCTTCCGGTTGTGATGTCATGAAATACATTAAACAACTTCAGCAATTTCCAGAATTTTTCCAAAAAAAATCAATTTTAATATTGTACTTTTGTCAAAAATGTCATACAAATCTTTAGTCACCTATGAAAACTACGTCATTTGCAGGCAAAATGTCGGAAACTTTGGAAACCTATTTACATACACTTTAAATGTTGAAATGTTTCAAGTACACAAAATTTTTTTTTTATTTGGAGTAATACATCTTTCAAATAACTCTATAGAAAAAGGTGATTGGTATGTGCTACAGCTCATTGAAAGTTAGTGTTCACTGCCTCTGTTTGATAGAATCACACAGAAACCATTAAGAAACAGCACGTTACACTTAAAGATAGCAAGATTGAATGAATACAGTTTCTTGTCACATTTTGTCTAATTGAAATGAAATGAGGTACATTGTAACTTACCACCATGCAGACATCAAATACGGACATTAAAACATTGGTGCCCACGTCTGCATCTGCATGTACAGTTGCAGTATAGTTTATTTCATTCAGACTAAATGTACTAAATGTAGCAAGAAAATGCAATCTTGGTATCGTAATGTAGAATGTACAGTTTCTTACTGGTTTCTGTGTAGTTATATCAAACAGAGCGCCAGTGAACACTAACTTGCAACATGCTGTATCAAGTGTTTGATATAATAATATCTACTATGACAGTATGACTCAGGTGGACTATTTTTTTCTAGAGAAGTTCAAAGTACATTCTGCAATGCCGCACTTCTCATAAACAGCAAGTTTTTATGACCTACCAAAATTTGATATTCTCCTGTACCTTTGTATTTGACCACTCGTTTGTATCACTGAATTGTTAGTGCAGAGTACATTGTAAAGGCGCTGTAATTCTCAGTACCTGAAATAAAATATTATTGCCTAGGTGTATCATAAAAATTACCAACATTGGATTTCGTGTGGTTGACACCATAACTTCTGCTCTTTGTGCTTCACATGAATTACTATAGATACGCGTGAGAATAGGTCAACCTTGTTCTGTTGTGAACGTTGACCCTCAAGTATGCGATGAAAAACTATTGAGATATGGAGCATTGTTAGGGTGACTGTTCTTAATTCTATGGTTCTCATGACCCTGTACTTTCTCAATCTGGAAAAAAAAAATATTAAAAATATGGCAGGATTAGAAGAGAAATCTCATTGTCACTGATTATAGGATGGCAACCCCATGAGCACATCATCTGAGCGAAAATTATCTTGTGGTGCTGAACTTTTGGAACTATAAAACAAAAAGTTTTCTTCCGACTGAAATCGTCATTTCTAAGTCATTCTGACTTAAAGTGTGATTATGAAATGAAAGTATCCCGGGGGACGGTACCAGTAGCCAGCTCTGGTAGGGGGTGTGGCCCGTGGGGACGGTACCAGTGGCCAGCTCTGGTAGGGGGGTGTGTGGCCGGTGCTGGAAACCCCAGGCCCCATTTTAGAAACACTTTGAGAAATTGACAAAAACTCAATACCCCATTTTAGACCATTACAGGTTTCTAAAAGTTTAGACCAAAATACATTTTCCTTAGGAGACAACATTTTGGGACAAATAATGGTAGTTATGATTTGGTAAAGGACAACGGACCCCATTCCAGACTCTTTATTTTAGATCAAAAGGCTAGAAAACACACCCCAAAGGGCGGCACATAGACATACTGGTATACTCAAGTAAGGGGAGTAGCCCTCCTAAGGAAAGTATGTCCAACATGAACATTTACACTAATCCCCCACCCCCTTAAAAAAAAAATTGACCAACTCACTGACCCAGTGTTTTATTTAAGGGTGGTAAGTAGGTAAAATCTACCGGGGTTCCCACATCATTTTACCGGGGTTCCCCACCTAAACTATGATACATTGCATGGGAAGCACTACCAGTTTTACCTCTTTCCCCCTTTCTGTTACCGGGGCTCCCAAACCTTAGCAAAAACACTGTGACCCATCCTTTTAAATGTGTTACCATGAGAAATGGAATTAAAACAGGCACCCTTAAAGGTTCTGAAATTTTGCCAATTGGACAAACAGTGTTTTAATAGTAGTGTGGAGATGGGGTATGAAGGAAGTCTTTGACAAATTCACAATCACCCAAACTGATTGATAATCAAGTAAACTGTACAAAGTAGATGATTGTAAGCTCTCTTTTATTGTCTATCCCAAATAGAGGTGTCAAATGAATGCCAACACAGGCACAGACTACCTTCACTCCTTTGATATTGGACAAGTCATTGAAGGAAACGGTGTTGGAGTGGTCTTGACAAGCAAGGCAGAGAACTTCTACCGAGGGGATATAGTAGAAAGTTACCACTGGCCATGGCAGCTGTATGTTACCCTGGATGTCGGAGGACTGAATTGTCTCACTGCTAGCAAGGTAGGTGAAAAAAAGAACTTCCATACGAAACCCCCATTATATGTGGCTGCCAGCATGACATACTTAAGAGTACTTGCATGAGTGGTTGTAATGTTCTCTGCATTCATACTTTCTTGAAATACAAGTGAAAGTGTATCAGAAAACACTCCAAGTATAAGTGCAAATACGCATCTCTGAGTATCTCTGACACTGACATTTCATGGGGTTCTATTACTATTAAATACTATGTTTATCCAAAACTACAAATTTCATAGATGTACTGTAGTGTAATTATGTTAACATGATTTTGTGTACACAGAACACTTGCAACCTCATTTGCATAATTATGTGTATGCCTTCATGTTTTTCATAGAGCTCAGCAGTCCAAATACCAATAGTGTGCACGTACACAGATGCAAGTAATCTGTGGTATGTGTATACTAATATCATGACGGAACCCCATGACACTCGAGTACAAACACGGCGTACTTGGGTGTTTGTGGTGTTCTCTGCAGCTGTACTTTATGTAGAGAAATGAAAGTACAGTAGATAACTCTACAAAGTACAAGATGCAAATACATTGTATTGTGAGTGTACCCACACTGACTCACATTCCTCATGAGGTTCCCTTGTTACCCCCCATGAAGTGTTAGTGCAAATGTGGCAGATTCAGGGTATTTGTATGAGTGCTTGTGCAATTTTTTCTTTTTTTATGACTGACCTTCACAAGCATATATTGCACTAGCTGCAGTGTAAATACCGCGAGTATATACATGTACATGCATCAGTGCAAGTAATGACTTGTTCATAGGTTGTAGTACTTGGTATGACATGACTGTGCTAGATGATCCCAGCAGTTGTAAAAAGGTGAAACACATTGATGAAAAGAATCGTCCGATGTGTTTTGCATCATGACCTGTCATACATGTATGTACATATCATATACCATGACCTCGATAAACACAACAAACTGAATTTTCAATTCAAATTGTACAACAGTTTACGGTCTCTGCAAATGATAGTTTCAACTGGAAATTGTATTTACCAGTTTTCATGCTTTTTAGCCTTCAAGTTGTTTCTGTCAAGTCGTTTTTATTTGCACGTTTCCGTAATTTATACACGTTGATTCTGACTGTCGCACTACGACAGTGATGAACACGTTGACGGTGGCCGCTGCTTTCACATGCATGTTTCAATTATCACTTGAAAACATCTACAAATCTGTTTGGAATTACTAAACTATTATTACTGAATAATTATTTCAGGCGATCAAACTTTTGATTTTCACGTTAATAGAAAGATTGAATCAACATCAGTCGAACGATCAATTTGTTGTGAGTGCTGAAATAAACGGTTGGCACTACAGTTGGATGATCGGCTTATCACGTACCCACTTCGTTAACTTTCGGTGACAAGATCACATGTCGTTACCTACATAGTGGAGTGCAGTGTTGTTTATGTTTGTGTACGATGAATCTCCTCATGTCTAAACCGTCTGGAATTTGGAAGTAGGTCATCCTAAAACGTAAAGCTATGTCGGATGTTTTAAAAACCAAGAGTTGCAGGTACAAAAATGAGGTAATCTCTACAATAAGTGTAATGCCTTGCTTGGGCTGTAGGTTTATCATCCTAGTCGCACGAAATTGGTTGACATGTGCGTTCATCACGCACCATCATTTATAGTTGTGATATGACCCAACAAACGTCTCTTGAATTTAGGAACTTCTGTTTAGGTGTTCGTGAATAATAAAACCATGTTTTCGCAGCATTCAAGTGGTTGTTTATGTCATTCATTTATTGTACATCACTCCCTTGCTAGGTGGGTTACTTTTGATTCCATTTTAGAGAGAATAAAAAATCCTTGACGCACGCAAAACGAAATGAACTCTTATCCCCTTCCCCCCTAAACGAAGGAATTATGTTTGTTGTGCGTCAGTTTTAAAATGACACGACCCCTTACCAGACATACTCAATGCACAATAAGAATTATACAAACTATCGGCTCTATTGAGTAAAAATTGTCTCCAGATGTTTGCATTATGTAATTCTCCAAAATTGACATCACCATTTTTAAAAGGGAATGTTTATTGACTTACTATCACACATCATAAATTATTGGACATGTCAGGGTATATAAGTACTTTGTGTTGTTGGAAAAATTATAGTGCTGATGAAAAAAAGGAAATTGGACATTGGGATGTGGTATTCCTTTCATGTCCCAGCCTTATCTGATATACACCATTGGAAGACAGCGCTGTTGCTGGTTCTTCTGTAGGTACAGCAAGGCAGTAGGTGGATAAACTTTCCTACCTAAGAAAAGATAGTGCTTACAATGGATTCTGAGACATTTGAAAAGTTTTCTGTGTTGCATACATTTTTATATGAGTGAAGCAACATTAGAAGTAATTAGATATGGACTCCAGGTCAAAGTTGACCAAATTATCCTCACTGATACCACTGGTCTGTTAATATTACTGTCTGGGTAGGAATGGAATGTTGTGCTAGAATAACATTACACATTTGACCCATGGAATGTTGTACTAGAGTAACCCTGAGAGTTACATTACACATTTGACCCATTTGGTGGAGACGATTGTAGTGATCATTGCTTGTATAGTAAACTAGACTACATTTATTGAAACATTACAACTTTTTTCATAGGTTGACAGAAAACTGGTTGGTAGTCACTATTCATTGGTTCATGGATTGTATGGCCCACCTGGACTTGCTGCTCTCATTGGCATCAGAGAGAAAGGTCACGTTGACCCCAATGCCAATCAGACGTTTGTTGTTAGTGCTGCTGCAGGTGCCTGTGGCTCACTAGCTGGACAAGTAAGTATATGGTTAGAGTTAGTAGTTTGAACAAGTACCCAAGGTTGACTAGATGGGTGAGTAAGTCTGTATGATACTAAGATTGATGAAGAAATCCTTCAAGTGCCTGTGTTTCTATATAGAGCAAGTAAGTCTGTGGTTAGGGTAAAATTATTTGACAATTATCTGCAAGTGCCTGTGGCAGTAGGAAAATGTTTGTTTTTCCCCAGAGCATTAATTCTCTTACTGGTGATACCAGGCAAGACTGTACATCTGGAAAATGTAAAAAAAAAATTTAATTCATTTGACAGATTCAGCGTCGTTGTGTCTTTATGCTAGACATATATTTTGAAAAATTTACAATGTTTTTAATTTGTGTTATCTTTTCAGGTTGCAAGACTGGAAGGGTGTGCTAATATTGTTGGAATTTGTGGCACTGATGAAAAATGTTCATTTATCACAAAAGAATTAGGATTTGATAGTGGAATTAACTACAAAACAGACAATCTGGAAGAAAGACTTAGAGAAACCTGTACCAATGGAATTGATATATACTTTGACAATGTTGGAGGTGAAATTACTAATGAAGTCATCAAACAGGTTGGTTTACCTTTGTCTAGTATAATTTGACCATAGCTTTCTAACTGGGTTATTATGATATCAGGTAGCTCAATGCAAACACTTAGCTGGCACTCACTCCTTACCAACATGTGTCAACAATGGGAATGCCTGGACTAGGCTTGTGTTAACATAAAGGCTAGCTAAGTGCTAACACTGGACTGGCACTAACACCTCACCAGTATGTGTTAGCAACTAGAAGGGTTATGACGCCTCCACCAGCCCTACATGTATGTTAACAGCAGACTATCTCAGTGCTAACACTGGACTGGTACTAACACCTCAACAGTATGTGTTAGCAACAAGAAGGGTTATGACGCCTCCACCAGCCCTACATGTATGTTAACAGCAGACTATCTCAGTGCTAACACTGGACTGGTACTAACACCTCAACAGTATGTGTTAGCAACTAGAAGGGTTAATGCCTCCACAGCACAATGTAGAAACAAGGATAGCTCAGCACTAGTCCTTTTTAACACCAGGCTAGTGCAGTGTTAACACCCAACTCACAATAACACCTTACCCAAAAAATTAGAAAATGGCCCGTCTCAAGTCTCAAGCCTCTGTTACACTATGTCAGCACTTAGCTACCCTAAATAAGTTTTATTGTGTTGTTTGTATAATTATGTATTTTGTACATGGCCAAAAGTAAAATCTGCAGTTTGTTACAGATTGTGTCTGTGGTACTGAAAAGATGCTGGTTATTTTTACTTCATTGTCACCTCTACATGGAAATCACAGCAAAACAAAATCAGACCATGAATAAATATCTTCCAATTATTATTTTTCTTCATTCACCCATGGAAAATATGAGAGACATAAGGGGGCTTGTCACTACGAGTTGCTAAATGAGTAATGACAAACCCTTAGGTCATGAGTATTTTCCTGGACCAGCTGGATGAAGAAAGATATTTTGGAATAATATATGTACCTCCATAAGCAAAATTTATGAAAAATCGGGAAAAATAATAACAATTTTGAACATTTTGACTCATATTTTAAATACCACAAAATCAATAATTTAGACATACATTATCATGACATAGAACAGCCAGGATATGAATTCTATATTTTTTGTTTGAAGGCATTCAACTTGGCTTGCAATGAGGTATGATTTTATTCTAATTTGTTTGGTTTTCTCTCTCTCTCTTTTTTTTTCAAACAGATGAATCCAAACTCCCACATCATTCTGTGTGGTACCATAGCAACATACAATACAGATCTTCCCTATCCTCCACCACTTCCAGAAGATGTACAAGAGATAATGGAATCACAGAATATTACACGAGATAGATTTCTGGTGATTAATTACATAGAGAAGTTCCCTAAGAGTATAAAACAATTGGCACAGTGGTATAAAAGTGACAAGTTGAAGGTATGCAAAATTTAAAAGCTATTTTTACTTTAGTTGAGATTTATTGAAATTTTCTTTTTTACTTTCGATTTTATAAGATATTATATATATTATATGAGTGATCTAAGAGACAAACAAATGATGTCATACAAGCTCAAGAAAGTTTGTTTGGGTGAGGGGGGTCTGGCATCAATGCGATTGCTGAACTTCATTTTCACACTTTTTAACCAAATTTAGAAAAGTTTCACTCCTTCAATGATAACAGGGTCTGTATTTATTATCAAGCTGTTGAATATAATTAAAGTTGATAAAAATGTACTGCTATGTGATATACAGTGCTGGGTTTCTTGCAAATATTTGAATGTGTCTACTATGTTCTTACATTGCATTGGTTGTAGTCATATTACCGCTACAGTTTTCATCATGGTGTCGATGCCACTTTTGTGAATGTTCATTTAGGCCCAGGAGAAGGGAGTTTTGACCTAAACGATCAAAGTTTATTGAGCTTGTGTGACATTGTGCGATCATCTCTATATATAAAGGGCCTTTTGTCATGTCTTTTTAACTCCACGTTTGACTTGAAGTGATAAAATATTTTAAATATTTTTTAAAAAAAAGATAGTGGGGAAATTGATAATATGAATTAATCATACTTGTACAAGCATAAATTATGAAAAGTCAGGAAAATAATGTGGATTTTGAATTTTTTTTACTGGTACTTATATATATTTTGAACACCATTGAAATAGTCATGTATGCTTTCGTTGTCTTGATGTAGAATGACGACTGGGGTATTGTCAATTCCATGTTTTGTTCAAATGTGTTCAACTTGGTTTCCTTATGGTATAAGAGTGCCTGTACTTACACAGTGGATTTCTAAATACTGTTCTGTGAGTCCGATTGACACCACAATCATACAGAAACTAATTAGAAACTACAGATGCAACTCTGTAAGATAGCAAGATTGAGTGAATACACTTTCTTGCAACATTTTATCTAATTGAAATGAATGAACATGCCACCAAGCATACATGAAATGCAGATGTCAAAACATTGGGGCCTGTGTGTCTGCATCTTGTTGCAGTATGTTTGTTTACCTTACCTTACAATGTAAATGGTTTCAGACTGTGATGTGTAGCATGGCCAGTTTCTTATTGATTTTTGCATGGTTGCATCAAACAGAGCCACTGAGTGGTATTTTGAAATCCGCTGTAATGCTATGTTTCCCATGACCTTTAACCCTATATTTTGTTCAAATGATGAATACATAAAAAATTGACACCCTCGACAGCAGGATTAGAAAAAAGTCACATTACTGATGGCAACCCTACGAGGAAGTATCTCAGTGAAAATTAAAAACAGATGATTCTAAGTTTCCTTCTAACTTTAATTGTCATTTCAAAGTCATTTCAGAATGTTAAAGTATGATGATGAACTGAAAGTATCACCAATATGTACTCATAAACTTATATTTATCCCAAATTTTCGATGACATCTCGTCAGCATAGGTGGCCTAAGTTATACTCATCTGTTGTACTTATTTATATACATGTAGTATAGGATATGTATGACACATGCATAACATTATGTTTATTAAATATGAAAGTACAGTGCCATGGTGGCTACTAGTATGTGATGACTTGTGTCAAATTGATTTGGTTGCCAATGGATACAACAGTGTAAGGAACTAATAGTAAAAAATGTTATTGTGGCGTCTGTTGAAATAGTTACATTATGTGTGTATGTATGTTTACATTAGACCACCCTCCACTAGGTTTATACTATGTACTGAAGCACAGAAGCTGTGTTAATGTGTTAGTACAGTATGTACAAGGTATTCATCGCTACTTGTTCTTATTGTTGATTGTGTTCTGAGAGCCATGAATAGAGTTATTCAGGGCACAAAATGGCCAACTCTAATTTTATTTTTATCAACACAAATAATATGAAAGGTTTTTTTAATCATTGGAACATACCTCCATGTATCCCCGGAGGAGGGTTACATAAATACATAAGAATGAATAAAGAAGGTCACATGAGCCAAAAGCACAAAACAGCTGAGAAATAAATATATATAAAAACTACAATGCAAAACAGAAAGGAAATCAAATACTGTCCCTGATCCCGAAACAATCTTCTATAAAGTTTGCAGTTGTCAAGATAATAGCTTAATCTATGCAGTGTTCTCCCCACTATGGGGACAGCATGGTGCAAACACCGTCCTTGCCATCTAGGCCGCCATGCTCAGCAGGTTTCTACTGTGCTGTGTTCTCCTCACTATAAAGAAAGCATGGTGCAAACACCGTTCTTGCCATCTAGGCCGCTATGCTTGGCAGGTTTCTACTGTGCTGTGTTCTCCCCACTATCAAACAAGCACACACCGTCCTTGCCATCTAGGCCGCCATGCTTGGCAGGTTTCTACTGTGCTTCGAAAGGGTTCTACCATCCTTGAGCTTTAGTAATCTTTTGAATGACAAAATCATAATAATACATGAAGAGAAATGGCTGATCCCCAGTGTACATGTGTGTATGTGTTAAAATAAACATGTCAGAGTTTGTTCCAGTGTTGAAGACATTATATGCTGATCACTATGCAAACCAACATGCAAATTACCATGTCATTTATATGTAAATTAATATGCAAATTAT
Organism: Glandiceps talaboti; assembly: GCF_964340395.1. NCBI lineage: Eukaryota > Metazoa > Hemichordata > Enteropneusta > Spengelidae > Glandiceps > Glandiceps talaboti. The sequence goes on along the minus strand of NC_135556.1, from coordinate 5,896,640 downwards.
ATACCACTATCCTTGCAATCTACTCTGGGGAGAACACTGCTATACTTGACATAATTACGGTGAACTTTGTCTTGTCATCACTATAAATAAATAGTTGATACCATTTGAAAGAAACTGTGTAATGTGCAATCTTTAAGTTTTTGTAGTTTACCCACAATGCCCTTGATACTAGTACCCCTGTTTTGTATTTCAAGTATTATGTTTCAATCCTTGGTTGTTGCATTATTGTAATCTTATCAGCAACTGTGGGAAATTTATGTCATGTGAAAATATGAAATAACTATTATAGAAGTTAGAACCCAAAATTTACGAAAATGTCTTTATTTGTTGGAGTGGTGTTTGCCTTTAAAGTATGCTGAATGGTTTGAATTTGTGACTAGTTTCACACATTATACGACTATAAGATCCATAAAACTATACATCAAAGACAGAAATGCTATCAGTGAAACATGAAAACTATACACAGTATTTATTGATTGTCATGTCTCACTTTATGTTATGTTACAGGTGCGTGAAACTATCGAAGGTGGTCTGGCTAATGCACCAAAAGCATTTATTTCCATGATGAACGGTGGCAACATAGGCAAACAGGTTGTACATATAGCTTATCTCTGATACAGAAGGACCGGTTTTTACACCTCTCAGTGAAACCTGCACTTACACATGAAGAAATGGTTTGTTCCATTGTTAACTGATACAGAAGTCTAGTGTTATATACTTCTCAGTGAAACCTGCTCATCCGCATTAAAGAAATGGTTTGTTCCATTGGCAACCTTACTGTCTTACTTACTGACCAGTGAACTCAAGGTCTGTTCTGCAGTAAATCAGCTAAGATGTTGTTTTGAAAGCTAAGCTCCACACAGAGCATTATGTTGGGTGTCTGACGATTCCCTAAGATTGGCTCATGGGTGGCAAGGTATTTTGGCCCAACAAACTGTCTGCAATATTCATCTTTTCAACTTTCTTGTCCTGCATGCTTTTGATCAAACATGACATCTACAAAATGTATGTAGAAGAGACAACATAGTTAAAGTGGCCATATGGATGAGGATTTGGTGTTTATGTTGGATATTTAATTCATGAAACTATTTTATCTCAGCTTCCTACGTGTAAAATCAATATGAAACAACATATGCATCATCCTTGTTTGCCACTCAATAAATTGCAAAAGATTAATAAATGTGCAACATGTTTGTTATTTTACGTACAATAATGAACTCTTTAACACATTTGTTAGCATTTTGCAATGACTATGTTACAAACACAGACTTGGCCAATGATGTTTCACATTGATTTTGTCAAGTAGGAAGCCATGATAACATTGTTCTATAAATTAAAAATACAAAATAAATAAATACAAAAGCGGCATCCATATGGACACTCTAAAATAATGTTATACAAGTGAATTTTATGAATTTAGATGTTGGCCAGCAATAAGGTCAGTTTGCCCCAGTTTTGGAATATTTTGGTAGGTCTCCATTGTTTTTTAATTTAGGGAGGAAATGTGTTCTGAAATATAATGAAAATGATGCATTCATTTCATTTTCTGAAATAAGTTGCTTTTTACACATGTTTCTCACTTTCTTTGATGAAATACTCACAGCGGTGATCTCTGTCTGGGACTTAATACAAAACAATCACTGATTGGCAGATATGTGTGCATCAGGCTTGATATAAAGATTTTGTAAATTCACTGGTACAAAATTCAGTGCAAGCTTTTCAAATATTAAAGTTACCTCAACAATGTTCACATGCAAAACAACAGCTGATTGGCTGACATATGGATGAATTGTATAAGAAAACAAATGTCTGCCAATGAGAAAACATTTTACAATTTTCCTTTCAAGTTCAGTTACCTCATAATGTTCGTATATAAAACAACAGTTGATTGGCTGACAAATGGCTGAATTTTATAAGAAAAGAAACGACTGCTTATGAGAAAATATTTGGCAGTTTTCCTTTTTGTGAGGTTGTTATTAAAAATAAACTTAAAATGTGCACATAAGTGCATGGACTGTAAATACATTATATAGCGTACAATAGTTGTCGAGAACTTTTCCAGTAATTGTCCTGTATAGCCAAGTACACATGTAGAGTTAGGCGTAGTTAGATAGACTCACTTTCAGCTGTAGTGCTTACCGCTGAGAAGTAAGACATCACTATTCACTTGTAGCTCAAAAGACAATCTTATTTGTAAGGACTAGAATAATCTAAAAACATGACATCCAAGTGTATATAGGCCTTTGAAGGCGTTCGCCCAGGAAAAAAAAAAAACTAACGTAAAAGACGCAATAACGATGGAATAAAGGTAAATACAGGAAAACCAGCCTATCTAACATCAGATTTTAATCAGATTGTGTTCACCCTTTCCCCAGTGGGAGATTTAGCAACATTTTTGGTAGAATTTTGACTACACATAGTTACTACTTCTAGTCTGACTAAATTCATTTTATCTTTTAGTTATGAAACTTAACTTGGTGTTTTTAAAGACTAACAACAAGTGGTATCCTTGTCAATGCTGATGGTTGATTAGTATATTTATTGATTACACGTAACAAAACCCTGGGGATTTGTTAAAGGTACAAATAAAATAAAATTGGGGGGAAAAAAATCAAAATAATAGCACTTATAGGCTTTTCAAAAGTAACATTACACATCATAATAAAGACTACAAAACAAAACAAAACAACAACAATAACTATTCAACGAGTTGAAACATAATATTAATGAAAAAAATAATAATGAAGGGTAATTAGACATTTCAAATTATATATTATAAGTATTTTGTAGGTGGTGCTCCCTTTTTATATTACTCAGTTTGATATATTTTCCAAGAGCGATAATTATATTTTTGTTGCTCATTATTTCTTTAAATTTTTGTTCTTCTGTCAAGTTTCTGTAATTATTAATATGTTTAGCAGCTTCACTAAAGAGGTCATGCCTGAGTAAATCATACAGGGGACACTGTAATATAAAGTGTTTTTCATCCTCTACAAGGGTTGAGTTACATATTTTACATACTAGTAATCTGCTTTTAGCTGGTATTTTGATTAGTTCGTTGCCTCAGTCAGCTCAAGGTATGTGACCCCAGTAGAGTGTTCAAATTGTTTCAAAACTGCATTGTCAAACTCTAAACTCAAAATGCATCACTTGTGATGTTAATTTTCATTTTCAATATTTTGACCAAAAGGGCATCATTTAAATGTACTTATGTAGAGGTAAGATAAGATAAGAGAATAGATTTTGTGTACATGCTATTCCTGATCTGAGATTTTACTATTGAGACCATTGTGAACACTGAAGACTTTACCATAGATTGTAAATGCAACAAAACATTACTAGTAGCATTGAGGTATCCCTAATACATCCATGGTAGTAGCAAAATGAAAACTAGTACACTGTACAAAGCACAGACTGCTATACCTACACAAAGGAAACAATTGACACCATGTAGACATAGAATAATATAGGATACGTATGAAAGGCAACACTGATTACAATCACAGACAACTAACACATTTGTCTGTGTTACAATACAAATGCTAACAAGTATCTAAATCCTAAGAACATAAACACTCTATATTAGTATAACTGACATGGGTGATACTTCCATGGTTAGAACCTTCCATGCTATAACAATGGAAGTTCTAACAGAGTTAATTAATTTATACATCCATAACTTTATTCATTGGTGTGTGTCTGTGATTTTGCCTTTTTCAAAGATATGCCATGAACAATCTGTAATGCTATACATGAATGCACAATGTTCTGTACTAGCATGGATGTAGTAGTGTATCACTAATACATCCATGGTACCTGGGTAACATCCTAACATCAGAAACTGGCTCTTTGCCAGCTATGCAGATTTTTCCGTCATCCGTGACGGAGCACTCTCAGAGAGCATGCTTTTTCCTCTGTATAGTCAACTGGAGGGTATAGATGCCTTCACTTTTTTCTTCTAATCATGAGTGTGTAGCCTTGTATGTTGTCTTCTATCAACAAGCAAGGTTTTTTATACACAGTGTGTGACTTTGTAATGTGATATATTGCAATGTTCATAAGGTATGTGTTCTGAGAGATACTGAATGATGTGACAAACAAATTACTCCTTATTGCTACACTGGTAAAGACAACATTAACATGATTAATGCCTGACCTTGAAGAGAAAGCAGTGGCACTCAGTTTATGCATATTGTGCAATAAAAACAACCAGCATGAGGTCCCAGAGTGCAATTGGGATTGTTCCTGTTCTTATCTGGGTGTGGTATAGTGACCCAATTTAGTTTTAATGAAATTAGGAGTGCCAGTTTGTGGTTCTAATTTACTTTTAAATGTTTAAGCTATCCCTTGCCTACCTCAGATTTAACAAAACATTTTTTTTTTACAATATTTTATATTGTATATCTACGTAAAGGCTTAAAATATGAGGCTGAAATACTGACATATATTATGTTGAGAGTATGCAAAAGAAGTTTTGGGGTCCATTTGTATAGTGTTTTGTCACTTGCTTACGTCAGAGCTCAAGAAATAAATGAACTAATTAATGAGTACATGTTTGGACTATGTTATCAATAACTTGTATTAAGGTATTAGACCACACAGAGGTACAGTTACAGAATATAGCATTTCATTTGAGTATTTCACTTTTAATACCCAATAAACTATATATATTATGAAAGCATAAATCATAAAATCAAGGTTGCTGAATGTTATGCTAAGGAGTATTATTATCATGTGAGTATATTCATTTCAAGATTAAAATACAAAGATTCTTTTTTTTTTTATTTAAATATTCCCAAAAACTTTTCTTCTACAGAAATTTGTACATTGGTATTTCGTGATTTACATGGAATTTGTAATCTGCAGACTATTTTTGTTGATAATCATTTGATGTTAATGTAGAGTGTGCCTCCAAAATCAAATCTTGCTGTTACTTTGCTCAAGAAAACCCCAATCTATTCTCAGTTAAATTCAGTAAAAAAAAAAAAAAAAAAATCCAGGGTCACCGTACAAAGTTTTGGAATAGAGGTCAAAGTGTGATCAAAATTGAGTCATTTTAGAATCCAATATGGTCGCCAAATACTTTGCTGACTTGGAAAATGAATAAATTGAAAACAAGATAGTGAACATTCAAATTTTCTTCTCTTATATCAAAATGACAAGGAGCATGTAAACCATTGTTTTGCTATGTGTACATGTAAATCACTTTCATGGTTGAAGGCTTCTTTTATTCAGTATGAATAACTTGGCTTGCAGTCGGTGTTTCATTCATGTAACATGATCTTTTATACACACCCTGGGATATTTTCAAATGCTAAAAGAATCAATTTATACATAGGTGTCATGCACAGTGCAGTGGGGATGTAGAAGTAGTCATGTTGATACATGTTGATTGTCATTTGGAATATAAACAATTGAAGCCATTAAACGCATTGAGTATTTATGTACTTAGAAGCCAGTTTTTTACTGCCCTGTGAAAGAATAGCAATGCCCATCAGTGTTCAATGTGATTGGGGAACGGATCTTGCTGTGTGTGTTGTGTCTTTGTTATTGTTAGTCTAGACTTGAAATATGTCTATCTTTGTGTCAAAAATGTACTGTCCCATGAATGAAACACCAAGCCTACATCATTTCAACTGTAACAGGGTCGTGTCACATTTTACAAAGTTTTACTGCCAGTGAATTTTATGTTTCTCGGGGTGTTAAATTGTGATATTTCAAGGCTGAGTAAATGAACCCAGCAGAGTTGAAATATTTGTAAATGACTCCAGGGTCCATTGCACAGTGTTGCACAAGCTCAACAAAAAAACTTCGTACATTTAGGACAAGATGACCTCTCTTTTGCCCTAAACAAATGTTTACAAGTGTAATATCGACACATTTATGTGGTCATATAAACCAAAATTGTACCGGTCACACCACTACAGTTGATCAAATGTAAAATCATGATGGTAAACACATTAAAATACTACCCGAACCACAGCACTGTATATCACATTAGAATTAAATTGTAATCAACTTATCAACATCTCAGTAGTAAATACAGAACGTGTTATCCTTGAAGGCGTGAAAGTTTTTGAAATTGAAGTTTGTTTATTGAGCTTGTGTGACATTGTACGAGTTGTCCATTAGTAGTTGGTAACAGTAGATGGCTGGAAGTGAATAAAGTTTGAAACTCACCAAGTCTTATGTCCCTTGTATACAAAGAATTACACAAGAAATTCCTGTTGGTGACAGTCTTGTGAGACACTCCTCTTTGTAAGAATTTATAAAAGTACACGTGAAACAGAAGGTAACATAACCCCACCACGTTAAGGAGTCACATTACAGATTTGACATAAGATTGTAAAGTTAGGGAGCATGATGGCTATCAAATTTTGATAGCCTGTGCATCCATGTGTAAAGATCTCAATTAAAGGGGAGTGATACTCTCCAGAGAATAAAGGTATTTTCATAATCTTAGGGTTCTGGACAGTTGTCATGATTTCAGATCACATACATTTTACTCAAAGAATCACCAAATTGAAACTCTTTTCCATCTCTGTTCTTCTTGTAATGATACACTTGACAGATGGGTTTTAATTAGCAGACATGAATATGTATCAGAGCAATGCATATTCATAACTTTTTATCCGGAGGTAAAAGGCACTTATGAGTCATTAATATTCACACTTTTCATCTAATACATATATCATGGAACGACTCTTCAGAACCAAAAGTTTACAAAAATACCTTAAATTTGCTTGAGCGGTACGTGTTCTGATTCAATACCTTTTTCACCGAGAGTACCCCCATTTTAGAATATACACCCATGTGTGAACAGCGTGATACCTTTCACCCAAAATAAACACAGTCACGTGTGAGCACTGAGGATTGGTTCATGTAAAAATTTTGTGTCACTGAAGGTTTTAGTCTGTAAAGTATGTCATGAAGGAGTTCACTGTTTGTATGTATAGGTCAAACTCTTTCATTAATATTGTAAAGATCAAAGCCTGTATGTAAAGTGTACTGTACTGGTACATTCATGTGAGTCAGCCTCTTTCATCAATTATATGCATCAAGGCTGTTGGGGGAGGGGGGGGGGGGTGACATGTCATAGTCTATGGCTTAGGTTATGCAGTTTGAGTACAAGCATGTCAACTACATATACTGACATGTATACCAGTCAAATGATGGCACTTTGGTTCTTGTGAGCTACTAACTTGGTATGCTATCCTGTGGTACATAAGATCTGTTATCAATGCAATTTATATACATGTTTTTTGGAAGAGCTTTATGTATCATTGTTATTTATTTATCAATTAAGAAAGTCAAGATTGAAGTGGCGGGGAAAAGGTGTTGGAAATTTGCCAAAAGTTTTGTAACGAAAAGGGTAAGAGCTGTGAACAACTAGGAACATGGTTGAATTATTTAAATGTTGTCTTGTCTAAAGAAAAGTGTACAGCTCGACATGTGTGTATAGCTAGATTCTGTGCTCAGTCATTTAATGGTGGAATAGTGTTAAATGTGTTCTTGTTCAAACATGAAACAATAAAAGCTCAGGGCCAAGAGTACATAAGAGTGAAAATCCACAATTCGAGACACATACAACAACTTGAAAAGACCTATTGGTGAGAACTAACCTTGACATGCCTCCCTCCACTATCCTGTGGAAATTTCCACTGAGATGAGAACATACTATAGTGAACAAACTATACAATGAAAACAATGAGTTTGAACCAAAACATTGTATGGCTTAAGAGTGCTGCGTTATCCAAGAAAAGGAAAGACAAACAGAGCTATTTATAGAAACTTCTTTATTTCACTATGTTTTAAGCCCAGACCAGCTCTTGTTCAGGTGTATGATCAAAGACTAACCTGTCTTCTAACTTCTACAACTTGTACGTGGCTCAAAATGTAGTGGAATGGAGAAGTTTCAAGAAATAAATGGTGCCAGGTCCTTCCTTTTCTTAACTTCACGATATTACCAAGACACCATATATTATCAAGTCAGAATACCCTGGTCTCTATACCCAATTAGTGCAACATTATATCGTTTGGCTTAAATCTTACCAAAAATGCTACATTTTATCGTCAGGCTCAACAAAAATCTTAACATGACCAAATGATAAAATGTACATGTAGCACTGATGGTAAGATTTTTTTTTTTGATCCAGATGTTAAAATGTAATAATTTTAGTACGATTTTGTTTGAGCCAGACGATAAAATTTAGCACTGTTTTTTGTTGAGTAAGATGATAAAATGTAGCCGTGTTGGTATGATTTTTTTTAGCCAGATGATGTTTTGTTTCAGGTCTCATGGCTTTCAAGGTCTCATTGTTTTCATTGCAGGACTTCTGTGGCCATGAAATAAGTTCCCCCACAGTTTCAGTACCCATGCCACATCTCATATGATATCTTCTATACTCATTGAAGTATCCCTGTAAGCTGATTACAGAGCCTAGATTTGGTATTTATACAAATTGCATAAAATGATTTGAATTCTATTATTTTACAGCACTGAAATCTTACATTTCCTCTTAGCAACTATAACAATGGCCATAGCAACTGAAATCTGCATTCTCCACAGCAGCTGTAACAATTGCCAAAGCAACTACAATCTAAAATAGCTCCTGTGTAATTAAGAATGATATAATATGAGATGGACTCTTGGTTCATGGTTACAAATGAAAATTTCTACTCGGAGTCAAAACATTTTGTGAAAGCGAAAAAAATGTCAAGTCTGGTCGATATGACATACATGTAGCATGCTATTTCATATACAAACAGATTTTGTCATGTTTATTATATGTTATGATGTGTACTTTCTAGCAGTTTAAGTTTTGTAATATTTTTTTTAAGTTTTCATTTTACCGTCTGATAACAATGCATCCAACCCCATACCTCAAAAGAATAGCACATGTCAGTCATCAATTTACATATGCAACTTACCTCAATGTCTTGTGAATGAAATTGGAATGGTTACTTCCAAAGTTTTAATGAAGAAGTGACCATCGCATAGTTTTCCAGTGATGAAATTTGCTGATATATATTTAGATTAGACATTGTTGACATAGTGTTGTGTAAGCTCCCTGACTGCTATTAAAACCAAATGGTGGCAGTATATAGTGTGTGCATGAAGTGACTGCTATGGTTATCTTCCATCTAGCAGTGTCACTCAAGACTGTAGCAGCCTAGATCCTTTGCTTGGTTGATAGGTATGTCTCAACAAAGGAAATAGCTCAACTTAATCTTAGTAATGAAAGGTCAAGGGTGTAGCAAACTAGACCACACTGTACAGCAGTGTAGTTATAGACAGTTGACAGTCGTTAGTGCCTTTTTTGCTACGTTTTATCTAAAACTAAAGTCGTCACCATGCTCTGATCAGGAGCAATACTAGTACTATAATTGCGCACTACTTTAGCGAGGGCCTATGGCCCTTGCTATCAGTAGTACGCAGTTATAGTAGTCTTGCTCCGGATCGGAGTGAGGCGACGACTTTAGTTTTAGATAAAATGTAGCAAAAAAGGCACGAACGATTGTCGACAGTCTATGTAGTTAGGACCTGAAATGTTAGATGCATTCTCTGCAGATAATGTGAGAATAATTTTTAATAATGATCATAATAGTTTTGTATTTCTCATCAAAATGCCGCCATATTGACAGGTGTCAACAATGTAAACAAATCATTAATGGAATAATAATTCATAATAATAATAATCTTTATTTTATACTGGATAGTTCTTTTAAGTATATAAACACTTATCTCCCAAGAAATCCAGTGAGGGCTACCCCTCATGTGTTCAGTATTAATGCAGGAGGAAACCAGAGTACCCGGGGAAAACCTGCATTGTTCGGTAGAGTCACACTGAACGACGCTCTTATTACTTATAGCGTGGTAAATTTAATCAAACCGTGAATGGGGTTCAAACCCCGACTGCAGTGGTAAGAGGCAAGTTGTTTAACGACTCGGCCACTGACAACCCAGAATAATTCTGCTTTCGTCAAAAAAAGTTGTGCTCCTTTCCAATGATTTGATTTCTATCATTCAAAGGGGGTGTGGCATAAAAATATCACTTAAAAATCTTTTTATTGAAATTTTACATCAACCAAATTTAGCAAAAATAAATTTCTATAGAGAAAATAGACTATTCTGCTGTATTTTATAACTATAAATTGCTCTTTTTGAAACTTTTTTCTTAATGTTTGTGGAAGTTTACTGTATGTATTAAAAAGTACATGAATTTAAACTTGAAGGAATTAAATGAAATTGCAGTGGTATTGTAAATTTCTTTTATTAACTTTGACATTGCCAGTTTTCATTTTGTCTAAAATGGTGTGCAAAGATTTATGTAAAAGTTGATTGATTCTTTTAGTACTTTTCTTGTACAGACTTACAGTGGTCAGTGATGTAGCAAATACATGTACTAACAATTTGATAATAAAATTGAGCAAGAAATAAAAACGATATGTATGGTCTGGAGTGTTTATTCCACAATCTAAACCACAGGGAGCCAAAGAACCGTGTTACAAATAAATAAATAAATAAATAAATAAATAAATAAATAGATAAATAATTTCAAACTCAAGAATAACTACATAGTGTTTATATGTATGTACAACCCTGTATATTATTCAAATAATATACTATATTTCATAGTAGATGTACATTATTTCAAGAGTATACAGACAATATATAGATGTATATATGTAGTTATTTATCAGTTAACATATTTCATTTACCAATGCATATTTTGTTAGTTTGTTTGTTTATTCATTTAGTTGTTTGTTTGTTTGTAACTGTGATCTAAACCCTCTCTGAGAATGCTGAACCTTTATTGTGTTCTCAAAATATTCTTTTTTTAATTTCTCTAACTTCGATTATCCTGACTAAGCCAGTAAAGGCCATTGCTCAAAATCTACATGATGTTATCATGATTGCTTGCGAAAATGAATCACTTGATGACAGAAATGGTGAATCGTACTCAAGGTTGGTCGGTCAAGGTGACAGAGTTGCAACTCAGCTCATTTCCAGTGAAAAAAAAATATCAAAGAACTGACCTTTTTGTTTGTTTTAAATGCTCCCCCCCCCCTCAGAAGTTTACACTACTTAAAAAGGATTTCACACATGCCAACTTATTCCAAATGAAAAACAAGATATCAATAATGTATCTATCGTACTAAAGTGTTCCCAGGCTGGTGTCTATGTAAACTTTTTGGAGATTTTTACATAAGACTACAAACAAATAGATAACCTATGCCAACAAACAAAATGAAAATACCATTTTAAAATTTACAACATATGAATAACTAATATGTACATGTCTATACAGGCTATAATACACGTAAAAGCAATGCGATATCTTTCTATATATACTACTCATCCATACAAAAACCACTTTGCATAGACGAGTGTTTGTAACACCATGTACCTCTCATGCCTCTACGGCATAGACAAACGTAGGTGGACGACATTCCGCCCTCAGGCGTCGAGTTGTACAGTGTTGAAAATCCTGGTCAAAGGTCAGTGCTCCAATCGGATATGCGCAAGCGTACGAAAGTACCGCGAAATTTCAGCATTTAGTTGGATGTGAACTTGTCACTACGATATTTAGGTGATTCTTTCATGGTACATTACGTTAAATACTAGAACAACATACATCATGAGTTTATGGGTTGATAAATACAGACCGACACTACTGGGAAAGCTTGATTATCACAAGGAGCAAGCAGCAAATCTGAAGAAACTGGTAGGTGATCGCAATCGGCCATGTTGACACTAGTATTATAATAATGTGAGGATGGATAGATGTGTTGTGTTCAGATATTCAGTTTACGCTTTTGACACCTTCTGAAATTCAAGTAATCGTTCTCTCACAGCGTTTTATTCAGATGTATTTTCAAAAACAATTTTATTATTTTTAATGTATGGTTCAGACGTTTAGAGAGCAAATTATTCAAGTCAAAATGATGAGAGGCCGGGACCAAAGAAGTCGGGTGTCACTGTCAATGTTCTTTGTTTATCAAAAATGTGTTGTTTATAATAATATTACGAAGTTTGAACAGTTTAAAACTTTGTAAACATGTTTTATGTGTTCACAAAAAGGTTAAATAAAATTGCCATAAAAAAGTACACAGCATGATCTAGACTACAGTGCAAGCTGGTATCTCTGGTCCCAGTACAGTAATGCAAATATGTCAACAAATATAGAATTTAATAAAATAATTCATAAACTCAGACCACTAATTTTTAGTGATCTGAAGCATAACAACACAATAACCTGGTACAGTACTCTTGTTATTTCACCTCAGTAAACAAAGTTCAGGTTGGATTCATGGATAGGTGATCATTTTTGCTTTTATAAATGTGGTTTTTTGTTGTTTTTTTGTTTTAATGAGCAACAGTTAAACACAAATACATAATCCTATCTAGATTTCACCTGTCTATGCATTTTCATTGATGATGTATTTGTCAAAACTTCCAGATGATGATAAATATTAAAAGTAAATATTAAATTTATGAAAATGCTTATGTTTTTCTAAAAATGAAAATTTGACACTTGCAGTATATACTGTACAAGGTATGTTGTGACTTGTTAATAAATCTACAATTTGATTTATTCGTTAATTATTTTCAGACCACAATAAATTGCCTTCTAAGAGACTAAAGTGAATATATTTAAGACCATCAAAATCCACAGTCCATACTGATTTCATTGTCTGTGGTTGTCATAGTAACACACTTTAAAACTCTATATACAGGTACAATGTGGTGATTTCCCACATCTGCTAGTATATGGACCATCAGGTGCTGGTAAGAAGACTCGAATCATGTGTCTACTACGTGAACTTTATGGTTCCGGTGTCGAGAAATTACGTCTTGAACATCAAACATTTACGGTTGGTACATGATGTCATCAATTTACTTATACAATACAGTAGCTGGGTGTAACATTGAATATTGTAGGTATTTAAACAACCGACAGTAAAGATAGGGAGGGGTGTGTGTGGGGGGGGGGGGGTGTTCCAAACATCAATATTAAAGCTAAAATGATGTTGGCTTGGTATTTCACTCATTGGGACATTACATTTTTGACATAGAGCTAGACATATTTCAACTCTAGACTAACATTTGTAGAGACACAATAAACTCAGCAGGATCCTTTACCCAATCACATTGAACACTGATAAGCATTTGCTATTCTTTCACAGTGCAGTAAAGACAGGCTTCTAATGAAAACATTACACATGGACTTGATGATTTTAATGACTGCAATTTTTTATTTTCTAACTGATAATCAACATTTCAACTTGACTACTTCTACATTCCCACTGTTCACATCACCTATGTAATTGTCTCTTTTGCATTAGAAGTTGTCTGAGGGTGTGTATGAAATGTCATGTTACATGAGTGAAACACCAAGTCTACGTCATTTTAGCTATACAGAAATTACAGTACAAATTTTGTAAAGCCCAGCATATCTTTTGTCTTCTTTCACATATTTTATTCTTAGAAACAACACTGTGGAAGAAATCTTTGAGAAAGAACCTCTGTAGTTTTTTTATGTTAATTACCCTGAACATTTATTATTAAGTTTTGTGATGAATGTCAGAATGCCTGGGGTATCAATAAAAGGAAGAGAGGGGAGGGAGGGAGGGAGGGAGGGAGGGTGGGTGGCATAGACAATGATCCAAACTGATTTGTGTATATTCAGAGAATCATAGTTTTTGTAGCAGTTTCACTAACAACCAGTCTGAGAGCACTTTGTCTTCTTTTTTGGTACACCAGTACATCTCTGCAGACTTCCTGATTATTTACCAATGCATGTTCAGGGCCTCAAATTCTACCATAACATTAAATACATGAGGTGTACATCATTATCTTATAAGTTAATTCTAAAGTACATTATTAGTCATATTAACACCAAAATGTTGGTGAACATTTACAATTTGTTATTATTTTGCTCCTAATCAACAAAATATATATCCCTGACCGTGATAACATATTATTTAATATTCTTCCCTTCTATACAGACACCATCTAACAGGAAGATTGAAATTACAACTATTGCCAGTAATTACCATATTGAAGTCAACCCAAGGTAAAAATGAGAACATGTCGATTTTCAAACACCCCCTGCAACAAGAATGAATGGAAACAACATGATCATTAATATTTTTGCTGTGGGAGGGGGATGATATCAGATATTTGTACATTAGGTTATAATTGTTGTATTTTTTTACGGTTTGCTTTCAATTACCTGGATACTAATTATGACATACATGGCCTTGGGGCATACATTGTACATGTATATGGCATAGAACAATTTTTAATGAAGTGTTTGATACAAAATGCAACATCTCACAGTACTTAAATTTCCTTTGGGTTTAAGTGATTTATTTTTTGTGTCTTCCAGTGATGCCGGTTTCCATGACAGAGTTGTTATTCAAGAACTTATCAAGACAATGGCACAGTCCAATCAGCTGGAAGTATCATCACAGAAAGAGTTCAAAGGTCAATAAAATGATATCTCAGTCTGTGTATGCTCTTATGTCGTGAACTGATTGAATATTTACATTTTTGCAATACTATACATGTATGGCAATCAACACTATAAATACCTTTTAGGAATGTTCTATATCAGAAAACACAACTTGTGTTCAACATTGATGGATTTTCGAAAAACTACTGTACCTTCCATCCCATGTTCTGATAAAATTAAAAGGCCCATGCTTCAATCCCAGGTTCTTGCAGCAGTGCCATCTTGTCAGTCCAGGACCAACTTTTTCTCTAGTTCTACCAGCCAACATTTCTCTCACTATTATATGGTAATCAAAACATTGGTCTTTAATTGAAATAGAACTACCATGAAAATAACAGTTGTTGTTCATTCCTTCCATATATGTTGGTTCCTTGATGATTCAGGTGCTAAAATGTATCTTTATTTTCATTTATTTATTGATAGTTGTTGTTCTGACTGAGGTTGACCATCTTACTAAGGATGCCCAACATGCCCTTCGTCGTACGATGGAAAAGTACATGTCTACTTGTCGTATTATTCTTTGTTGTAACTCAACAAGTAAAGTTATACCAGCCATTAGAAGCAGATGTCTTGGGATCAGAGTTCCAGCACCCTCTGAAGAAGAGGTAAACTATTATGAGAGACACAAATTGATTGGCTGCTGGTGTTGGAACATTCATGTAAAGTCCAATGTTATTGGCCAAAGTAAAACTGAAAAGAAATTAATTGGCTGTCAGTGTTGAGATGAAATGCGATTGGCCACTGTGAAAATTATGAAAGATAGGAATTGATTGGCTGTCCATATTGAAACATGCATGTAAAGTCAGATATGTGATTGGCCGTATAAAACATGAGAGACAGGAATTGATTGGCTGTCAATGTTGAAACATGCATGTAAGGTCAAATGTGATTGGCCATAGTAAAAGCTGACAGCTAGGAATGTGTTGACTGATGGTGTTGTAACATACTTGCAATATCTAGTGTCATTGGCTTGAGTAAAACTTGAACGAAAGAATCAATTTGTTGCAGATTTTGAAACATGCATGTAAACTCCAATTTGATTGGCCATCATTGAAATTTGAATTCATAATGAAGAGATAGACTGCATGTCTTATTAAAAAATCAGGGAGAAAAAAAATGTCATACAATACATCCTTCTAGTTCTGAAAATGACTGATCTCAGATTTACATAACTAATATTTGTACATTTATGAAGTGTGGTTTTGTTTGCTGTATGACTATGTAATATGTTAGATTATAGCAATAATCTAGATGGTTCTATCAATACATGGATTCTATCACTACAGTCTGTTCTAATTCATTATCTACTACACAGGTATGTCAAATTTTACACAATGTATGCAAGAAAGAAGGACTTAGTTTACCAAGTGAACTCAGTAAGAAGATAGCAGAGAAGTCTGGTCGTAATCTGAGAAAGGCTTTGTTGATGTGTGAAGCCTGCAAAGTTCAACAGTAGGTCAATACTTTATAGTTTATGCTGTGTCTCACATCATGTCATAAAATGACAAGAGTCAATTTTAGTGGATGATATTATACTAAAATATTTGAAGAACTCCAAGTAGTTAATACATGCACTGGAGTATATAAGCTAAAATATACTAAGCCCTTTCTAAATGTAAGAAAAAATTTCTAAATTATATTTAGTTTATATTATGCCCAAATCAGTCATTATAGCTCAACACACTCATTGTTAGATTAAGACTAGCGTTTGAGTGTGAAAAAGTGTTGTCTGACAGAGGTATAGAAAATGTTAGTCGGGAACAAATGAATGATCACATCAAATCGTCCCTGTGGCTCCACTGATAAGATAACTGGGATGTGAGAACCAGGGATTGAATTATGGGTCTTTAAATACCCGTCCTGTTATTATTTCCTGTCAGATATCCATTTAACCCAGACCAAGAAGTCACGGAAGCAGACTGGGAAGTTTTCCTTCGAGAAACGGCCAATGCTATTGTTCAGCAACAAACACCTAAAAGGTATGTGTTTCAGAAGCCCTCAGGACATCGTCATGGCAACTGATTTGATAGCATGTTGATCACGGATTCTGGTCTATGGACCATGGGTGGATTGACAAAGTCAGTACATTATTGCAGCTGTATGTGTATGTCCAATAACTATGCTATTTGTAACTATGCTAACCTAACCCCCCCCCCCTCCCCCCCCTCTCTCTCTCACTCTCTCTCTCTCTCTCTCTCTCTCTCTCTCTCTCTCTCTCTCTCTCTCTCTCTCTCTCTCTCTCTCTCTCTCTCTCTCTCTCTCTCTCTCTCTCTCATTGAGTGTAGACTCATACATACATACAAATTTACTGTTATATGTTTTATATTAACACTCAGACCATACTATATATTGTTTTTATAATCCATGAATATTTGATTTTCCATTGGAATTTGACATTTACTAACAAAATGTCTTTATTAACAGGCTTTTAGAAGTCAGAGGAAGATTATATGAACTGCTAACACATTGTATACCACCAGAAGTTATTATAAAGGTAATATTACATTTCCATGTGTAGTCGTGAAACTGGACTGTTGTTGGAAACTGTCTTTGTACATCTCCTTTTTAGCCAGGTGTTCTGAAAACTCTTTAAGGAGTGTCAATGTAAAATATGTATGATAGACCAATGTACATTGTATGGTACACATTTTGAATCATCAATGTGAGGAAGGGGGTATTGCAGTGTGCCCTAATGGTGAATCTCAAGTTTGAAGTGATTATACATCACTTACAGAAGCATCAATCATGGTTGTCTGGATGCCAACTGTGGTTTCTAACCACAGTCTGGGCAAAGTCCCTCAATCAGCACAGAAAGTTGTTCATCCAATCAGTGAACCCTGACTGTTATAGTGACGTAAACAGTGTATAAGTAGCATCCTGAGCTGACAAATATACCATATTTGGACATTACATAACTGCCCCAATAAACACTAACTTTATGAGGGACTGTGCTATTGGTTAGAATTTTGTGATTGATTAACAAAGACATGATATTAATGACTGTGTGGGTGGCTGTGGGTGAATTTTAAATTGCATCTCATGCATCTCAGGACTTCTAGAGTAACAACTTTGACTATACTGTGAGTGAAGGTATAAATGGTAATGATACTGTATCGGAACTAGGCTAGTCATGGAGACATGAGATTAAGCACACATAGACTCCCTATATCAGTGTACAAATGCAAACAGTGTGATTAATACTGACAGATACCAACCTCATTTATTGGGACGATATTTTCAGACTTTGCTGCCGAGTAATTTTCTACCCTTTTCATAACAAATAACTTCAGAGGTATGCATTAGATCAAAAATCTGAAAACATTTTTGGACGAGCAAAAAAAAAGGCAAACATTTCACTTGATGAGGCAGTATAACTTTAAGTTCAAATCTAATTTCGTACGTACTTGACTTTCATACTTTTCAGTAGGAATTTACTTGCATATTTTTCTGGTAATTAAAAGCTATCAAAACTGAAAAGTGAAATTTCATATTTTGCCTTTGTTTCCACAAAGATATAATGGTTCTTCTAGTTACCACCCCTGAATTAAACATACAATACAATGTATTGCTATGGATATTTGGTTAGTGTGGTTAATGCAGAAAAACTAACTTTTCCAGAAATGACATCACATACTTATTATGGTGTTGCAGGGTTTACTGGCTGAGTTGGTTATCAATTGTGATGGACAACTGAAAGGTGAAGTCACTCAGATGGCAGCATTTTATGAACACCGAATTCAACAAGGAGCCAAAGCTATTTATCACTTGGAGGCCTTCGTTGCCAAGTTCATGAGTATCTACAAGAGATTTTTAGAGGAAGGCATGGCAGCCATGGACTTCTAATTCAAGACCTTGTAATATTTGTGTATGCGTATAAAATGACAAGTTCAAGTGCTGATTCATGTCACAAACTCTGTACACAAGTCCTGCCATAATTTTAGTCTATCCTGTCTTGTCATTTGCATATATTATATTTAATGTAGAGACATGTTATCTGCATGGAATACAGGTGAAATCAGAGACCAGTGAACATTGTAACATACAGACCAACTTTCCACTGGTTTTGGAAAGGAAACCTTAGCAGAGGTTGCCCTGCACTGTGAGGCAAAGATTGATGTGTGTGTAAGATATGATGATTACAATGTACACATTGTCGATTTTTTCAGGATGGATGAAAGCCTTGCAGAAGATAGTTGTATGATAGTAATAAGGAGAATAAAATTAGTAATATTCAACATGCTTTGTGTTTTGACTATTTTTGGTACATTTCTCTAGATTTTGAATCTGTATCTGGATAGAAATATCATTAGTGACCGACTCTGGAAGATATATATAAACAAGACACATTCTTTCTTTGTAAATTGTCAGCATAACTCATAACATCATGAATTTGTGGAGTCATGATGGGTGAATGGTTAGCGTGACTGGCTTGGAATCTGCAGGTTGTAGGTTCGAGCCCCATTTGTTTGTTTCTGAATGGCTAAAGTCGTTGAGCAAGATTTGAACCATAATTCAACCAATCAATCAATCAATCATGAAGAATTTCTATAGTGCCAGGTTCCAAAAGATTAGTTCTGTTCAATTGCGCTTGAAAGGGTCAATCCACACAATATGCTAGTTTGAAAAGATGTGCTTTCAATTTGTCCTTAAAGTTTCCAGATTTGATGACTGACGAATTTCTTGTGGTAAGCCATTCCAAAGTTTTGGAGCACAGTTTGAAAAAGGACGGCTACCATACGTCTTGTTGTTAAATGTTGTTGAGACCAACAAGCCCTTATTAATCGAACGGAGGGAACGTTGTGGTGTGTATGACTTAATCAAATCACTGATGCATCCTGGGGCTTTTTATTGTGTAGGGCTTTGTAAGTAAGCAGAAGAATCTTGTAATTTATCCTGAAGCGAACTGGCAACCAATGTAGGTCTTGAAGGATGGGTGAGATATGGGTGAATTTCCTTGAATGAGTGATTATTCTAGCAGCTGTATTCTGAGCTCGTTGACAAAGAGTGATAGAATTATTAGAAAGTCCGTAGAGTAACGCATTGCCATAATCCAGCTTGGTTGACAAAATGGCATGGATTAATGTATGATAGGTCTTATTTGTTAGATACTTCCTGATGGATCTGATCCGATGAAGATGATTATAAATGGAATTGCATGTATCATTAATGTGATGGTTCAGCATATGGTTATTGTCAAAATTAACACCAATATTCCGTGCCAGGGTAATAATTGTGAACGCCTTGAGCTCTCCGGAGGAAAGGCGCACAATAAATTCACATTACTGTTATATTACATGTATGGTGCTAAAGCTAAAGACGCAGATTTGACAAAAGGTAAAATTGTATATGTCTTTATTTCATAAAAACCATTACAAAATCTTGTGCATTCATTGACATTCATTAAGAGACTCAAGTTTCACTCACCACATGGATTTCCACTCTTTTCATCCATCCCATCAAAATTGTGGAGTATCATACATTGTAAATATAGTTCAGCTACTTGTTTAACTTCAGTAGCTGAGATTTCTAACTTGTATATAAAATCAACTAATGTTAAGAATACTTCAGTAAAATTCAATGCCACATTTTTTTAGGATTTTCTCAAAAAAGAAACATAGTGCCAGTAAAGCATCACTTGCCACACAGTTTTATAAAATTATTTAGAAATTAAATCAAATGAAATTATAATTTTTGACAGTACATATGACAAAAAATGTTATCAACTGTTCTTTAACACTGACCAATACACCATGTTCTAGTTATCCCAAAGACAAAAGATCAAATAGTTTGGCCACTAGGAGTGCTGTTCAGACAGCTTTTGGACCAGAAGGGAGGGGCATGATAGTCTGGTACTATTGCTAACCTCTACAAAAAATCATCGCTTCCCACTGTTTCAAGGCTTAAGTTGGTTGCCTTCTCAATTAGTCAAAGTATTCTGCTAACTTTGTTTCAGATCAAATTATATTTAGGAGTTCACAAAGTTTTTAAGCCACACTTTGTTGACTGCTTTGTGTACTGCCATGCTAAATCGATATAGCCCTATATCCACATGTGAGCGCCCTCTGTGGCACTTCTTTTCAAAATGACTGCAAAATGAGCATTTAATAAACCAGAATATGGAATATTATTCCTATGGTGATACAATTTGTCACAAATAATCATAGTGGCAAACGTAGTACTGATTCACTGAAATTACTTGAAAAGGACAAAAACAAATAATAGTTTCATATTTGAGATGGTAAAATGTCACCATAACATATGATCCAAATATTGAATCACATAGAACTTCCCTTGATTTGAGATTTTTCTGCTGATCTCATATGTAATCAGGTCATTTCATATCAAGACTGGATATGAGTTGTTAATGTCCGTATGAGATGACTGTGATAGACCTAACCAAAATGCCCAAAGAATAATGCCAAGCTCTTAAAACAAGCAGATCTCCATGAGTTTCTCTACTGAAAATCTCACTCGTGTTTTATCTGTAGACAGCCATGGGTTTTATACAGCTCCCATGGTTTTTCTGTAGCTGACAGCCATGTGATTTTCTATAGTTGATATCCCCATCAGGTTTTCTGTACGAGACTACCATATGTTTCTCTGCTACATACAAAATCCATCTGGGTTTCCCTGAAGCAGATAACCATGTTTGTTTGTTTGTTTCTATTAAACTAAACAGATTTGGGTTTCTGTGCTGTACACCACAGTCAGTTGTCATTTCTATAGCAATGTATACCAACTTCTAGATAACTGCAACACTAAATGAACCTTTGAGTGGTTGTTTTTCCATCTGAAATGATCCAGTGTCATACACCCCATACTCTTTCAACCATTCTCCTCTATCAAAGTTACTGTTTATTTCATTCAGACTTTCACTGTTTTTCTTCAGTGGTGTAGGAAGTCCTTTAAAGATCCTTGGAATAAACAAATCGAGTACGGAAATAGATCCAGTGTTCAACCACTCGGGTTTATTATATTGTTCTCGGTGATGATCATCATCATTTTGTTGTACCATACTTGACAAAGATGGAGATGACATTGACACATGCAGTGATCTTTGTTTCTCAGTCATCTTGGACTGGGAGGTAGATTTTGTGTCAGGTAATGTTACTGTTTCTCTTTGTGATAACTTTACACTGTCATGTTTCAATCCTGTGAAAATAGAACAAAGGAAGTATGAATATTCAATCATGAAACATTTGCACATAAAAGTAAAACTACTGTATTGAAATTTGGTACATTCAGGGAAGGCAAGCAGCTTTGTATGTGTGTGGGCTCAACTAGTATACTTCATTCACATTCACACAAGTTGAATTATGGGTTGTTGACTGTCAATTACATAACTGGTCATTTCAGACTGCAAACAGGAAATTGAGAATACAGCGCCCTCGTCCAAATTGGGGGTATCATCAACTTATAGTACCCTTACTTAAGAGATATGTCTCTGCGTGTTCTGTAGAAGTGTAAATCAGGGATGTTTTTCATATTGTTCAGACATCAAGGAAAGCAGCAGCGCTCTATGATTTAACCAAGTAACCTATACCATGTATACCCCAAGGTACACACAGACAGGAAGTAGAGTGCCACCATGGCAAATTTTGGAAAGGCCTATTTGGTTGTACCTACGTAAACTTAGTTATCTACATCAAAGTATGGCCTAGATAATCAAGTTTAGATGGATAAAATGACCTTTTCGTTTTCTGATTTCATGCAAAACACAACAATAAATAATTGTACAGGATTGTCTAAAAAGACGTTGATTTTCAAATTGAGAATGTACATTACAGTATATGTACCAGGTAAATGTCACCCTGTATTGAGATTTTGACAGTACATGTTCAAATTTGACACTGAGCATGTTGGAGTTACATGACTTGTATAGTCATATTCTGAAACACACTGCAGATTTCCTGACCCATTATAATGATAATTTTTGCACAGGTACACACACAAAAATATCAAACCCATCTGCTATAGAGTTTCATATAAAGGTACATTATAACCCCCCCCCCCCCCATTTATATTTCATATGACACCCTCACCCCCTGTACCTAGAGTATCATTAGTATACTTACTCTGCCTGTCTTCGTCCTCCATTCTCTCCAAACTTTGAGTTGCCGCCTCTAATCCTGCTTGACTAGCTTCTTTGTACAGTTCTCTGGCATACTCTCTGTTTTCAGGAAGCCCTAAATGTAAGCAATAAAATGTGTATCAAAATATATGCATAAATCAATGTAGTATTATTATTTCCTAGGAACATCACTGCAGGAAAAAAAAAGGCATTTTTGTAAACTTTGGGTTCTGGAAAGTCATTTCAATCATGATTTTATATCACTTACATTACGCACAACTGCCGAAAAGTTGAAACTTGTTCCTAATTAATTGTTCAGAGGAAGTCCTTGACATTGACATGTATTGTCTCATGAGAGTCAGTAGGTATGCATATGTAATAGCATAACATCAATATTCATGATTATTTTTACATTATTGCCTTTGAAGGTTATGAGCACTATTGGGTGAAATGACCTCAGAACCAGAAGCTTGTGAAAATGCCTTTTGTTATTTCAGTAGCATTTACCTTTGATAATACCCTATGCTTTGATCATTAGCTTACTTTAGTCTTTGTCAAATTTAATACCATGGAAATGTTCATTTTTTCCAGAAGTGTTTCTGTCTTAATCTTGAATACAACATTTTACATCAACACAACTTTATGTTCTGTAAATAAGGTAGTCAACCTATTACATCCAGCAAAAAGGAAAGAATACACCAGGACAGAACCTCATGATATGAAGCTTCCGTGCCCCTGTGGTGTACTAAAGATATCTGTGTGTGAATGCTTGTAGTGTTCTCTGCAGCCATAATTTCACAAGCATAGCAAGTTTAAAATGCAACAGAAAACACCACAAACATGAGTGCAAGTACTCTTCTCCCTCTCCCATACTGGCACTCATGCATCATGGGGTCAGGTAATAATGACTGTGCTCTACAGGTATGCAATAATGGTTGCAGAATTGCTCTGAAATACCAATGGTACATGTATGTACAAGCACATCAGTGCAAGTAATCACTGCTATATATATTTATATATGCAACTTTGAAAAAATCATCTTATGGAACTATCTATTCCAACATGGCTTGGTGGTAACGCTGAAACTGTTTACCTCTCCATATCTACTCAGTATGAAATCCTACCATACAGAGTTATATATAGAACTACTTACCACCCATTCCAAGTTCATGAAAGATGGCTAGGTTATACTGTGCAGCTGAGTGGCCTTGCTTTGCTGACTTGCTATACAAATCTGCTGCTTTGGCTTCATTAGTAACAACTCCCCAGCCTTGCTCATAACATATACCCAAATAATACTGACTCTCTGCATCCTATGTGTACAAGTTAAATTAGAGAAAGTTAGAATTGACCTGTTGGTACATCAGTGGAGTGCTATCTCAAGTGAGTTGAACAGTACTAACTATAGAATGATGCAGTATCTTGGTATATTTATATGAGGTTCATACACAATGGTATGGGTTAATAGTACTGAATCATTTGAGAAAAAATTATGGATATCAAACTTGGAACAAGATTTTTTTAAATGAAATTGACATGGAAATTCCTCTGTGTGAAATGTTCTACTTTTTTCTTTCAGTTTTAGCAGAAGGTGCTTCATTTATAAGTCCTTGACATCATTGATATATATAAAGGAATGTGATACAGGAGAGGGGTAGGTTGATAATATGTGATCTTACCTCCTCTTTACACCCTTCCTCAAAGAAAGTAACAGCTCTATCCATGTCCTGATGTGGTTCCTCTGTATAGTAAATGCCCATGTATACTTGGGCCTGTCAATGACATAGAAATTAATTTAATATTAATAAGGTAATAGTACTTCTATCAAATCTTTTCTTTGAGAGAATGAATGCATTGCTGTATTTGAAACTTGTTTTTGGAACTTGGTGAAAATCAGTGGTGAAACTTTCAATCCAAACACATAGCAGGATCACAACATGTTTTGATAAAGCATATTGTCTATCAGTCATACTCTTATCTGTGGAAAAGATAAGCCATGTTTAGACCCTGGACAAACATTTCATGAACCCCTGATGAACATTTCAAGGACTCTGAACTAAAACTTCATGGACCCTGGCCAATTTTGTTTTGACCCTGGGCAAACATTTCATGAACCCCAGATGAACATTTCAAGGACTCTGAACTAACACTTCATGGACCCTGGACAAATTCTTTTTGGACCCTGGGCAAACATTTCATGAACCCCAGATGAACACTTCATGGACTCTACTGGGTAACATTTAGAACCAGGACAAACCATTCCATGTACCTCTGTTTCACAGTTTGAAGACTCTAAAGAAAACACTTCATGGATCCCGAAAAAAAAAATTTATTGGACCCTGGACAAACAAATTTTGAACCCTGGAAACATTTTTTAGACCTTCAACAAACATTTCATGGACCCTGGACAAGCATTCCTTACCTGTTGGAGCCCTTTCTCTGCTGCTTCTTCCATCAACTCTACAGCTTTATGTGTGTCTTTAGGTAAACCACCCAAGCCAAGTAAATAAAACACAGCTAGATTATACAAAGCCATTGGATGACCCTTCTCTGCTGCTAACTTGTAATATTCTGCTGCCTGTCAAGACACGAGGCAAGAAATTGTGAAATTTTATAATGTCACACTTCTGTTTTGTAAACAGATAACGTGTGCACTGTGTAGGACTGACAATGAATATATTTTGGGAAATCACTCTTCCAAGACTTTTCTGGCTCATCCCACACTTTGTTTTACTACACTATCATTGTCTTGCTCTTTTTGAGCATAGGCAAATTGTAATGGAACCTGATTATGAAATTGAAATGCACCCTAGGCCAAATGTGTGTTCCCACGACTAGACATTGAATGGACCCCTGGCTATACATATCAGTATGTATGTATGTATGTATACACAGGCCAAAACACTAACTGAATTTAAACAAAACATTCACTAGGTATTATTCTGGATATATCTATCTTCTGATATGATGAGTATATACAGTGTCTATTATACACATAGGAAAACACTTGTGGTTAGACGAACAAAATAATACCAGATCACCTACTTTTTGAAGACTCTTTGTAACTCCTATGCCTTGCTCATAACACAGTCCTAAGTTATAGAGAGACTTAGTATAGCCTAAATCAGAGGCCAAACGGAACTGTTCAGCAGCTTTCACTAGACTACCATCTTGTACTTGGCTAAGTCCAACTATATTGAGAACAGATCCAGTGCTTTCATTGGCAAGGTATTCAAAGTGGGTTGATGCTTCATCTAGAATTTCTCCAGGCTGTTAAGTGTTTTGTAAAATAAAAAAAAGGTATACAATTATAACAGTATTTTAGGCATATTTTATAACATATTTCCATATTTAACAATATATTTCCATATTTTAGTATAAATGCTGGCATTCTCGCAACACTCATGATTTAATATGCAGTCAAATGATGAAGGAATTGAAATATTCTTTAATTGGAAACTATAAATTCAGAGTTTTAGTTTAATTCCAACGTTGTTTGTTTCTAACATCAGTCTGATGGCGAGACTGTAAGTATAAGATATTGTGTTGGTCTGCCCTCACTGGTGAGAGGTAAGGCCAACGAGGGCGCTCTGACCTCATGTATCTTACAGACTACCTGATATCTAATAAACTGCTAACACAGCATTCTATTTTCTTACTATATACAGTGTACAACAGTTAAGCACACAGCCTGCAACATTTTCTGGCATCAATATGGAAATAGTCATGCAATGATTGTCTCTGTTATCTAAGTTATATATTTTATGCCAAGGTTTGATGTCAACTCACTGTTTTTGTCTTCCCAGTATCTTGTTGGTTCTTCCCTTCTGCGAGGATACTTGCACGTGTTGTTGGACGCCCGCCGACATATTTTGGCATAGCATATGCAAATCTATAGACTGCACGTTGAAAACGTTGTTTTTCATCGTCGTCTGACCACCAGTTTATTCTTCCTAGCTGTCGACAAAGCTGTAAACCAACAACGATGGCGGTTCCCTGATGGCAAGAAACAAGAATCAGAATTCAAACTATGAAGAACGGAATTCATAACTATGAAAAATTTGGCATGTAACACAGAAAATTCATTCAAATTCAAATTTCTACACTCGAGAGTAAAGAATTGAAAATTTGTGAAAATATATGAGAATGTTTTTTTTTTTAATTTATACTTGAAAACTTATCATTATACAAAGACAATTACTGTGTTCACATATCTAGTTTGGGTCCTTAGATGATTTTAGTTGTTTTAAAAGACCACTCCACTATTTTCAATTCATGACATGTCAGTGACAACACATAAGTAGAAAGATGATGTAATCATTTTACATCTCTGTCAATGATACATCCAATTTACCAATCAAAAAGCTTTACACATCCAGTCTGTACAACTCATTCATTCACCAATCAAATGGCTTCACACATCTAATCTCTACTACTTCCAACTTACCCATCCCATAGCTTCACATATCCTGGTCTTCTGGTCACATGATGACCAATTGAAATGCTGTTTAAAGCTTCTCCAGTCTTCTCTTTCGTTGTCACCGCCATGTTTGTGTCCGGATGATTCTGAGTGTACTCTCGAGTGAAACCTAATGTTCAAAATCATAAATTTAAACAAATCATGAATACTGGCAGTTATTGTAAACCTGTTATTACTTTTGACCAGGTTCATAAAATTTAGAGCAAAACTTCCTCTATGTATCAGTGTGTCATTGTATTTGTCTTGTACTGTTCTTACAGGGTCAAAGGTCATTAGTATCAGTTTCCAATGTCCAATAATAGTTGAAATTTCGGTGAGAAAAACAGACGTCTGACTAACAATGGAGCTACATGTTCAATGTAGAGGGAATAATGGTCCTCAACAGAAGAATAATTCCTAACCAATCTTTACTGGTATATCACATGACTCCATAGTTGAGACAGAACTAATGCAGAAATGTGATATTCAAACACTGGCTTTACTAAAAATTTGTTGAAAAAAATTTGTGAAAGAAATGCCTTCTTGGTTTCAAAATTGTGTGGTTTATTTCAAAATCTTCATCTTCACTATTATTAAATGTGACAAAATTCTTTGAATTCTCAACAGTCTAGTCATGTATCTCCTCTCCTTTACTACTTTCACTTCTAAATAACACAACATACAAAAACCACTATAGAGTACTGCTTGGACATATTGCATCAGAATCAGTCTGCCCTCTAATGATTGCCAAATTTTGTTGTTGTGAGTCAAAATGAGGAAAAACTGGCATTTCTGGTGAGTCACCACATAGTAAGAGATAGGGGAACACCAAATTTTGGTGTCACTAGAAATTGTGTGCATAGAATATTCTAATTAAAACTTGCACTAGCTGCAACTGGTCCATTCTTTAAAAAAAAACTGTCTTGTTAAATATAATGGCTTAGTCTGCACAGTATTGAATTACCAGTGAGTAAATGTATTTGTCTAACTGTAGTCTGTACACATAATATGGCACAATAAATGCAATCAAATTAAAGTGCAGGTCTGCACCCAACAATCAGTGCCCTGGCCCCGATGAGTTCAACCTGTGTACTACTTCTGGATACAATTGAGCCCTAATTAACATGCACATTGTCTGATTATTTTAACAGTTTATAGTGAATATACTGTTGGACAACTGATCCAAAAATAATACTCCAGTTACTAGTGCAGCCTTTACAAGAAGGGGAAATTCAACACGGAAGGAGGTGCTACATCTAAAGCCAAACTTTATCTACAGTGTTAATGTGTCAAAAGTCATTGAATTCTAAGCTATCTAGTCAATGTACATTAGCATAAGCCACCATAGTACATTGCTTAGAAATCTTGCATCAGAATATTCCAATTATAGTTGGGGAATTCCCACTACGTACATGTACATGTTATGTTACAATATAGTGAGACATACACATGTAGAAGATAGCGAACTTGTCTGCTGAGTACTGGTTACTGGGTGAAGTTAGGTCACACAAGGTCAATGAACTTGACCTACATAATTTTAGGATTTGCTTATAATAGTGATCTACTCATACATGTACATGAATATTGTACATGATTTTAGTACACATGATATGTTGAAGAGATTGGGCTATTAAATTCTCACAAAAAACCTGGCATATAGTTGATGAAACTTGAATATTTCATTCAAAGAAAGCAAAAAAAAAAAAAGATTGAAACCTTCTCCAATGTGTATGCATAATAAGTATTATACAATAACTAAATGACATCTACAGTCTTGGACAGTGCTGTACAACCCATAACACCAAAGTAAAGTGTTTTGTGTATGTCTCACAATCGTTTTTATAACATCCATATCAAGTGTAAAAGTATACTGTTTCATTGACCACATTAGAAAGGTCACATGCTAGGCTTGTAAATAAACCAATTGAAACAGTATACCTTTGCACTTGATATGAATGCTAAAAATGGAGTGTAGCACACAGAGAAAGTGCTTTACTTCAGTGTTACTAGTTGTAAAAGAGTCTGCAGTTCACAATGATGAAATAAACATGATGAAACTTTTCTCTGTTTTCTTAAAACTTTAATACAGTTATGTCTCTTTTCTATACAATCCAGTCATTCCATTCATCCTAGTCTCTATATTATATGCATCTAAAAACTGATACACGTATGATGTCTTTACCTACCTTGCAATGTGGACCTGTGTATGTTTAGACTCCGGTTGACGACTAGAAATCACCTCACCGGCTTCATCCTCTCTCTTCTTACTCTGTTGTGAGACATTGGTGGTACGAAGAGGCTGGCTATGATGGACTTGTCTAAACCCTGTAAGATTATATTATAACAAAACAAGTCATGGCATTGTCATCTCGATTGAACTACGACCTCATTATAATATTCTAATGAACAGGTGTCATGTACTAATAATATTTAGTAATATAGACTTATTAACCAACAAAGAAAATTTCAAAACTTTATTATTAAGTTTTTTGTGATATTCTCATTTTCATTCATTTGATCATGTTTACATTTTGATAAATGTATCATTTATGAATAACTTTAATGATTGTACATATATTTTAAACTGCTCTGTTTGAGGAAAAATTTAAAATAATTCTGTTACAGATTTACTTTGGGCATAAACGTCTATGCTTCGAGGTTAGCTTTCAGTGTATTGAATCTTATGCAAATTACTTAGCTCATGTGATGTTTCCCTATGACGTAGGGACAACACCTTCAATCTCAGCCAATCAATGTCAGTGTTGCTTTGTGATATGTAAATAAGAATGTACGGTGTTTGCGACTGACGATCTTGGAATCGGCCGGGGCCGGTATTTGATCGACATTTTCGCAAAATATACCGCATCACTGAAATAAGATTTTGTTTAGACACTTATTTGTTGTTATTGTAATTTTGACAACCCAATTATATTATCAAAATGTTCTGTTTGTTTTTTAATATGTACTTTAAAAGTTTAGTTGACGATCCTTGCTTGCGCTCAAGTTGTTCGCCATTTTGTGCATGCACGACATCGACAGACTGTGTAAAGCCAATATCTGGTTCCCCATGAGTTTATGAAATTAAGGCATATGAGAACTGTTCGATTTTGAGACTCTACAGATAATATAGTAGTATTTATTTTGTAACTTGGTCGAAATAACGACCATTATCACAGACTGACGGATGCTATATTAAATACACACACTGTCAGTGATGATTTGTTTGCACGTTTGAAAACGTGTATTCGGATCCCAGTGCGAACAAATCATGTATCACCGTGGCTATTAATTCAACAACACTTACCTCTCTGTACGTTTTGCAATATTCTCCACATAACGTTCTCTCATAACCGTCACACTGTGAGTAGTTACATTTCTAATCGTCGGTCTCGTTATTTACCGACCATTACGATCGGTAGCGGTAGTCCAAATGATGAGGCAATCCCCGTCATGTGACCGGCTAAATGTATGACGTTATTATCCGCTTCACAAGTCTGGCGCCCTCTTTTGAGAGTTCATATTGTAATTCCCTTCGGACTGGCACTTTCTACGGAAAGTCATGTATTTGTGTTACTAAAAAGAAATGTATATCATGGGACAAAGTTGATAACTAACATTTCAAACTGCATACTAGATACATTTGTCTAAAATACAATTTCTCCTTCAGTTCTGACGACCAAATTAAAACAGATTTTAAGAAACTTACTGACGAGAGGAGCTAGACCTGTATAGTTGCATGGATATCAAGTATACAAGAATGGATATTGAAGATTTCCCTCTGGAGTGAGTTAGATGATGGGTTGCGCTACACTATTATGAGACTCATTTGAGATTAAAACCAATGTCAGCCATAGTTAAAGCTAAGACGTAGCATAAACAGCCAGCAGCTAAACGAGGCAAACTGAGGTACATGTACAAAGGACTATAGAGTTATTTATATCTGTAATAATACCACACTGATGGAAATTATCAAATGAGGAACTAATCAGTATGACAAGGTTCAAAAATTACATATTAATACTCATCTACATGTAGTAAGGGGAGAACCATTTGATTTCTGGGGGGGGGGGGGGTATGGAGGAAGTAGGTATGGGAGCCAATTTTTTTTCCAGTCAGAGTGACAGCAATTTTTTTTTCTACTGTCAGTCCTGCATCATTTTTTTCCCCAAATGGAGTAGCAGTGCAATTTTTTTTTAATTAGTCATTAAGTTTGTAATGCGTTGTTCATACCTATACCACGTCACAATGGTTCACAACTGTACCTCTAAATTACTTGTTCTGTTCAAGTAGAAGAATTAGCAGTTAGTACGAAAGACGTCTGTCTACCAACCACTCGCCCGATATTGTTGCACTGTTTAGAAAACAAGATGGAGGGAAGAGAAGACATCTCATTAATAAGAGTTATGGAATATGTTTTTTCTGCCAGAAAACCTTTGCCGTAAAGGTCCATCTTCCAATCCCAAGGCATTGCATAAATAGAGACACATTTATTAGAGTAGATTTTTTTTTTCAACTTTTTATTGCTTTTAAATTTTCAAAAAACGTACAGAGACAAAACAAGATAAATGCACAATACAGACATAAGAAGTAGAAAAATACAGTTTAACTAATAGCTTTAGGATACTTAGCTTTAAGATGCAAATCAAGGGGAAAATAATTTTTTGTGTGAAAACGTTAAATTACAACTTTAAATTATAGAACAGTTCCAAAATCAGCTCTGATCAGTACTAAACCTGCTTTTCTTTGAATCAGTCAATTCCTCGAAGTTCTCAGGGAAGATATTATTTTTTGTATTTCATTATATTTGTTGTTCCTCAATTTTCATTGTCAACTTGAGAAAGATTTATTTGTACATTTTTATGAGATTTATGTTGAAAGAAAAATATATTGATTTTAACACTAGTTTATTGACTCCTGTCTTGTTTTTTAAATTGTCTTAATTTACAAAAGCCAAATAGTCCCCTTCATATATTGACTGTGTGTCATTGAGATATTGCAACAAAAATCCTGAAATATGTTTTCTTGGGTCAGAAAAGGAAAGAAAAACTTTGTGTGCACTTGGGTTTAAAGTACATGTAGAGCTATTTAGTACATGCTTTAATGATAAGTGCTGGAAAAAAACAGGAATTTATACTTGTATTAAAAACATTTGCGCCACCAAAGAATACATGAGAATAAGGTTTCCAAATTTGCTCATTTCTGGTGCATTGTGACAATTTTTTTTTTCACTTCTGTCTGTTATGACAATTTTTTTTTCTCAAGCCATTACAGGATCAATTTTTTTTTTCTGGTTCACCTGAAACAATTTTTTTCTTCTCAAAATCCTCCATACCCCCCCCCCCCCGAAATCAAATGGTTCTCCCCTAATACACATCTCTGACTGCAATCATTTTCATTTGAACAGTTTTCAATATACACACCAAAAGCAATAGTCTAGCTGCTAGACTGTGGGCTTTCTTCTCAACACTGTTTCTGAAAGGTGGTATACAATTGCCCTCACAAATGTGACCTTTGGTCACCTTGACAGTGAGCAGAAAATCCAAAGGGGTCTAGCAGCAAGACTTCAAAAGCAATGTCTCCACCAAAAACCGAGGCAAACGTCGTTTACATACATACACAGACACGCGTACACACACATTACACCATGACTATAGCAGTGTACTGAACCTCTCAGTTCAGTTGTGCTAAAAACTGCTTAGCTAAGCATCTACCTGCTTGCAGTTGGAATTCTCTCTCACAGATGGACTTAGTGATATACATACACATTCACATACTAGTATATGCAAACTCATTCTCCTCCCACACACATGTACACACATTATGTACATGTGCAGTCCCTCTATCACTGTGATGTATGTATGTATGTATGTATGTATGTATGTATGTATGTATGTATGCATGAATGCATGCATGTATGTATGTATGGTATGTATGTATGTATGTATGTATGTATGTATGTATGTATGTATGTATGTATGTATGTATGTATGCACTCCTAAATATGCAAACTCTAACATACACATATAAATACACAATACACATCTATATATGATTATTTTGTCATATTCTTTATTATTCTGTTATACAACTGAACAACATCTGGAGTAAATGATGTTTTTTTTATTGAATCAAATCAAACTAGGTGACCAGCGTTTGTCTTGCTAAGCCATGTACTAAAACGTTTATAGTCAAATATCAGCAAACCTTTTCTTGGGTAAATATGTTTTTAGGATAATTCATTACAATAGAATTTTACAACACTCTGTAAACTGAAATAAGAACAATAACTTACACTTTTTATAAATCAAATGTACAACACTGATACACAACACTAGATTTCAAAGTCAGCCATTTTGAATGGATGGAAGTTGTCACAACCATGACAATACCTCACTGGGCAGCCATTTTGTTTTGTGGAGGTATAAAAGGGCCATAGCATTTAGCTTGTTGGCAAGCAGTATGTAGAACAGCTGTCACATCAATCTATAATCTTTTCTTGCCTTGACCAAATATGGGCAATTACTGACCAAATAAGGACAACAAATGACCAAATAAGGACAGTAACTGACTCCAAAAGGACAACACATGCCCAAATATGGACAACAAATCACCAAACATGGATAAATTGAAATATATTTCCCAATAAGTGTTTAAATTTGTCATTACAACAACAATGGAATTTGTACAAGTAACAACTTTCACCCATTTTTCAAAATTGGCAACTCATAAAAAGTTAAACTTTATACTAGTTGACTGAAAAAGGGACTCCCTAAGTGTGCCCCAAATATATGTTTACACCCATCTACTGACATCCAATCAACAAAGAAAAATAGTTAATCATTGCTAATCACTTAAGAGAAGTGTTAGCAGTCGTCATGGTTACCAAGTTTGGCATGATTGCATGCAGAAAATTCAAATAATT
This sequence comes from Glandiceps talaboti, assembly GCF_964340395.1. Lineage (NCBI taxonomy): Eukaryota > Metazoa > Hemichordata > Enteropneusta > Spengelidae > Glandiceps > Glandiceps talaboti. The sequence goes on along the minus strand of NC_135556.1, from coordinate 5,862,666 downwards.
CCTTTTCAGTAAATGCTGGAAGTATCATCTCCATTGCTTTACACATCAGAAAAAGTAAAGGACCTGAGTAAATGAGTTAATAAACACATAAACATGAGTTAACCTTTGACCTCACAGCAGTTATTTTATTGTAATTCCATTGCTTCCCAGCTCCATTCTTTAATACAACTGGGGGGGGGGGGGGGGGTCATGAATGGGCACAAACATTGTACAACCATTAAACATGCGAAAGGCTTGCCCTCTCTTATTTTCTGTTTTCAAAACAATGCTGGAAAACTACATATGATACATCATGGGACAACATGCATAGCTAATGCACACATTATTTTTTTACTTCCCCAAGGCATGGGCAGAAGTAGTCTTGCGACTAGACCTTTGGGCTTTCTTCTGATACTCAAACACTCAAGTTCAACCCTCGATAAAGCAACCTTTGGTCACTTGTATCGTATCGTATCGTATCGTATCGTATCGTATCGTATCGTATCGTATCGTAAGAAAGCCCAAAGGTCTTGCAGCTAGACTAGGGCAGAAGTTGATATCGGTGTTTCAACAGAACAAGAAACAACATATACACAAACTTTTGAAAACAAAATGTGATGACATAGCTTTTGCTAGATTCAAATAATGGCTGTGTTACCAGCACCTATGATGCATGGTGCACAGTGTGAAATGTATGAATCAAACTATTGAAATGTCCTCATGCAGTAAGAAGCCAATACTTATTTAAATATACACCATCTGCATGTGTCATAAAGCTGATCCAATTCTAATCTCATCATGTTTGAGGTTGATGTTGATAGTTTTGTACATATTATTAAAGTCTTGTTCTTTTGAGGCATTCATCTCCACTCTCGTCACCCATGACCAAAGGCAGTAAAAACTTAAATGGCAGACATCTTTTCTCTTTTTTTTTTCATTTTTCCATTCTTTCTTATATCGTCATGTTAGTGCAGCAAGGTCATATCTGCTCTGACATGACAGATATAGAATTTAGAAAAGTTCTTGTTCTTAACTTGAGAAACGCAAACTTATTCAGGTTATATATCACACATTTTCCTATTTTGAAAATTCGTATACTGGTACGTTGCAAACTTTTGATTTTTCCGTTTCAACTTCACTTTAAAGAGATCCCCCACCAGATGTAAATCAGGCAAATATTGTATGTCAGCAGTGTAGTGTCAAAACCTGATATTGAAATTGCTGTGTGACCTCCGACCCCCCCCCCCCACCAATTTGCATATGTGCTTGTTCAACTTTCCCTTTAACCACTGTGATATCATGGTTTATTGAATCTATAAGAAGACTTTAAGGAAACTTGACACTTCAGAAAACATCACACTTTTTAACGCTATTAAAATCTCCTTGAATATTTACCTCCAGAAAAAGTGTTTCAGTCTTTCCACAACTTGATTGCAAACCCTTTTTAAAAGAGAAAGTTGACCTAAATAAACATTTGAAAATTTGCACTCTCTAAAAAGACAACAAATAGAAAATTATCTTCTTTTTTTTCTTTTTAAAAAAAGAATTTAATCTATATAGTGAGCCATTAATAAATTTACATACATAAGGAACAAAGCTATTACTACAAGAGGAAAGAACTACCAGACAACCTGTAGCTCATAGTTCATGCTGTCACTACAAGAGGAAAGAACTACCACACAACCTGTAGGTCATAGTTCACGGATTTGCTTTCAGGTAGCAGACAGGAAAAAGATGTGTCCTAGGCTAGCCATCATTAGCAAAACACAGGGCCCTTGTATGAGACAGTAAGGAGACAAAATTAGACAGTCACAATCACAGAAAAGACCTACATGTCAAATTCTTTCTCTGGAAAACATGTTTTGAGTTAGTGCATCTGATATCATGCTTGACAGCAGGTGCTCCACATGTCTGAGATTGACGGATAACGATGCCATGTTAAATTTGTTGTAATTTGTCAACGGTAACAATTTTTGTTATAAATTCACCATCGATGTCATATCATATGGTGGAGATAGCTGTCCTGACCTTCCAAAGGAAAGAAATTTATTCAAGGCCATTTCTGAAAATTATGACTATCAAAAAGTATCGCAAACATAAACTACACTTGTAAACTACTCTAAATATAGATATACATCAACAACACTAAAACAGCACACAGAAAAAAAAGATGATAAAAGTTATATCAAAAATAGTTAGAGAACTGAATCTCTGCAAACATGATACAACTCAAGAACAACTTCTCACTTTTCAATCATTCCATATCATGATCTCTGACCTTTTAAACCTCAACCTTTCTCTACACAGTCTGTAGAGGGCAGTGTCATAGGCACCTCTGCAATAAAGGTGGCCCAGCATCGGCATATACCAGAATAACAGTCATAAAAGTGGTTTGAGTTATAGTTGAAAATCAAACTTTTGAAGTGATATCCCTCAAAGTCTACATCAGAAAGGTTTCAAACTATGATATACATTTTGTGCGCCTAAGTGTTGTACCAAAAACAGTAAATGCAAGTAATGATCATGCCAAAGGCTCAATTCAAACATCACATGAAAACTTCATCACTGAAAATACCTATAAATTATGGTTTAAACAATCTCCTCTTAAATTCTGAACATCAGTTTCCTCAACAGTGTTTTCCCTGGTGCAATCTGTATAAGAAATCAATATAGATACTAGTATAGTAATAAAGTAAAGACAGTGCACTCATAAAAACAAAAGTGCTTGTATGATAGCACCTTGAGGGCAGGAACACTCATTGCAAGAGACAGATGCACAATGCAAGGTATAAACAACAGTCACCTGCTATTATTAAGTTTTCACTGTTAAGTTCTCATATCACCCATCCCTTCCCTCCAATAAATGAAACATTCTTACTGTAAGCAGGCATAATATTCCTTGTCTAGGAAGAATCCACTCGAGTAAGGGGAGATAGGATCATATTGAAGAACAGAATAGATTTAAGAGTTGTTTGCTTGCTAAATCTATTATCTTATCAGGTTAATCAAACTAGTATTAGGACACAGTCTGAAGATTTCATTAATGTTGAGTCTATGAGTGGACTATGTAAGACTTTAATGTCAGCCATGCAAGGAAACTTATGTCAGATACCAGTCTTTCATACGTTACACACCAAATCTAAATATGAGTCCTGCTTCAACAAGTTCACCCTATTTCTTAACAAAATCATGACATTTAGAATTTGACTTCACTGTATCAAATATCATTTCCCACCTACTTGATTTACAGTATCATATCTTCACAGTAACATATCTAGAATTGTTGCAATAAGTTCAAAAACTTATCAAAATTTACAATTCTAAAGGTCTTATGCAAAGTTCCAGACTTCATTACACATAGCTTCCACTGTTATAGTGATACTCCATAGATTGCATAGTCAAATTTTTACAGCTGGCTATAAACTTTTCTCGTGTTTTCATGTAAGTCTGTAACTATGGCAACAATATACCACCTGACATATAACGTGACCTGGATCCTTCACACTAGCAGATTGACTAGAGGGGTCTTATACTGTTGTTACTGATTACTTCCTATCATCATAATTATTATAATTTATGTTTATTTATTTTTAAATTATGCAAATCATTTTTCATTCATTTTACGATGGTCAAATTGAAATCAAGTTCTCTATTGTGACAAATATACTGAAGAAGAAACTATGGCTTCATACAATAAACGTTTACAATTGTTATAACGGAATGTTCACAATAACAAGTTAGTGTTATACGGAGATTTCTACAGTGCATAACAACTCACATTATGAGATGTTACTGTGAAAAAATATGACAGCAGTAAAAACAGTAAAGAAATACAGTCTAAATAGAACAAAGAATTTCACTGTATTAACCATAGAAAGTCTGTATTCGTAACTTCAGATTTGTTATTAATCGTAGTAGGTCTGTATTCATAAGTTTGAATTTGTTATTAATCGTAGTCGGTCTGTATTCATTAGTTTGAATTTGTTATTAATCATAGTAGGTCTGCATTCACAACTCTCCCAATTTGTTATTAATCATAGGTCTGCTTTTGTAACTTCAGCTTTGTTATTAATCATAAAAGGTCTATATTCATAACTCCAGTTAAGTTATTAATCATAGCAGAACATCAAGACACATCTATCTGCAAGTTTTCTAACTTTTAACATCAATCTACTTTCATTCCTGTTCAGCACCATACAACATTAAGTCGCATTGGATTTTAGCACTATAGAAATTCTTTGCTTGATTGATTGAAAGTCTGTATTCATAACGCTCCAGTTTTTTTTGTTATTAATCATAGAAGGTCTGCATTCATAACTTTAGATTTACTACTAATCATAGAAGGTCTGAATTCATAACAACTCTCCAGTTCCGTTATACTTCATAAATACTTTTTTATATTTATAAAGGTACATGTTCAATAAATATGTTCAATCTATTACGTTTATCGCTATGGTAACTCTTTGGTAGTTGGTTTCCTTGTAAGGACCTTACAAACTTGTCCACTGCTGATACTATGGTCTGTACATCTGTTTACTTCATTGGCTTGTGTTACTGCTTTCCAGCTCTTTGGTCTCCAGAGTTATATTTTCAAGCATTCTAAGCGATGCCTGTAGTTGGATATTCACATTCATTAGTCGACGGCATACATCTGAGAGATCGTGCTCAGGTCGCGTGATCACAAGCACACCTGAAAATAGGTAAAAAAAAAAGATAAATAGACTAAATTCAGTTGTACTTTTAATTATAACGAGAGGAAAGTATTTTGTGGTGTCACAAATTCAAACTTTGCACAAAGCACACGTTGGAAAGAGGAAGACAGGAAACTGCTGCAAAACATCAACAAAGATGGCATTAAAATTGTATCAAAGGTTTTACAAATTGTTTTTATAACAAAGTAAGTCTTCAACATAATTTGTACTGCATGGGTATGCACACTATTACTGAATGTATCAACTTTTTGAAATATTGGTTACCACTTCTTGTACACTTTACTACTTGAGTCGCATTTTATCGGACAAGATTTGTTTACTTTTGCTCAATTTTGTCCCCCTTTTTTACATGAAACTGTGATATTTGTCACTGGACTTCATACACCAACCCATACAGTTAGATGTCGACAGTGTGTCATACAGCAACATGTGATCTGCCATGCCCATCTGTTGTAAGAAAGTACTGTTTTAATTCTTGTTCCAAAATGTACAAATTTGACAGTATTTGCCTTCCTCAAGAAAATTCATCGTAGTCAAATCAAAGTTAGTTGTTTCTGGGCCATTTAAATTATAGTGGAAATGTTACTACATACTCTCTATCTGGCCACACTCAGTTGCACTGTAGCACTGTGCAAAATGGCAGTCATCTAGCAGGGAATGGCTAAGTATGTTTCCGAGTAGCATAGTGCAATTATTGCCTTTTACATATGCAGCAAAAACTATGGCCAAAAAACATAAAACTGTGCTCCCTTTAAAGGTTACATAAAGTCAGAATTCTTATGATATTAACTCACCAGTTTTATTGTCTGCTAAATTCTTACAGTAAATATTGAGGAGAACATTCAAGTCGTCTTCATCACTACCACCAAACATATCATGTGGCCACACAGATCTGTGTAATATAAAGGTCAAAGGTCAGTGAATGACATATGGCCCTGACAACCTCCTATGTCAGATATTACCAGAAGTTCATAATGGCAACAGCAACAATATTTTGACCTTCTCACAGACATGATATAATTGTATAGATATTTTTGAGTTACATAATTATGATAATCGACTTTTGACAAGATATTTGATAGTAGAATGTACTTGCTAAAGTTTTCCAAATATACTATTTACAATTTGTTCATAAGCACGTTCTACAAAAAATAGTGCAATGTGTGTATATGCTAATCACCAGCAGCTGTACATACACATTTTGACAAATTTTCTTCTTGTGCACATTTTGTCATGTTTAGTTTACATAGACTGCCAAATGATGTGATTGACAAATACATGATGATAATATCATTGCATCATTTTCATGATAGCCTGACATTTCTGAAATTTTATTCATAAAATTTTGGTCCAATATCCTTGTATGAGGAACCACACAGATCATTTTAATTAAAACAAACCTGAAATGGCGTATAAACCTGACAGCCGTAGTGTACTGTTTATTGATGATGCTCTCTGACAGTAACTGCCTTGCTTTCTCTGTAGTTTGAGGCATGTCATCATCGCTAACAATCAATGGTGTTTTGCTGCTATCTATCTCATTCATGGCTTGTTTTAGATCCTGTCTGACTATGGTCACTTCCTTGGAATGGTCAGTGATCTACAGAAGAAAGATAAAAACTTGTAAATTGTAAATTCAAGATGTACAGAGAGGGGACACTACAGTCCTTGGTATGTCTGTGACTTAATCAGACAAAGACAGGTTTCCATATCATAGTAGCCGTAAGGTTACCATTCAAATCTCATCAAATACAAAATCTGTGTATATGTATACTAAATGACGTCATTCATTTCTTAATACATACATGTATATACCAGACATTACTTGTACTGTTGTGTACACATACTAGTGGTATTTGCACTGTAGTGCAATACTGAAAACATCATATTGCATACCAACATGCCAATGATATGCAAATGAAGGCACAATCGTTTGTTGTACACGAAAGAACATGGTCACACCGTCAATTTGAGAGAGAAATTTTCATTTCAGATAAACATATGTAATAAAATTTTAAAAAACATGTCGCATGAGTTCCAGTGTGGGTACTCAGGAATATTTACACTCATACTTGTAGTGTTGTTTGCTGCACTCTCATGAGCACAGCAAGTAAAAGCACAGCTGCAGAGAACATGGCAAGCACTGGTGCAAATACCCTGAGTATGCCACACTTGTATTCAAGCATTACAGGGTTCTTTCATATTATGGCATGTTTTGAGTTCTGCCAATAGCAAGCAATGGTTTAGTATATAATTCAATCAGTAGAATACTAAAGCTACCTTTAATAAGTAGCAAACATTATCCCCTGAAATGAATAAACTCACTTGATGCCCTTTTTAATGACTTGGAGTCGTCTTTCTTACCTGTTGTCCCAAACTTTTTCAGAAGTGTAAGGACTTAGATTCTTTGAAGGCTAATCCTAATAGGTCAGTTTTTTTTTCAATTATTTACACATATTAAGTTCTTACCTGTTGGTTTTTGCTGGCAGTGTTCAGTAAGTTGATTAACTTAGAATAACTTTCAAATAACATCAGTAACTGGAAATGGAGCTTGTATAGGCATCTACACAACTCGGTTTGCTGAGGAAAGTAAAATAAACAAAGGAGTTATGACCCGTACTACTACAAAACCCAGCAATTTTTAAAAAATAATAAACACAGCAATAAATGTGAGGTTGATGATTTTATATTTATGTGTAATTATCATTAATGTACAAATCAAAACCAATCTAAGCTAAGCTATGACAAATTACTTTTAATCATCAAAACTCAAACCATCCAGTCATTATTGCAGCAGTAAAAGTGTAGGAAAACACCCCCTTCCCCCAAACAACACTACATGAACCTATCTTTGCCACGCCTGCCCCAATAAATTACTTTTAACGATCAAAACTCAAAACAATTATATCTGACGTTGCAGCAATCAAATTTTCAAGAAAATGACTAATACTGTCTGCTTAATATTTCTTGGAGATTGAGGTGTTGTTTGTTTTCATGTATTGTTTTCATTTCTGTTGATTTCATTCTGTGTATATTAAGTGACAGCTACATGTCAATCTATCAAGATACATACAATGAAACCCCACAGTAATGACACATAATAAATAAACCAATCAAAACCCACTTTCTCCTGTGTGTTTTAAACAGATTGTAAGCAAAGCTAAGCAAGTGCAACACAGTAATTGTTGAAAATAATCCTGTCTGATAATTTTGTAAACATAGGGCAGAGAGCAACACAAATCAGTAAGGCTTTTCTGAAATATAGCATCACATTTTTTATTCAACATTTGAATATATTTCTTGAGAATTTTCTATTCCAATTAAGTCCAGACTTCAACAGAAAGTTGACCTGGTCAAGTTCTCTTGTATGTTTAGAAAACCCTGTAGCAAGCAAGCATTATAAAATCAAAAACATACTCAATACATGCGTTTATCAAAAAAAAATAAAAAAAATATCAAGCACAAGGCAAAAATACACACACAATAGTAAGCACAAGAAGATAGCCCAAAATAGTAGAGAGTTGTAAATTTATGGATAGCAAAGTTGACAAAACTTGGAAAAAAAGGTGTAGTTGTACTTACAACGAAAATCTCATCCTGAGGAAAAGGATGATTGGCATTAGTATGAAATAGGAATGTGAAGGAGAGAGGAAATTAGTCAACAACATCAACAACCCAGACTTTTTTTTAACGAACCACAACTTAAGAGAAAGACATCAATGATATGTTATTGGTGAACAAAGAAGCCAAGAAATGGACAGAAAGACTGAGAGACCAGATTTGGCCCAAATTCATCTCAAATGAAATTAATGTACAAGTCAACAGTCATAACCATGAATACCCCATGACAGAAAGATAGAGGAACAGACGACCAGAGTGTCTGTACTTTCATATTTGTAAAAAAAAAAAATTATACACTTTGATATCCTTGAACTCAGATGCCTATATCCTTACATATAGTCATCATGCATGTTGGTGAAATATCTAGCTCAAATATGATAACACAGCAACAAGGTTAAGTTACATGCAAGTAGCACTTCACTTGTTCTGTCACACTTTGTCAGCCTGTCTAGTGGTACAACAAAACACATGAGCATTTTGACAATGCATGTTGATCAGAACTGGTGAAATGTTACTCGCAGGTTATGTAACTTTTGCTTGCACTATCAGAATTGACTAATACTCTGCTACTTAGTTGCAATGGAGTGAGGGTGGGTGGGGGTGGGGGTGGGGAGGGTCTGAAAAAATTCATCAAGGTGCAAAAATATTAGCTGAAATATTGTCTATTTATTCATTTCCAATTGTATCACAGTCACAGTCACGGTGTTGTACTTTCGTTGTACCATCAGTTGAATTATGTTTCAAATAATCAAATGGTGATGGATTTACATTAAATGAATGTTTCCATGATGGGAAATGTACAAATTTATATAGTGTCAACAGCACTGTAAGTTTCCCAAATTTTCCTATCTGAACAATGATAGGACTGTATGTATGTATTGTGGAACATAGTAATGTATACCTAATCAGCAAGTATTTATAATTCTGATAGGGGTGAGGGGGTGGGGTGGGGGTTAAGATTGAGTATTAAACACACATCATTAATTTCTGAAAAAAAAGTCCCTAATGATTTCCCATATATTAGTATCTGGAATCAATCTCTCTGTCCACTCTTCAATACACAATACAACAATCAAAATAAACTAATGAAAAAAGTTGAAGAGATAAGAAACACTTCAATTACATAATAGACAAATTTGTGTTCTGAAGAAAAGAAACACCAAAGGAACCACAAGAAGCGGATAAAACATATTACAGCACAAAGGAAAGATTTCTTCATTTAAATTTTTTCATTATTTTTTTTTTTTTTTTTTTTTTTTTTTTTGAGATCTAGAAAGCAGCATGTACCTGCTCCTCTGCATTACGATTATCTGTTACATCACCCTGGAAAGCAGAAAGAGGGGCAAAAATAGCATATGATGAAATTGACAATGAATTAATGATAGCAACCATTTATAAGCTGTTATGCTGACAAGCCCAGAAAGATGCCCAGTTATGAACTAAAGATGGTGCAGAGAGAAATAGCAACCATAAGAAAACCTTACGAGTGAGTGCCAAAGAAAGAGATTATCCCACATTCCTCAGCAATTTAACAAAATCTAGTCATATTAATTAGAAGGTTACCATTTGGCGAGTATATTGAACACACACTGCCCATGCACAATCAAAACATGCCACTTAAATGTCCTTGTTGTCATGGTTACTAGTGATTACCATGGTTACAAACATTTAACATCAAATAAAAGTCACTGATTGGCTAAAAAACAAATTACTATTTCATTTAAAGTTTATACATTGATTGTTTGGTTGATTGACAATGTGAATATTTTGTAAACATTCTGTTAAATGAATTCTTACATCATAATATTATAAAAGGAAGTGCATATCACAGTCATTCATGTGCTAATTTAAATGTACATTTAAACAACATTTTATATAATGAATTAAATGAAATCTTGGTCACCATTATCCTGGTGCAGGCATGCAACATATCAATATTATATCTAATGTAACAATAAAGGTGAAAATATCAGTTTTGACAAAAAATGACTACATATTCACCAAATTGCTAATCTCATGCACAAAGTGAACAAATCTGAAAGTTGTCATTGACAAGCATTTCATAGGGCTGTTTCACAGATGACCAGGCTGCCTGGTGTATTAAAACCAATACCAACCACTTTCATTCTACTTCTGCTAAAATTTCATCAAAAAATTGATGGCTTTTTAACGTTCTTGGTATGAAAACTTAGACAATATCATTCTTACAGTATGTACTATCAACCCTACTAGATAAACATTTTAATAGTGAACCATGACAAAATAATACTACAGAGTTCAGTACCACTAAAGCTTCTCCATTTCAATCATTTGTCATACTTACAGGTGAGGCAAGGGTCTGCATTTTTAGTGACGACTTCAGATTATCCAGACACTGTAACAAGAAGAAGACAAATTTGCATACCTTTAAAAATTGTTTAAAATGAACAAAAAAAAAGACCTCTAAGTTATACAAAATAAGCTGCTACCCACTACTAAATTTGATACAATTTTCCACAAATACCACAAATTTTATATATAAGGCGTAAGAAAGGCACCATGCACAAATGAGACGTGACATTTAATATCCCTTTGTATACTAGGTGTAAATTATTCCTGTAGAGCTGGTTGTGGATTTTTTCTTTGCACTGTATTCTACATTTTTATGTACTATTTATTGATAGGTCTACATATTGCATGTTCACAAACAAACAGATGAACAAACAAACAAACAAATAACACTTAACTTCCATATATGACTAAAGAATTCATATTTCATATTTCATACCTCCACAGTAGTATCTCTCTTATTGATGTAGGTTTCATAGTGTTCCTGTATCTCTAACACTACAAATTTGTGTCTTTCTAGTAGTTTACAGGCTAGCATCGTTTCTGTGTCGGTATAGACGTGTGGACACTCTGCTTGGGTTAGCAATAACTCCAACATATTCAGTGAGATGGGAGTTAAGGAACGAATAATTCTGGACATTGGTGTGAAATAAAGACGACTGCTATCCAAAAGAAAGAATTGACACAAAACATTGATTAAAATTAAATTGGACACCATTTCAGCAAATAAAGGTATTTTCATGAACTTTGGGTTCTGGACAGTCATTTCTTGATTTCACATCACATAAATTTAGCTTGATTGCCAAGAAACACGAAATTGAAACTCTTTTTCACCTCTATTGTCCTAGCAGTGGAACACTGTTGCATCATGGGTCTTAGAAGATATGTATATGTATAAGATGAACAATGAATACTCATAAGTCCCAAGTGCTTATTATCGTCAGATAAAGACATGTTCCTTTCAGAATATAATTATTCTTAACAACCTCTGATTGATTATATCTAATTGGTGGTGAATGCATGTCATGTGATCTACTACAAATGTCATGTGATCTACTACAAATGTCATGTGATCTACAAATGTCATGTGATATACAACAACTACTGTTATAAAATAAAGGATATGAAACTGAGTTGCTATGCCTCGCAACCGATCACTTAGATAGGTACAGGACTCCCTAGTTAGGTTACAAAACCTCCTCCTGGTGACAGCATAGAGTTTGGCAAAGATGTGGAAGGTGTTGACAGCACAACTGGCATTGGAGTCACTCATCACACTGTTGACATGGTAACGCCAGACTTCTTCTACTTCATCAGTTGCGATGTTGATAAATGATGTGTTGGTAGAAGTGATGTTAGAACTAGATAACAAACTTGTATCAGTGACATCTGTATCACTACACGCACTGAATGGAGAAACAGATATTGGGAAAATATTTACAATAACATACAATAAAATCTGGGAATTCTCTTAGGATCACTGTACTGATCTGTCTGGTTGTCAGTTTGTCACTCATTTTGGTCTGTCTCTTGACTTCTGTCTGTCTGTCTTTCTTCCTCCTCCTTCTGTCTGTCTGTCTGTCTGTCTGTCTGTCTGTCTGTCTGTCTGTCTGTCTGTCTGAGTTAAATACATCTACATAGTCCAGGCTTGTGGTGATCACAGTACCAGATAAGATGACAAATAGTGAAATACACTTTCTTCTGGGTGTTTGACTAACCTGGAAGTCGATGGTACAGGACTAGCCCTGGAATCCAAGGGATGCATTCCGAGGGGAAAGAAGTGTGTGTCTTTAGGTGATGAGCCATAGATACCCCCTACAGCTGTCTGGATCTCAGCATTGGGACCATGTAGCGTTTCATCTACTGGTGATATACTTCTCATCTGGAATGATCAACAAGGTATTGAGATATTAGCTAAGAATTGAGTTCCAAGGTAACACTTTGATCACAAATTATGACAACAGAAATGTGAGTGATCATTATTTAACAATTTGTGTCTTAATGAAATCAATCACTGTTAATTTGGACACATTGACCTAAATTAATCACTGGAATTAGTTCTGCATCTTATTAGCAAAAGTGAAATATTCTTAAACAACATTATATTGAATGACCAATGTACAATATGTATTACATATCAAGATTGCATTACATCAATCCATCTTGAAATCTACATGCATCATGCTTATTTCAGAATTACGTTATGTTGAGTAATGATTCATTACAACTGTTTTATTATCACACTAATCAATGGAGGAATCTACATGTATCATGCACATTTCTAAATTTATTGATGCTCAAATAATGTTACACATTATCAGTCAATACTGAACTTGTATGAAATCACTAACATGTCAAACAAAGATAATCTGACCCCTTGATCTAACTATATAAGCTAGTGTTGAATTAATTGTCATAAAATTGAAACTTTGAGGAGCAAATGAAATTTGGAGAAGTTAAAATGCTGTTTTATCCAACTTGTAGTTTCTTTGTGTACATTTTATATCCCCATCGTAGAAAGAGAATTTTGACTACTGATGAGATAATACTACTCACCTCATCATCTGAAGATTCATCTTTGAAATCTCCGACTTCCAGACTTGGAGCACTCCCTGACAGATCCTTTAAGTCTTTCAAATTCCTGCTGCCTCGGTCATGTCGGTCTAAACTTTCAAGAGATTGTCTAGTGACAGCCCAATTGAAACCTTCCTCATTCTGTGGATAAAAACACACAAATGCAAGAAGGGTAAGTCTATGTCATACTCTGTGGAATGACAGGGGCTAATCTTCAAATAGGACACTGTGAAAAACAAACTATTAAAATGGTGAAAGTTTTCCACTTATAGTGACTGCTATCTGGTACAGTACATTACATTATATTATAAAAGTATTACCATAAAATGTTGACTTTTTAAAAATTATTTTATCTGTAACTTTTAAATCCTTCTTACACAATGGATGGAATCTATGAGGAATAGATGGTGAGTAGCTCACCAGGAAGTAGTCAAGTTGAACTAATGAATTTAAGTAGTTCAGGGCAATACATAGCATGTAACTGTCACAGAAAACACTAAAATATGTTGTTATAATATAAATTGAAGGGGAGGGGAATTTCAAGCTCTTTTCTATCTTTGTACAAATATAAAGAAACTCGTTTTTATTTTCATGGAAAACCAAAAGCTGTTGAAATAATAGAATTGAAGGGGAAATGATTTCACGCTCTTTTGCATTTCAATTTTGTTTCTTGTATTAAATGAAACCATTAATTTGCATCACGTGACATAAAGGAAACAGTAACCACTACAAAGGAGGAAAAGAAACTTTCACACGTGGACTTACCTTTTCCTCCAGTTCCGTATCTAAGAAATCAAAGTCCTTGAGTACTCCAAACTGGTCACCTCCACCACTATTATCCAACTTGCCTTCAGCAGAAAGTCCTTCCACCATTGAGATAGACTCATTGGATGAACATATACTGGGATGACGTTCTATGGCAATGTCACTGGCTGAACTGAAAATAACCTGTCAAAAAAAAGTAAAAGTTGACAGTGTGAGTTTAACAAACTTATGATAAAAGTTATGATTGTGGAGAAAATACTTTATAGAAGGCTTATTCACAGTTATTACAGAAGTTACGAAACAATTCCAATGTATTATTGAGTGAGTGAAGATATAAGTTTATTCCACAATTTAAATTATTCTTCCGACGTTTATTATGATAACATTGTAAAATGACACCATGATCACACAGAATAGGTCCTTTGCTTCATATTATGGGCTAACCCTTGATATAAAGAGTCTCCTAATACCTTTGTATCAATAGTTTCTTTAGTATTCTCTCTTAAGTTGTTCAAAAAATATGAAACTTTTTGAATCTCTAGTCCTTTCATATTTGTCTCTTTACTTCAACCATTTTCTAACTACACAGATGATATAAATCAAGAGCCAAATATGAAGCCTTACCGAGGGACTCCTAGGTAACCCCACATCTTGTCCCAATCCATTGAGAACACTGACAAGATGTTCGCGAGTCCTTCGCTGTGACAGTTGTGGTTTTCGCCAACATGATGATACTACGTTTTGATTGACAGTGCAGCACATCGTAGCAGCTGCTTGAGATGGCATTGATAAGATTGAAGATGACGGTATATCGGTTGCCAGGGTAATCATACTTTCTGTATCACTACTACTGGTTGCTGATTCATCACTCAAAGTAGTTGACATTGTCATGATGGATGGAAACTTGTGAGTCAGCAGTGGTGTCTGTATAAACACAAAACAAAATCACTTTTTAAAAAAAATATTTCATGTCTGACGTAGGAGGAGAAGATGAATGGTAACTCTGACATAGTCATGGTTTCATTTCATTAATTATCATTTTTTATGGACACTACCTTACTCAGTATTTTTGGTGGGAAATTTATACCAAGGATAACAGCAGAAGTTCACTATGGAAATGGAAAGACATTGAAAGAAACCTCAACTATGTCATAGCCATATTCCGATAATAAAATAAGCCATACTTTTATGCAAGTGTAATGTCTAACTCACAACAAACCAAGTTATGTTACATGTAGTACTGTAATCATTTCAAAACCACACTTATGCTGGTGTACTGTTTCACTCAATGACATACAGAATTCAAAGCATTGCAAACTCAGTGTGCATACTGATCATCATCAAGTCCACCACAGCCATCCTGTCAAAAAAATGGTAATATTTTTTAGATGTTACTGTAACTCAGTTCAACCATGCAGGCATATATACATTCCATTACAGTATTGCGAAACAGACATCTTATCGGCAAGCTGCATGATATTACAAATTGAAAGTGTTATAGCAGGAAGCTGGATATATGGAGTGCAAAGTCTGCTTCTGTTAAGCTAGCAGCTTCTAGTGAAAGAAAGTCAGGGTTAGAAAGAGATAAGAAAGGGAGAATAAGTATCTTATTTTTCATTATGATTAATTTCCAATGACTTTAGATTTGACTGGCATTGCGATATCTGGTTTAATACAACATACACATATCAAATACAGAGTAATTGTCCAACTATTCTGATTTGTCTCTATTGTGATTGTAATAACTGCTGAATTTATTCACATATACAGGGATTCTTCCAGCTCTCAACTTGCCTTTCAAGGAAAAACTGCCATCTATGGTAAAAGTTGGAGAGGTTAAGGTCAACATATGATCTGTAACATCCAGCTAAATATCATTTTAGGAGTTCGACTGTTTTGAACTTTGATGCAACTTGTAATAGGTCTCATCTCATTCTTTGGTCTGTAACAATGGGGGATGGGGGGGGGGGGTTGAGGGGGTTGTAGTGACATGATTTGTCAACAACTTTTGTACAAAGAGTGTTAAAAGTACAGCAAGGCACTGTAAGGAAAACAACTATTATTTTGATAACATGCTTTAAATAGAAGAAAGCTTCCAGACTGCAACTAAGCCACATCAATACTGCACAAATAGCAAAGACACACTTCATATCGAGAGCTACACAGAAAAATCAAAACTTTCAAAACATTCAATTATTTACATTATTTCCCATACAGCAATATAATACGACTCTATAGGCTTGCCACTCGCATATTTTCTTTTTTAGTTAATTTAATAGCGAACACAGAAACCTAAACATCACTCAAAAAACTTTCCCACAACACTCACTCTTTTCAACTCTTCAATGGCAGCCTGGATGTGTAGAATAGATGTGTCAAAGACAACATTGTTAGTATAAGAGGAAGACAAATAAAAAGGGGGGTCAAGTTTACTCTTAAATTTTGGTAGTTCATTCAAGTACATGTATACCGGTACTGATATGAATGAGAGTTGGGTATTTATTTTTGATTTTTGATTTATAAAACAATTTTATCATGGCTTTCTACTTGAAAAATCAATGTGAAACAACATTGACAAAGTCTGTGTTTGTCACCTAATACATTGCAAAAAGCCAAAAAATGTGTAAAAATGTTTGTTTTTGTACGTAAAATAACAAACATTTTACACTTTTATTATGCTTTTGCAATTCATTGAGTTACAAAACAAGGACTTAGCATATGTTGTGTCACATAGATTTCTCAAGTAGGAAGCCATAACAAAATTGTTTTATAAATTAAAAATCCAAAATAAATACCCAATCCTCATCCATATGGCCACTTTAACTACATTACGAGTTTATTACATTATTTTACATTATACTTTTATTACATTATATGTCTTATATATTCAAAAGAACTGTAATTTAACACCGGACTCATAGTCACCTTGTTACTTTTTATGAAATATTATCAAGTTTATATAACTCAAAGTTTTATTCCCATATTAGTGTTATCTTATAAGTTGAGTCACAAGAACTTGATAGGATTATTTTCATTTCAAGTTCAGGACAAACTTCTTCTATATCTCTGCCTGACAACTAGTTTCCTCATTCAAATTTTTGACAATAATAAAACATGAATCTAAGAAGAATTCAAAAATTAATTTTTCAAAAGGAGCTATTACACATTTCAGTTTCAATCCAATTTTTTTTATAATTTTGATAATTTGTTACCACAAACACGTCTTTTATTTGCTAAGAAAATTAAGTGCAATATTTCCGCAAAAACATCATAGTGACAAACATTGCCATCACTCCCTCTCCCCATAACGGTCAAAGGTCACTTACCCTTGAAAGGTCAAAGGTGAACTCTAATGTTCGTCCAGGTAGGTCTTTCTTTCTTGTTGAGTCCATGTCCCCAAACAGGAAAGCACTGCTACAAATTTCAGTTTCACTATTGGTTGGAGGAGTGACAATTTTGGATGACCCTTTCACAGCTAACTGTAGAATCTCTAAAGCTTTTTGCCAGTGTGTTCCCTGAAGGTAAACAACAAAATATATATATACATTGTCAATTATTTGATTCCTTCTTTCATCAAGACAAATTTGAAGTTTGTGGAACACAAGTCTAGTTTCTAAAACTTTGGTGTGTTTTTCACTATAGGATTGATAATCATTCAAAACTAACTCAGTAACTGGTCTCATTTTTGATCTCTTAAATTCAACAGGCATTTCTTCTGTCATTTTAATATACCAGTAATGAAAATAAAACATATTTATTCATAGTCACATATTAAGACACAAGTTCTCCCACACCAATTGACAGTTAGGGACAGACATATTTCAAACAAATCACTTGTTTTCTTTCAATGACTGCACTGCACTGCACTGCACTGTACTCCATGCACACGTAGATCTGACAGAATGATCCAAATTCAGTCTATCAGATCTGGTGAGGACACTGATGGAGGAGATTCAAGTGATTTGTTTGAAGCATGTCTTTTTCAAAATCCTAACGGGAAGAAGAGAACTTGTGTATTAATCACAGTGCTTCCATGGTGAGCATACATAGTATAATGATGAGAGAGACCTACCTGAACATATTTTGTGATGACTCTTAGTAGGTCCCCATTCACTTGTTGCATAGGTGCTGCCATTAAATCTATATTGGATATGATATCCTTGATGATCTGTAGTACTGGTTGTTGATGTGCAATGGGGCCCTTTTCCAAAACCTGGATTGTCAAAACAAAACATGAAAGTGTTGTCAAATGCAAATGTAAAACTGACATTCAATCCTTTGTTGCAATAATATCACTGCAAGTTTTGATATGGTGCGCCATGCTTTCCCACTCTGTGTTCAAAGTGCTTTACAATAATTACCAATGGCATAACAACACAACAGCCCTTGAAACTCTCTCAACTCTTTGGGAAGCATACACCCTACTTTTCATACCTAAGGATCCTTTTCTAAAACTTAAATTAGCAAAACAAATCACTGAAGTTTGGTAAAACTGTTAACTTGAACTCCTACATGTATGCATTAAACACGTTATGAAATCATTCATCTATTCTACGCACAACAGAATATTTTTTGAAATGAAGATTTGATAAAATCTAAAAAAAATTGACAAGATTTGAGAGACAATATAACATACCTCTACTAGAAATGTTAGCATAGCTATACTGAGTTGTTGGAAGGCATCGTGAACATATTTACAAACTGCATACGTCCACGATTGACGGTCTTTAGAATAAGTTTTCTTACTATACATGTCCATCACTGTAGCAAGTGAATCCAGCTTGTTGGGGTACTTCTCAAGACAGATCTAGAAAAGACAAAATTATGGAGAATTTCAAATTTGAGAAATTCAAAATAGTATTCCACAATATGCAAATTACACTAATTAATATTCAATATCCATGTTTCAGGCCAATCTCGTGGATACATTTAGTTTTTATTTGTGACACATACAGATACATAAAGACAGAGCCAATACATGTAGTATGTAGTATGACAAAATTTCTTATTTTGGCTTATGGGATGAAAAACTTTCAAATTGATTCTTCTAAACTGTGCTAGATTAGAATTCAGTTCTAATGCTTCACTTGAAAAATGAATCTGAACTCAAAATCATTTTCCGTCACACTAGTCCACTACATGCATTCATATACTTGAAACAGTTAGAACTGGATTGAACTGGTCTGCCTCAAACTCTCACACTGGTTTGAACTGGCACAAATCAGACAGGTCTTGCTTGAACTGACATGTATACTCCACACAAGTCAGAACTGGATTGAACCGGTATACCCTGGATTCAACTGGTCAAAACCAGACATATCGTGCTTGAACTAGTTTGAAATGTTGTACTACAACTCTACTGTCTTACCTGTGCAATATTTTCAGCACATTCCTTGCAGAAGTCATCAGGATTTTCAAAGTGAGCGGCAAGGTTTGGTAGTAATGCTATGATATTCATAGGAAATCCAGCAACTCCAGTTGGATCAACCACAGAGAGCGATGTAAATAATGTTAATTTTCCAACCAATTGCAGAGTAGGTTCACTGGTAGTTGGTGAAGTAAATCCCTGTAAGTGAGACATCGTTATAATTGAATCAACTACTGCCAATGGTAGCCCAGAAACTTGTTGAGGTCTCACTTTCTCAAGTTACTGTTCAAGCCACAACACTAAGCTTGAGACAGCGATACCATGACAAGTCTCCGGGCTATGACAATGGATACTGCAACACTTGTTTTCAGTGATGATACTGGGGCATCTAGATTGCAACAAAATGTACTTAAATCCTAACAGCTATACCTTTTTGAAACTTTTACTTAATGTTTGACTGTTGTAAAAATACACCAAACTTGAATGAATATATTTAATACATAAATCCAAATCATACAACACACTGACAGAATTAATACATACTTTGAGAAGCAGAGCTTGCAGTCCTGGATATTCATCCCACTTCAGTTCATTGAAAACTTTCTCTATCTTCTCTCGGCTTTCTGTCCTTCCAAGGGTGAGATGGGTTAAAAGCTGAAAGACAGCATAATACGGAATAAGGACGCAGGAAGTAATGTTAGTACCATACTCAAATTACAACCTGTAACACCCAAGTACTGCAATTCCACTGTGTGCCACAATCTTTCACAACATTCATATCAAGTGTAAAAGAACACTCAGTCTGTTTAAACTGCTTTCATTATCAGCTCAGTATGTGGTCACTCAGAATTTACCGTTGTCTTTTCCTGAATTCTGACATTTAGATATCAGAAATTTGTATTTAGAGTTGAGACTAAGGTTAACTTCCCCCTTCCCACCACCATCCCATATCACCTGATTTGTATCACCCATCACAGGTGGTCCCATACACTACCAGCATCACAAACTCTCACCTTGTCTACTAATCTCATAGCCAACAGGAACTCATATTCATAGTCGGACTCCAACATAGAGACAGCAATCCAGAAGACCTGAGCTAGCAGTCCTAAACGATCATCAATCAGATTCTGTTCACCCAAGTGTTTGAGTGACTGTGCACTCCTGGACCGTGCCATTGGTTTCTTGGCATCTATCTCACCTGTTGTGAGTGCACGGGTCCTTGGATGTAAGCAATGCTCTGGAAATGAAATATTAAACATATTACATGAAACAATGCAATCACAGATTTAGATAGACTGTAAGACATGTCATATAATTCAACCCTCATCTGCCCTGAGAGAGAACGTCCTAACATGGCACAACTTACAATAACTTGGTAGACAATGCTCTCTTGTTGGTTTGGTATCAGTGTTAAAACGCAACAACACTGTCATTGTATAAATCACTCACGATTTTGATGGTTTTTGCAGCCAGTATCTACATCGGCCAAACTAGTGCAACATTATAGGTGTGTATTCTAAATGTACGGTGCAAGCTTGCCTTCTAGCAATTCTAGATTGTGAACCAATATATTCTATACAGACACACTCAATCATACAGTCCCAATATTGAAATCTTGGATTGAAATGATACTCCATGACATGGTAACCTCTGACATTTCTAACAACTAAAATGTTGCACATTTACCTTTTCTTTGGCTATATGAAATCATTTAGGAAGTGAAAATGATCGGTTTCATGAAAATCATATGATTTGAAATTTTAATAACATACATACATAGACAGAGACAGACAGAGACATACATACATACATACATACATACATACATACATACATACATACATACATACATACATACATAGACAGACAGACAGACATGCATACATACATAAATACATACATACATACATACATACATACATACATACATACACATACATACATACATACATACATACATACATACATACATACATACATACATACATACATACATACATACATACGCACATACATACATACATACATACACACACATACACACACATACATACATACACACACACACACACACATACATACATACATACATACATACATACATACATACATACATACATACATACATACATACATACATACATACATACATACATACATACATACATACATACATACACAAACACATACATGTACATACATAGACACAGACACACACATGTGCACACACAGACACACACACACACATATTCATACACAGTGCAATTCAGCAGCTATTAACTTCTACAAGTAATCTGTTTTACACAAAAGTGGGGGAAGTGGTTGGTGGGAGGGGGAAATAAAAGTTGGTATTAATATAAGGCAGCTGTACACATCACCTAGGAATAAGTACTAGTAATTAATTTAAAAGTACATAAAGTATTAGATTTTACTATATCATGAGTGAAACAATTACTTATCAACCATGCACATGAGTTTTACTTTTTACAAAATAAGATGACAGAGATCTTGGAAAAACTGAAGAACACGAGAACCAACAACATTATTTAGAAATGTGACTTTTCTGTTACATAACAAACATAGCAATATTTTAAGTTTTCTGTCTAGCAATTACAGATAGGAGATAAAAAGTATGTCATCAGACAATAAATAACACAGATACATTATCAGGATTAAAAAAAAGGTGAAATAAACAAAAACAAAATCTCACAGAATTACAATAAATATTCACCAAAAACATGAAAAGTTTATCATATTCACTGCAGCCTCCCTAAAATTGTCTTCATTTTATATTTAGCTAAAATCGGATCTAGGAATCATTTGGCTCTCATTTTATTTACTGTATTTCACACATCAACTGTCCTCAGGTACAGGACTTATCCCTGAGACAGAAATATGTTTACCTGCAACATCAAATTGCTATAGTTGCTATTTTATGAGACAGTAGCAGCCCTTAGCAGTTTTAATGTCTGTACACAGTGGGAGTACATTACAACGATTAACACTGAAGTAAAACACTTTCTCTATGTGCGACACTCAGTTTATAGCATTCATAATATCAAGTGTAAAAGTATATTGTTTCAATTGGTTTATTTACAAGACATGTGGCCTTTCTAATGTGGGCAATTAGTAAATGAAACAGTATACTTTTACACTTGATATGGATGCTATAAATGATTGTGGTACAAACAGAAAATGCTTTACTTTGGTGTTAGGGGTTGTAAATCTGCTACTCCTATCTGATAAAATAATAATTGTGGCAATTAGGTGTTGCAAGTAGGCAGATTTCTATTGCAAGAGGAGACAATGGACAATCACTGTATAAACATGTCAAATTGTGGTAAAACGAATTACCTGCTGGAAATGAGTTGGTTAAGAGAGGCTTTGGTAAATTGATAATATAAATTTATAAATAACACAACAAAAGGAGTTATACTTTTACTTTCAAATTAAGTTTTGAAATTCAAATGAAGTTTATTTCTTTAATTTCAACATATAACCCATGCACAGAGAGAGTATAATGTTAATAACCTTTCCACCCTAAGTTCCTTGGCAATTTCAAGTTTCACTGTATTTTCATGTACTCATCAATCTTACCCATTGTACTGTTACTCGTGACTGGATGGGTTATTCCTTTACACAAGGATATAGGGTGAAAAGGGTGTTAGTGGAGGAAAAGTGTGTTAGTATACCTGTATGTTTATCAGCAGATGAAGGTGATGGTACAGAGAGTCGAGTGACAGAGACGGAGTTACTTCGTTTGGGACCCAGATACATACCGCTGGCAGCCAAACTCATAATGTTACCAGTACTTTTGCGGAAGGCAGTTTTACTGGTGCTGAATTCTGGCAGTGGTCTGAAGATGTCTTTCATTTCACCGGTGACAATTTCGGGAGCTAAGAGATCCACTGCATACTCTAGGGTAAGCATGATTTCAGTCACATATCCCTGTAATGGAATGGAATAGAAATCACAATAAAGACAGACAGTCAGTCAGTATTTTCAAACGTATTTTGCATCTATCATTTATTTTTCTACGACAAATTCAAATATATTAGGCTGTAGTAATTTACTCAGATGACAATTTGAACACTCTCACATCATTCAGTAAAGTTAATATATATTAAACAGGTTGCCTGTATTCACTTGTTTTGATGCATTTTTACTTGACAGTTTCAACACACCCAACATTATTAAATCAAAGTATACACTGTACCTGTGTGTCTTCCCCTTGGTCAGCCACAGTCTCTACAAGTCTTGATAATATATCAGATAACCAGCGAGGTGTTAGTGGTATCCCCAAAGATCGGAAAATCTGTTGATGTAACCAGTTTTTCTAAGTCAATGTTTTGTTAGAATCAAATACACAGTCATGTTATTTGTACACTAGTTTGAAGACATTGTATCTCAGTTATCAGACAGATAATAAGATTGTATAGTTTGACCACTTTGCACTGTTCAACAGCTGATTTAGGATGGAAATGTACCCAGAATCATTCAAGTGTAACTTTTGGAGTCAGTTTCTCTTTTAAAAAGACAGTAACTTTAAAATACACACTACCAGTCAATGAACTGGAACTCACACTTGATACAGTAATACTATATATTCTGAATAAATAAAGTATACAGCAGTAAAATGAGAAGAGAATAACAAGCTACATGCCTGAAATGATCTGCCAGCATAATGTCTGGAGGAACAACACTTGGCAAGATGTAGTGCAACCTGTGCCCATCTCTGATCCACTTGTTTTCCTGGCAGTGAGTCCCGGAATATCCGGACAACATGTTTGAGGAAAGCTTCTAATTGTTCAGCACTTTTAATGGCAACCACTTTAGAAGTAATGTCTTCATAGCACCACAGGGGTTGGCATTTCCTACAGAATCAAATAATATTGTAAAACAAAGTGATGTTGAATATGGCCCTTTTAGTATATCACCTTTGTGTTAGGTTGGAATGAAATCAACCACTGAATGTCAGAGATATGAGAGGGGTTTGTATTTCCTGCAGAGTCAAATAATGTAATATAACAGAGTGACATGCATACAGCCCAATAGTATGTCACATTTGTGCAAGGTTTGAATGAAATAGTTTTCAGTTTTGAGTGATTTGAACTACTTTTATTTTTTACAATAATTGGTCTCAGAGGCACATTCTTCCTTAAACTACAGCAGAGTAAACATATTACAGTAACAGTCGAGTAGACAATTTACCTTGTGACAAGAAACTCAATCAAGGCTTTAGCACTTTCTTTGAGACTGGTCAGAGTTCCTACATCAATGTGTACAGTTCTGACAGGAGAGTTTGGTACAACAGTAGCATTACTACTTATACTGGATGATGTAGAAACACCACTCAATGTGGTAGTACTGCCAATCAAATTAGGATCTTGCATATCATGTGTATTTATAATATCTCCAGTCACTTGGTCACCTGTGCTCAAAAAATACGATAAAGTGGAGAGAAAAAAGAAATAAATCCAAGTATTAATTCCCATTTTTGATTCAAACTTCTCAGTAAAGTTTGTTGAAGTTTGAAACTAGTCAATAATTCAAGCAATTTTTATCAATTTCTTACCTGTAAAGTTGTATGTTTTCTTTGGTACACTAGGTTCTGTTAACAAACACAGATCACTGACAGTTTTGTTGGCTAACAGAAGTTTAGCCACGTATGGATGATCACCGTGAGCTGATAATACTACCAATAAATTAACCAGTAGTTTCTTACAGTGTTCATGTACCAATGGCCTGGCATGATCCAAACCTGTAAAGGTCAAAGATTAAAGGTCATCATATGAAGACTGTAGAATGCAGTTTATATAAACAGCTATGATTCAATTACCTACACTACAGTAAATTTCTGTTTTGGAAGTCTTTGTTTGCTTCTTGTTAATATTAAAAAAAAGTCTACAAAAATGGATGTCTAGATCATAGGACTTATTCATGGCTGAAAACTGTTTTCAAACAAAGTGTACAAATTTCACAATTTTTAAATTTAAACAAAGTTTACAAATTTCAGAGAGAAATATTGATCAGGACACTGTTTTCACATATCTTTAATACATGATTTTCCATTTACATATTCATAATTTATAAATTAATTGACTATCATATCTTTTATCTTACCAAAACACGTCAACATATTGGTTTTAAAAAAGTGACACCTACCCAGGAATAGTACATGTAATAACTGTGGTAGGGCTGTAGACCAATCTACATCCATGCCTTCAGAGACTAATTCAGTCATCAGTATCAGGGCTAGATGACACCTACAAATCAAGACATTAAAAAAATATATGTGATATTTATTTTTTAGTGTTTACAACACTGATAACAAAATTTTACACTAAATTTATACAAATTGCTGTTTGATTTTTACAGAAACATTACTTTTCATCATTTTTAAAATCTTTCCACTAATAAGCACAATGTTTGTGACATAACTTTTGAAATAAATTATTCACATACAAAGCTGTCATAAAACAACTATGTAATGGGAATCCAAATACATGTAGTCTGTAAGTATGCAGGCTAAGTAAAAAACGGTTGAAATGATGAAAATGACAGTATGGTGATGGTGAGAAGTGGTGACAAACAGAATTGATCAGTAAATTGTCATTTACCTGTACATAACAGCTGATGGGGATGTATGAATATTACCATTGTCTGCAATATAGTCAGCAAGTGGTGCATAGTAGCCACCATTTTCTGGCATCGGTAAGGGCTGTGGTTGTGGTGAGCTACCCTGTGATTCAAGAACATATCTCCACTGATTGTAAGCATCTCTGGGTTCATCTCCATGTGAGTCATCTTCTGTGTCCATCTCACCTCTATCAAAGCTAGAAGTTCTACTGTGAAGGTCTTGATGAGGACTGGGGTCTTCAGCACTGTTAGCTGACACTGTCAGTGAGGCTGTACTAGTAGACTGGTCCATCATTACACTACCAGGTGATGTTAAGCTTGAATGAGATGAAACTGAATCAGCCCTTATAGGCATGCTGTAGAAAGTCATAAACACAAAATGTAAATTATACACTAGAAAATGTTTGGCTCGCTCACACTGGCAGGTATTGTACAATACTATTACGATATATCCATCTACAGGTACAGAACATGGTAGATTGCATACATCTGCCAACATTGAGGGCGCCCTCAAGGATTGGAGCTTGATGCAAGTAATGACTAATGTCATGGTTTCACACTAAATATTCACTAAAAATAAAGTATAGAACTGGATAGCCACCAAATTCTAATCAATGAGCCCTTGTCTCATATGACATATTTCTGTAAAATTTGATCTATTAAAATCCATTTCAAATTTTGGTTATCCTGCTAACCCACCACACTGGTAAACAAGAATGAAAATGCAACCTCCGTGTAAACTCGTTCAAGACATAGTAATTATCATACCGAGGTATGTGCCTTTAACATCTGTAATGAAAACCACCTCAATAAATCTGTTTGTTTCTCTCTATCATAATTTTGAAGATCTGCCAAGTTCACCACAATACTCGACTTTGCCTCAAGTAATTTCCCATTCATCATACCCCATCTTCAGTATAGCTTTGCTATCATCTTGCACGACCCTTGACCTTTCAACTTGTGACCTCTCTACTTGCCTATCATGTATTGAAGAGGTGGACTGAAAGTCTGATCCATCATGGGCCATCATCTTGGAGACGTCACTGCAGCTATCATCACGGAACTCTCTCTCATACTTCTCCTGCACTGAACTAACACTGCTGCTTTCGGTAGGAGAAACAGGGTCTTGGTCTTCATCTTTCTTGGAGACATACAGTCTAAAGTAAGGAGCTTCATCTAGTTTCTCAACAGTCGAGTTCACTATTTCTGCTGACATCAGTTCATGCATCATTTCTTCAACAAGTTTCTTTGGTTTGGCTCTGCCGATGTAAGTTAGAACTCTTTTCACCTACAACAAAATGGAACACGCAAAAACACTCAACATACATTATTTTTTTCTTAATCTTCGTACTTTGATAAAAACAAATATTCATTTGAACACCATTGATTAACATACAAATTACACTTGCTTGTTGTCATTCAAACTGGTTAGATTTTCAAAAATAAATAACTTGACATTGAAGCTTAAGAAGTAAAAATTAACTAATTTCCCTCTGTAATTCTTTTAGGCGTCTTCTCCCATTCCAGCTGAATACTGTATTATTGGAAGAATCAGGAAAGAAATGAAAGAAATGCAGAAGAAGATACGACGACATCCAGTTTTATTTCCAATAGGCAACTTGCAAACCCGCCATGTTGAATGTTGCATTGTGGGAAATGTGATAATAAATGCTAATCAATTAGTATCGTAAACAGTGTTGATACATTTTTTGTAACCACAAATAATCAATTCATAGTTACCCTGACCATTGTGGGAGGTTAATTTTATCAGTAGCTCCAGATTAGGTATTACGATAACCACAGATAATCCCATAACCCTTTGTGTCTGAGCATGCTCAGTCTGGATTGAAAGTTCCCTATTGGGTCTATGAATATTTTTGTGAGAGTATTAGAATGAAAGAATGATAACTTACAAATGGCAGTATATCAGGATTGGTTGGTATTCCAGCCATCATCATCAAATAATTGAGAATAACTTTCAGGTTGTAGGACCAACATACACATAGTGCGGCCCATAACTGTTCCAACTCTCTGGGATGTTCATCACCATACTGTCAACATCAATACAGGGAAATCAATATCATCAAATTGTTTTGAAACTAACACTTAATACTTTCTAATTATTCCTCTAGGGATGCTTTTTTTTTACAAAACACAAAACTATTTCCATTATACAGACCTGTTCTATCATAACTTACTAACATCTCATCAAAGAAAAATCAATATATTCACTGAAAATTGTCACAATATCAATAATTAGGCAGTGTACATGTTAATGTGAGGTCAATGTCATCCATACAAAGTACAGTAACAGGTTGAAATTGTGATCACATTGGGGGCACTGATTTTAGGGTGTGGACCTAAAAATCAATTTGATTGGAATTACTGTACTATATGATGTGTACAGCTACAGTATATCTGCATTTTAACACATTTTAGTGGCGATACATAACTGCTGCTCGACAGCTGGTTGACCCCTTAGCTTTTATGATTTGGCCCCTACTCCGAGACATACCGTAGTAAAAACTCACCAGTACCACCAGTATATTTAAGATGGAAAAGATAAAAACAAGTCAAAATGTACAAATAATTGACTGACCTCTACAGTGATATAGAAGAGATTATTAAGTACAATATTTGTAGCTTCCTGTGACCCCCAACCTTCTCCTCGTAATGGACATTTTTCAAACTCAGCATTGCACATTTCTTTGTCTTCTTTGGTCGCGGTTCGTTTAGGAAGGTCACGGTGTGAGGTGTTGTGGTCAACCAGTTCAATGTTAGATAACCATGGCAACAGACACTCCAAGATTTCCTGTCTCACATGTTGTGGGGCCGATTCAAATCTTTCAGTCATTTCTGTCACAAAACAATATACAAGCGTTTTTGTTAAGGGTGCTAAAGCAGGTAAAATCTACCGGGGTTCCCACATAATTGTACCGGGGTTCCCAAACATAATAATGGTAGATTGTATGGGAAGCTATGCATCTTTTACCCCTTTCCCCCTTTCTGTTACAGGGATTCCCCAACCTTGGCAAATATGCTGTACAAAGTACATCAAAACAAAGTGTGAAGTATGTCATTGTAGTCCCTGTACAAAATACTATAAGGTAAATTCTCCTGAATACTGAACACCCTCTTGATGATAGCCAGAATGATGATGAAAGTTTAAAAACACTTCTTACGGCATGGACAAAAACAAAAGCAACACAGCAATTGGACTCTAGAGGGCATCATTTTGTTTTCTGCACCCAACACGTACATGTTTCATCTTGGTTAATGTTTACAAAATAACTGTGATAATGAAACCTAATGGAGTTATCACAGAAACAAGTTTGAAATTCAATTTATATCACTTTTAGTATCACTTCATATTGTGTTACACTATTCACTATGTTAAGTTACAGATCTTTAAGCATTCACCAACCTGAAAAGACAGCAATGGTTAATTCTGGATGCAGCTTGGCTAGTTCTTCAGACAACACTGTGTGTACTTTGCCATACGTTGGTGACAGTGTGAGGGCAGTCCGACTAGACTGACTCAATGGTGTGCCTACACCGTCTTCCATACCAAAGAACCTTTGATCAAGTACTTGTAGAAGTCTTAGGGCAGTGTCTTTAATTTCTTTACATGGGTCAGCTGTCTTGAAGAGTGTTACACACAGCATGGGAATTAACTCACATGGATAATCCCTGTAAATAAACAAAATAATTAAAGGCCTATGATTCAATCCCAGGTTCTTGCAGATCACTGCTTTTCTCCTGATAACTACTATTCTTGTCAAACGAGTTATTTTATCAGTGAAGCAATAAAGATTATGGGATCTTTCTATTGTTAGGTACTAACTTTTTTTTAAAGCTCAGCTAGACAACTGTTTTTCAAACTCAAATCTTACATCAGCTCCTATGTTAACAGTAGTGCCATTGGGATTACACTAGATCACTCTGGTGTTGTTGGGTTTTTTTTACCGTTTTGTTCTTGATCAAGTTTTTCTATAGCTCTGCAGGACAACTGGTTTTCTCTCAAAATTTCAATCCTACACTGACATGGATCTTGAAATGTTGTTACATCTGTCTATTATCACTCACACAGGCCAATCCAACATGAAGCTGTATGAATCCATCGACAATCAAATACTAACTCTCTTTGCCTTTTGAATTTTTCACTCCTGAACACTTTTCCGAACTATTTCACCAGATCCTATCATTTTTTTATGGAGCTCTTTTTTGTATCTACTTTCTCCATTTCAATGAAATTTACGACAGGAATCACTGTCACTTATTTCACTTTTGGGTAAATTGATGTTAGCATTAGTTTTACATATGAGTTTAATTCTTTCTTTTTTTTATATTATAAAGTTCGATGATTTTTTTATTTTCACAGTGCATACTTCTAATAGCACAGAGAGTGCAATAATTATGTCTAAATATCTTACTTACTTTTTATTGAGTACTGTAGCAAAAGCCTGAAAACATCCATCAGCAATCTGTTTGGATCCTGTATAACATCTATCAATAGCCCAACTTAACACAGTAGACACTTCAGGGTTGTTTTGAAGTAGCAGAACTACTGTCTCCTTGCCTAGCTGATGAACCTGAAAATACACACACCAAAATAACTCATTTATATACCCACAGTAACAGTTTAGGATGCATTTTGAAATGCAATGCCCTTGAAGATCCATTGACTTTATTGATCAATGCAAACACATCAAATTGTAAACTTTGTTGAGCGAATGTGTGTGTGAGTGTGCATGAATGTGTACGTGTGTTTAATATGCACCATGTATTTGACACTGTGCATGTGTGTGTGTTCATCCATCCATACATACATACATACAGGGTACAACCATGCATACATACATATCTACATAGTGTACGTGTTGCTGTTTGGCAGGATTGACAAGAAGTTCACCATTGGTAATAACAGTTACTGTGCTCAGAGTTCATAAACATGGTCTGAGGTATGGTCTT
Organism: Glandiceps talaboti; assembly: GCF_964340395.1. Classification (NCBI taxonomy): domain Eukaryota; kingdom Metazoa; phylum Hemichordata; class Enteropneusta; family Spengelidae; genus Glandiceps; species Glandiceps talaboti. Next base: position 5,831,709 of record NC_135556.1, on the reverse strand, counting down.
CATTGATTGTAAAACACAGTGTTATATTAAAGTCATATGCAATTCTGATGATATTGTTTTTGGATATAATCACAATCATACTAACCGGTACTCCATTATCAGGGAAGTTCAGCAGTCCATCTAACCAGTTATACAGGTATCCCTCAGGAGAGATGGCATTGTTATCAAACACTGGTCCACAGACTAGTAGTGCAGCCATGGCCTGAAATCAAGACAAATAGAAGTTACAGTTTCAGTATTCCAACAAAAACATCCATATCAATAGTTTGATTTTCAACCACACTTGTGACATGGAGGTATATAAGACCTTTCCTTTCATCCACCATTACCCTTGACTGAGGATTTCACTAAATTTTAAGGACATCATTTGATTACAATCTCTATGCTTTGTTAATTTTCAATTGTTGAGTCAAAACTTGACTTCTGTTTCATTGCATTAAATATAACACAGTAAGAGTGCTTATCAAGATGACATATCATGTATTCATCAGTTATTTCATACCTGTATCAACACAACCAACAAAACAAGCAATCTTTCAGTGTAGTATGTCTTCCATGGGAGAATCAAAAGACAAGTAAAATATGGTTACTTTGACATTTTGATCCATATATGTTTCAGCACTTAATCACACAATGATCAAGGTCCATAGTAGATGAAATGGAAACATTGCATTCGTTTCTTACTGTTATGTCTTTTTTTGATTTGATTTACTGACAGAAATTCCCAAACACTTGTTCTCACCTGTAAGGCAGAAATCTCCAGATCACTGCTTTTCTCCTGATAACTACTATTCTTGTCAAAGGTGTTGTACATGACACCAAATCTCCTACACCAGTTGACACACAGGAAAAACAAACTGTATCGCAGGTCTTGCTTCAGTAAATTTTTACGGTTTTCAACTGAGAAAAAGAAAATATCAATAGCATTGAAATACATTACTACCAACATTTATATCTGACTCATACACGGCATGATAATATACTTATCAATAGATAATATCATGTTGCTGTTGCCATGAGCATGGTTCTTGTTGCCAGGCACATTTGTGTCTGTTTTTTTCTAGCATCTGTTCACTTGACCAACTCCCTACACGACAGTGAGATCAATTTGAGCTACTGATGGAAATTTTTCCTGGTGTGCACTGTTAAATGTGTTTGAGTGTTGGTGAGCTCTGGTCATAAAAATCAGTCAAATCAAGGTTTGAATCACTTGTATCAATAAACTTAAATTTTATAATATAAAATTTATCATGAATAGAAAGCAAGGGTCTTCTATGACATCACAAACAGCTGTCATGATAGGTCAACTGAGGTCAGGTCAAGGGTTAAATCACTGAATATACACTGTATCTTTTAAAAGTTAGTGTGATTATAATGCAATGGAGTGTTCTATGATGTCACAAACAGCTGTCATCAACTGAGGTCAAGTCAGGTCAGATGAAAGTGAACACAGAGAATGAACACATTATAAATTTACCTGGTACACTTCTGATGAGTTTACGAATGAATCCACTGAAATGTAACCTGATATCATTTAATGTAGGACTGTCTTTATCTCCCTCACTGTCAAGGACAAGTCGAGTTCCTTCTACAAAATCTACGAAGATACCACTTAAACAACCTGTTTCTTTGTCAATCATTCCACAGTAACTGAAAAAAAACACAAGTTCATGTACACAATGTCACAAGTCTGTTGATTATCTAAAAATTACAGAGGAGAGAACCAAAGTAAAAAAAAAAATAGTTAGCTTTTTTGCCCCTTGAAAACTCAAGTCAGCTTGGCAATACATGTTGACAAAATGTACAATGTAGTAGAATAGTACTGTAACTCACTAAATATCCCTCACTAAACCCTAATTTATAGTTTCAGCAATCTAAGAGTGGTATTTACTCTGTATGATAGACAAAATTTATTATATCTACATACCTTAGGCAAAGAAACCACATTTGCTTCAATGATTATTACTGACTGTAGTACAATGTACATACCCTACTGACTTCCTGTAATGTCTTTGGTGTTAACTACACACCTTTACATCATGTAGTAACTTTCATATCTTAGCTAACTTAACTACATTGAAAATATATCATTGATCACCTGCAATGCTACCCAAAACTGCTACATGTAACACACAAGGGTCTTTCCATCCTAGGTTTCATAAAATATTGACACATAGTTTTACCTCTACACATACCTTTCTCTTAAGATTCCATGTTCAGCTAATAAATCAAATACATGTACAAGTTGTACTCTTAAAGCTTCTCGTTTCTTCTTTCTTCTAACATTTTCTTGTTTTCTTTCGATTGCTTCACGGATAAAGGGTGTCATCTCATCAACAAGATCCCTGTAAAATCAAGACGGATTATTTACTATATACATCCAGTCTCCTTTACTGTCAAGTGTCCCTTTTTTTCTCTCCTGCCCATCATGAATGTTGTGTTCTTACAATGATTGAGATTTTCATAAATAAATCTACCTATCCAATAGCAATGATCACAATATATAAGTTTTTATTAAATTTGTCAATCAGAAGGAAAGGAAAAGTCAGACCAATATAAAGGCTTAATTAGACTGCTGTAAGTTGCTATTATATTTTGGCTGTAGAAACTGTTGATGCCATTGCACAATGGCAGCATACACTGATTACATCATCACAGAGTAATGACACAATACAGTATCATCACTGCATGTTGTCTACACAAACTAGTGATGTCATTGTATATTGACGACACAAACTCATGACATCACTGCACTATGTTTGCATAAACTAGTGCCATCTACACAAAGTAGTGACATCACTGCACTTTGTCTGCATTAACTACTGCCATCACCGCACTGTGTTTACACACAAAGTAGTGACATCACTGCACTATGTCTACATAAACTGGTGATGTGTAATTGCATTCTCTAACATAATAACTCTGTACTTCAGCAAATATGTAATACTACAATATGCTACTCCTCCGTATAACAAACAACAAATTCCAACTTGTACTTACTTAAATGCGTGTGGATTGGTCCATCCAAGTCCACTGACTACAGCATCTCTGACTTCAGGATTGTCAGATCTGAGTAGAGGTACAATCATCTTGAACAAACTGCCTGCATTGTCTGATGTCACATTGACAGATGTCTTGGATTCTGCTTTCTCTGATGGCATACTTTCAGTTGATGCACTGAGGAAACATCACAGAAATGACTCATCAATGAAATGGAAAATGGCAGATTATACACACAAATCAAGCAGAATGAAACTTTGGTAAAGCTCCCTCTTTTGGTGCAGCCTAGAATAATTCACCTGTAAACTACTACACATTCATGATGTACATGATATTATACAGTAACATAACTATTTTGCATAATTCATAATTCTAAACAATATAACAAACACAGTCATTGTATTAGATTTTCACCCAACATCATGGCAAAACTATGATGTTTGAGGGCAGTGTTCCCTGTAAAGGTCTATTTTAATTGAACCACATACACTTTCAAATTCTATTATTTCAACACAATTATTTAGGTAAAATCTCATAAATTCTGACTTAACCATAAACTTTCACTGACACTTCCCAATAACAGAAAGCTTGAGGGCAAAGTTCATTGTAAAGCTATATATTATTTGAACAAAATACACCAAGTGGTTCCTTAGTATTCTTTCAATACATAGATTTTATATGAAGGCATTGAAATTCTTACTATATCACAAACATGTCTTTATTTTCCACTTACTTGAGTATATCGGGTGATACAGGTCTAATAGGTATCCCAGAACTGGAAGGAGTACAGCTGCAGGCAAACACCAAATAATTCTTCCACAGTGCTATGTTAGCGTCATCAGTGTTCAAAACCTTCTTAGTACGCAGTGATGGTCTAGTGGTACTCTCTGCTGGATTACTAAAATTATAATCAAATTTGTCAAATTTTCAACAAAAAAAAGTCTATCAAATTATGGACTTGTAGTATTTTCATTATCTGGTATAACAAGCTAAAGCCATCATAGTAACTGTACTTTGCAATAATTTTTAGCTCCGGACACGTAATATCCCTAAAAACTTACAAGAAACTGTACAACGATCATTCTCGCCTACTTATATGTTTACATTTGTGGTAGCTATCATCTGATAGCTAAAACTGCTTTCTTCACTTGATCAAACGGTTTTGTTTGGAAATTTTGAGTTTTGGGTACTGACCTAAATTTTCTCTGACAACAAAGTAATTACAATGATACAAAAGGTGTGTTTGTATTCTAAATCATTGGTAAATTACACCTACTGATGTATTATACATATACAGTACAAAACAAACACTTATTCCTCACATAGACTACAACAGCTAATATAAAGTTTAAAAACAAACACATATAAAACTCTTGATTATCAACACAACTACACTACAACATAGCCACTGCATACAAAGTATTCTTTTCATACACAACTTCTCTTCTTCCACTTTTGATTTACTAGGAAACAGACAAAATTTCAATCAAATCCCTCGTCCTTCAGTATCTAACAGGATCTGACAGAATGTCAGTTTTTCCATCAAAAGTACACGAGGAGAACATATAGTATTATGAGGTATACTATGTTTATACCAAGAAAAGTGTATGGGCTAGAACGTATCACCAAAAAGCAACTAATTCAAATTTAAAATATTGTTATTATGACTAGAGTAGATATGAATATCCTATCACACACATACAATATATATATAATCATTCCAATGTGAGAGTGTAAGTTCTGAAAGGAAGGTAATTCCTGAAATGTCAGCGTTTTTAGATAATTACTTTTTGGGACCACTTCTTTTCTTTTTTTTTTAACCATGCACAATTACAACCCATAACACCAAAGTAAAGCGTTTTCTGTTTGTACCACAATCGTTTATAGCATCTATATCAAGTGTAAAAGTATACTGTTTCATTTGCTAATTGACTGCAATAGAAAGGCCACATGCTAGACTTGTAAGTAAACCATTGGAAACAGTATACTTTTACACTTGATATGAATGTTATAAACGAGTACAGAAAGTGCTTTACTTCAGTGCTACTGGTGGTGTACATGATATTAAACATGATAACCCTTGTACATATGTGCAAATAACATCAGAAAAAGTTCAAACCTGTAGCAGCCAGGAACTACATCTGTTCACCAAGTTACCTTCCAATGCTAAACTAATCAGTTGAAACTATGGCTAAGTAGTCATTTAACAGTTCACATCTATACACAAAGCAACCTTTTATCTTAGAAATAGGGAAGTTATACACCTCATTATCACAAACTTTTGTTTTGGTTCCTTTTTGAGAATTGAGTTCAACACAAACAAAATGTAAATATGATTTGTGGGTTTTGGAATAGGGAACTTGCAAACCCGCCATGTTGAATGTTGCATCATGGGAAATGTGATAATAAATACTAATAAATTGGTATTGTAAACAATACTGTTATATTGTTTGTAACCACGAATGGTCAATTCATAGTTTACCCTGACTATTGTTGGAGGTTCTTTTGTCGGTAGCTCCAGATTAGGTATTACGATAACCACAGATAATCCCATAGTCCTTTGCGTCTGAGCATGCTCAGTCTGGATTGCAAGTTCCCTATTGAATTCTTTCATGGTTGTTTTTTTAATGTGACTTACTTTTGATCAATATGTGATTGCAGCTGAGTCAATCTTACAAATACTGATGGCCAGGCATGGCTAACAGCAGCAGGGCTGTAGTGTGGTAAGTGACCATTATTCAAGAAACCTGCTAGACACGATGACCAAACATCAAAGTTGACTGCACTATTGATGGAATTCACTGGTTTGCCATAGCTGTCATTCAAAGTATTCCCATAGTCATTACCTGACCACACTGTCAGTGACCTCTCAATGACCCACTGTAGGTCAATGACTGGTGTAGATACAAACACAGCCTGGAAGAAGAAAACAATGTAGGGTCAGTAAACGGTCATGTTTGGCAATAAGCCAGATGTCAATCATCAGACAAAGTTGACTACTCTGAGACTGGTAATGAATAAAGTGTCAGTCAATGAAAATTAACTGATTTAGCAATGAGTGAACTGTCAGTCATCTGACTAAGTTAATTGCTTTGGCAATGAGCCAACTGTCAATCATCAGACTAAAATTAATTGCTTTGGCAATGAGCCAACTGTCAATCATCAGACTAAAATTAATTGCTTTGGCAATGAGACAACTGTCAATCAAACAAATTCTTTTGACAAAAAGACAGTTTTAATTATCAAACAAGCCCACAGGCCAAACATCTGTCAGTAAAGTTGATTAATTTTATGGTTAGCAAAATGTCTGTTATCTGGCAAGACAGATTGATTTTACATGAGCACAATGTCAGTCAGAAAAGGTGACAGAGGAAATTTCTATTTCACCATTTTACTACAACAAAGGAAAGTATTATACATAAAAAAATGTGTCAATAGTAACAAATGGAAATTTTTACAGGATTGATTCTAGGATGTCTGGCAAAACATCATTGACAAAATTCAAAGACTAGCCATGACAGAGATTTAGGCCGTCAAACATCAATTTGTAATGATATGATAACTCACATCTTATAAGTAATGATAACGAAGTATATGATTATGAAAAGTATACGACTAATGTAGACATCTCATCTCACTTACAATTATAACATTGAGGACAACAAACACTACACTGCAAAATACAGTAGCTTACCTTCTCAGATGGTGGTAAATAGGATAACAAGTTTTCCACAACTGATGGACAGGCTTTATCAATGACATCAATCACTGGGTCATCATCAACCTAGTAATTAAAATAGTGATTTTATCAGGAAAAAAACCAGAAAATATTAGAACAACTTCAAGTCATGTTAGTATCAGTGCCTCACAAGTGCTTGAAAAAAATGATTTTAATACTAAGGTGTGACTTAGCAAAGATCTCGTTTGTAATGTTACCAGCTTTCCTCTCTCTAGATTAGATGAACTTGATGGTGGGTGCACTTCGCACATTCTATCTCTTCCGTGAATTTATCATTTGGTACTAGGTTTGGTTTTGTCGATTACAAATATTGATACAGCTATGAAAACATTGACAATGACTTTTACTATTATTTCATGGACTCTTGAAAAAAAAAGATCACTTCCAAGTCCAACATGGTGTCACAGACAACGTCAAACTTAATCACAGTCTAAAACAGCTTACCTTTGAATAACCCAGTGCTGCATATAATGCCCTGCATTCTTTCAGTATAAGTACACTCAGTTTACGTGTAACTGGTCGACAGCTGCATAATATTACCAGGGCAAATCCTTCTACATAGTTGATAATGTTGGAATGGGGACTCCTCTCGTAATTCATCCGAAATCTCTCCTGTAATCACAAAAACAAGTAACACAGGTCACTACTTTTGTTGCAATATGTAACAAGTGTCGATTTGAATTCAAGACTATATGAGTTGTTGGTAATTTGTTAACGAGAGTTGTGAAGACATACTCTTTCGATGACAGTAACAACGGAGTTGATTAAACATAGTTAAATACTGAACAAGATCATTTACATCAGGTAACAATAAAATTTCATTTTTATCCACATTCACAAAAACGACCACAAGTGCTTGAGCCGAAATTATGAATGAACAAGACATTGACATCTCTATCAAAAATAATGCAATGTGCATGTGCCAGAGATATGGCGGTCCAAGGACCGATGGCCTGGACAGATATATGGACAAACACACACACATGGACATGGGTCATTTCTACAGCCCCCTCCAGGCTGTGCCGGATAGGGCTAGAAAAAAATTGTGGCACCTCCTGGAAGTCTTCAGAGTTTTTAAGTACGAAAAACTGAAAAGCATCTAGTACCTTTTCATCCTTTCCTTGTACAGCACTTCTCCACTGTGTCAATAACTGTACCAACATTCGTAGAGCACTGTCTAGTAACACTGCAAAGGTATCCTGTACCTCTTTTAGAATAAAATTGACAAAACAATGCAGAACTTCTTCTCTCCATTCTGGTAAATCTAGTATCACATTCTGCAGTGCTGTAAATGCAAGTCTGAAAAAGGAGCAAGATTTCAAAATATTTTACGAACATGTAGTGGCACAATGTAACATTCAACACTACTAATATGTTGTAAACCATGTACCTTAAGAGACTCACTAGGAAAAATTGATGCTGGGACCAGAAATACATATTTGAGCAATTTGTACATTTTGAAGAAGAGATGAGAAATGAATAGACAAATAAAAGTTTTCACAAATGTGACAGTTCACAAACAAAAGCTGATACCTCATGATGAAAGTATACAACTACCCCTCTTCTCCCCTCCCTTCCTCTACAATAACCTCCCCTCTTCCACCTCTAACCATGCTCTTTCTTCCTCTGTAACACTTACCCTCTCAATTCTTCATCCATATGTATGTAGTAAATCGACAGTCAATTCAGTAGCCACGTTCTCCCCCCCCCCTCCACCACCTACCCCCTTCCTCTACCAGTCTTACCCTCTCAATTTTTCATTCATATATACAGTAAATCTACACAATAAATTCAGTAGCCAAGTTCTCCCTCCACTTCTCCACCCCCTCCCCTCCACCACCTATCCCCTTTCTCTACCAGTCTTACCCTCTCAATTCTTCATCCATATGTACAGTCAGTCTACACAATAAATCCAGTAGGTCCTGCCTACACATACCATCTGGTATTAGTCTGGGTATTGCAGCAACACACGTACGAAACAAATCTATCTTTGGTTTCCTCTCATTTCTGAAATCAAAATGATAAAATCAGATATGCATGATATTGGAATATTTATTCATTTACCATCATGTGGATGCATTAGTTCTATGACTTACTGTACCTTATGATCATTGGAGATATTTTTTTTCAAGTGACATGTTGACACAATATTCTGATTTCACCATCCGTGCAAATATAAATGTTGCATTCTGCCATGGTGACTCTTTGTTAAGGTCATAATTTATAAGCATTTCATTTTCTCTACTGATCTGAGCCATTGACTCTCAAAAAGACAATGTTTAAATTGAACGGACAGAATCTATCATAGTTCATGTCTAAACATCGTTTCAATGCATAGCGCCCTCTAGTGTCCAATATGGAAAGTTGCATTACTGAACCCATGCAATATACAACGCCCTCTACGACAAATAGTGCACATTAGTTTGTCAATCATGCCTTGCATGGTTTAACTGACCAACCAGAACCAAAATGACTCTTTGTCTGAATCTAAAACACAAAGTTTACGAAGGTTCTCTCCTTATTGCTTACCCATTTACATCAACATAATAATAATGTTTATTGAAAAATAAGTTACAAAAGTTGATACCTCATGATGAAAGCATACAACTATCAATACAAAACACAACACCCCGACAAAGTTTATGCCCATCTACATTGACATACCACTAGAGGGCGCTGTTCAATTAAGAGAAAATGGATCGTTCACTCACGTCATCAGGTCTTCGGGTTCCTTGTTAACACATTGTGAGTTGGTCATCATCATAACTCGTCCAACCTGCATGTCTACAGATCGTAGGATACTATCCAGTGCTCTCTTCACATTCAGATGATACTGTGCAATTCCAATAGTTTTAGCTGCGTCCTCTGTCAGCTGCTTATTTAAGAATGTCTTCTTAACTCTAAGTGTATTTCCTGATGGCAGTACGCTGGTCGTAGAGGGCATAGGAGGTTCACCATCTTTTTGTTGTAAACTGTCAGCTATGACCAGAAAGGCTCTCAGTCCTATGTTCATTCTCTGCAGAATGACGACAACAAATACAACATTGAGCTCAATAAATATAACATTGGACTAATAACATCATAAAATCAGAGATTTCCAACACTTTCAGTAATGTGAGGATTCCTTCTTGTAAGGGTTACTCCCCCAACGTTAGTTATTTTTAACTTTCTTTTACCATGAACATGTTATCTTAATAAGATTTGAACAATTGACTCTGTCATACTCATAAAAACTCAAGATACTATAAAAACTCAAGATAGTATACACTTCAAATTGGGTCTCAATTTTCACAAATCAAACCCAGAACATTTTTAGACTGTTTACAGAGGGGTCTCTATTTTAGCACATCATATTCACTTCAATACAATAAATCATTGGCTGTTCATTGAAATTGATTCCAATAAATCTATTTTACACTACAGCAAAATTCCAGTCAAAATATTTTCTGCTTCAATTTGTACATAAAAAGTCAGACGGTGAAACAGTGCTGGTTTGAAAAAGGTTGCTTTTAAGTATAAAATTACATGTAGAACAGCTGCCAAGATTTCAGTTGTCAGAGGATCATTTGATAATGAAATATTTAATACAGTTAACACGGAACCTGTCATTCACAGATCAAATGCAGGGAAGTCCATCCTGCCTTTTATGTACTACAGAAACAGTTCTTCTGTCTGGGTATTTCTCATGCCATGCATGGAAATATTCACTGCAGTCTAACATTATTTAAATACAGCAGTCACCTGGGGGGCAATGACTTCTCTCGTATAATTACTTTTATTCATGACTTGAAGTCAAGCACAGTTCCCTGTGAGAATTTTTACTATATATGAAATCAACCTACAGGTTCTAAGAGTGACATTACGAAAGATCAGCCATACCTCGGGGGTTAAGAGTGATATTACGACTGATGAGACATACCTCTAGGCTTTAGAGTGACATCAAGGTGACTCATATCAAATGTCTATCTTGTATTTACATAAGATAGTTCTGAGGTTCAACTAAGTATGTCAGTGCTTCACTTTTTGCAACATTCATTTTCTGGTGTACATGTACAGTGTTGGCAAACTAGTTGTCATATTTTGCTTTAGTAGATGTACAAAACTTTTTTGCCTTCATTGTACAAAGAAACCACAGCTGTTTCAATGGTAGAAGGCACCTTATGTGAGTTTATTATCAAGTTGATGTTGACATTACATTACATTACATTACATTACATTACATTATATTACACTACATTACATTAATTTGCATTACATTACCTTACATTACCTTACATCTAATTGCATTGCATTACATTACATTACATTACACTACATAACACATTACATTATGCTACACTGCATTGCATTACACATTACATTACACTGTATTGCATTACACTGCATTACACTGCACTGCATTACATTACATTACACTGCACTGCATTACATTACATCGCATTATATTACATTACGCTGCGTTGCATTACATTACACACTACACTGCATTACATTACACATGACATTACACTGCACTGCATTACACATTACATTACGCTACGCCGCATTGCATTGCATTGCATTACACATTACAGTAAATGTACATTAATCACTGAAGAACTACATTACATAACACCATTACATTTACATTACAATACATTACATTACACATTACATTACACTGCACTGCGTTGCGTTACATTACATTACACTGCATTGCATTACACTGCATTGCATTACATTACACATTACATTACATGTACATTAATCACTGAAGCAACTGTTGTTTGTTGTTTACGCAAACATAACATTTGTCTATGTTTACAGAACAATGACACACTTAGTTTGCCAGCACTGTAATGTCCTAGTGCACTGATGTACACCAGAAAATGAATATTTTATCATAATAGTTAATGATGAAATGAAGCTTGCAAAACTTACCTCTGGAAACAGAAACTTTGTCTTGCTGTTCACCCCAAGTAGATCAAACACTACATCCTTCAATGCAAAGTCCAGCTTTTCTTGGGCAATAAACTGTATGATTTTCACAAAAATATTCAAAGGAGTGTCTCTAGGCACCACATTTCTGGATCCTTTAGGAAATAGACTATTGACAATGCTTTGTAGTCTAGACTGGGTTGTAGTGTTACTCTCACATTTAATACGAATCATGTACACCCATAGAAGTCTGTACAGAGATTCCAACGCAACTCTTGACATCTTGGCATCCCGATGCTATCGTAAATAAAAAATAAACATGACACGGAAAATGTGTAAATTTTGAGGTATCTGAAGTGATCTGAACACCGATTATTAAAGTGTTGGAATACTGTTTGGTTGTCTGGACTTTTTGGTTATATAAACAGGTTAATATCTGAATATGTCGGTTTCTTGAACTTTGTTTTTTATGTCGACTTTCAGCTTTGATTGTTTTTTAGATCTAAAACACATAATGACCCTTACAAGCAATGATAAGTCTGGTTTGAACAAGTTGTTAGAGTTCATTGTTATTCGCAAATATTTTATGATCACAGGAATTAATGGCCAAAGTAACACCTTCCATTTGGTTTTGTTGCTATGGCAACATTCAAACTGTCTGAAGAGAACAATTGTGCTGTATAATACGGCCCTTCAAATAAGTTTTCAAAGGTCAAAGGTCAAGTACCAGAGAAACAATAGTGTATTGTTCTCTCTTGTTGACCCCTGAACTTTGTCAACATAACAATAAGTTACATGCTGATAGTGTGGAAATCTCATTCTAGTCACTTCATGTGGATAACATGTGTACAGAAAGAGTGGTGTACAGATAAATGTTGTTACAATATCTATTGTCTGTACACTGGTTACACAACCAAGTCTCCAGACAGTAATTGTCTATGATGTCTTGGTTTTAATTGTTACTGATGCTGACATTTTGTCAAAAGCTTAGAAACCTCTTTTTTCAATTCTTCCATTTAAAAGTCTAGAGACTCAATAAAGTGTTTTGAGTAGATTTTATCAGAAACAAGTTTAAAGTTCAAACTTAAGTTGTTTTGAGTAGATTTTTTAAGTAGATTTTATCAGAATCAAAATTCTGAAGAAAAAAAACCCAACTAATTTCATATCATTACTTGTGGAGATTTTTTGTCCTCATTTACATTAATCTAAGCAACATACATTGAGAAGATTGACAATTTTACACCCCCCCCCCCCCCCCCCTCCGAAAAAAAAAGTCATATAAATATATAACTACAATGTACGTATACAACAGAATTCAACTTTTAATGTTTTTTAACCAGGCTTCTGAGATTTCAGAAGCAAAATCAGAATTAAAATTTAGGTGTGAAAAACAGTCGTCTGGCAAAGCTATATAAAGTTGATTCAGAACAAAAGAATGACGTAACGCTTATGGCTGCTTCACTGATAAGATCCGTTACTGCAACTTCAAGAACCTGGGATTGAAATCTTGGCCAACAGTGTACAGTAACAATATTTATAGGTCTTACCTTCAAGTGTGATAAGCACATGTTGAGGAAATTATGCCAATTACTGAGAAAGAAATGTTTCTGACTAACACATAGTAGACACGTAATGAGTGGAAAGAATGCCAGGGCATGTTTTTTCTTCTGGCACTGTTCATACGTCGTTGGGTAGAGCTTCTCAACAAAGTTCTTCAGTACTGGTATGTTGACTTCATTCTTGACAGCCTATGGATATATAAAATGGTGTGTAGATACATTATGCACAGTCCAATACACTAATTCTATTCAAAGTTAAAAGGTTCCTGCAATATTCTACTTTGAATATACTTAAACACATCATACAATTTATATATGTATGTCTCACATTTGTGCAAAGTTTGTATGTAATACAACGTATGTCTCACATCTGTCCAAAGTTTGTATATAATACAATGTATGTCTCACATTTGTCCAAAGTTTGTATGTAATACAATGCATGTCTCACATTTGTGTAAAGTTTGCATGTAATACAATGTATGTCTCACATTTGTGTAAAGTTTGCATGTAATACAATGCATGTCTCACATCTGTGCAAAGTTTGTATGTAATACAATGTATGTCTCACATTTGTGCAAAGTTTGTATGTAATACAATGTATGTCTCACATTTGTGCAAAGTTTGTATGTAATACAATGCATGTCTCAGATTTGTGCAAAGTTTGTATGTAATACAATGTATGTCTCACATTTGTGCAAAGTTTGTATGTAATACAACGTATGTCTCACATCTGTCCAAAGTTTGTATGTAATACAATGCATGTCTCACATTTGTCCAAAGTTTGTATGTAATACAATGTATGTCTCACATTTGTGCAAAGTTTGTATGTAATACAACGTATGTCTCACATTTGTGCAAAGTTTGTATGTAATAGTATCAAAACAAGGAATGATTTCATAATGACAATACTCACAGCTGCTACTGGTACAAGTATTTCCACCAATAATCCTGCCAGTGCATGCTTTATATCTTTGTCTTTCACTTCAAGAAAATACTGAGCACAATGATTTAGCATCTGAAAGGATGCCTCGAAGTCCTCCACTGGAAACATGACAACACGGTAAAACTTCATCCCCATAATAAGACTAATGATGCTTTGTGTAGTGTTCACATTTTGGGGTTCTGAGCGGATTTCTTTCAGCTGGTGAATGAATTTCTTCTCGATAGACTGGTAGCGCGTCTGTGCAAGCACACCAATAACCTCAGCATACAAGTCGGCTATGATGTGTATGTTACCGGCATTGGGACCTGCTTGGATGCTGCAAAAATTCAACAGTAATTGAACAAAATAATTAGCTTAATTTGTGAATATTCTGAACAATTGTAGGTCTGCTAATACAATAATGTGCTCCAGAACAGCAAACATTTCAGATATATTATTATATATATTTAGGAAAATACCCCCAAAATGTTCCGTTAAATTGTCTCTTGTATACACTTTAATCTACCTATGGACTCTACATGATACGATCCTTATCATTGCATCTAGAATATTATCAAAATGTAGGTAAAATTAATTTTCATCAAATGACAAGATGAGTATCAAAAAGTACTGCATACATTAAATTTTCATCAAGCCTGACATAAGCAAAAGCCTTTATTTACTGTAAAGTGTTAGAAATGACACGAAAAATCAATTTTAATCAAATGTTAGTTAACATGGGTTAAGAAATGCAAGTTTGACATTTAACATTTATAAATATACACTGTACAGTTTAAGAAACGCTGAGAAAAATCAATTTCCATCAGATGTTACACTTAACATGGGTTAATGCTGAAGAAATATTAATTTTCATCAAGTGTGACATTCAACATGGGGCCTTCATAAATTATAGGAAATGATATGAAAAATTTATTTCATGAAGAAAATCACTGTGGAGAATATCCCCATCATATTTTAGTTTTACATACAGACATGTACTACAGTAAAATGTTCCTCTCCAACAATGTCAGTAAGAAATCACTTCTGAGGAAATTTAATTGAAATCTGCTACCATTCTGTCTAGCGTACACAAGTTATCATGATTGTTATTTTTTTCTCTTTGGATACAACTTGCCCATGTATCTAGGTCCACATGTAATTAGCCTAGAATCAAGTACCTGTAATTACCCTACATTTAGGGTGAACTATCTCATATGTCGATACTTTACCTCTGTACACACATACACACACATATATAATATGAGATGACTAGACATGTTATATTAAGCAGACAGTGATTGTTTGCTTGACATGACTTTATCTAGAGATCTATACATACAGTAAATCTGTATCTACTACTGGGGTAAGTACACATCACTGATCAGTGTGGACCATTTCAGACAAATGCGTCGTTAGACCGTAGCCGATGACAAAAGATTAACTATAGTAATATATCTCTTACTAGTTTGGGATATAAATGGGAGAGGAATACTAAACATATTTGACAACACACAGACATACCATCATTTCGGGTATGTTTTTTTGAGCATGTTGGTCTGAAAAGGGTTATGCATATTACAGAGTCCAAGACAGGTCTCACCTATACTGTATGCTTATGGTTTTTGGTCTAAAATGGGGTAACTTTTCCTCAAACCCTACTCACAAAACACTTCCTCAACCCAACTAGCTACTAGATGTGTTTTTGAGCATGTTGGTTGAAAGAGTGATATGCATATTTCAGGTGAAAGAGTCCACGACAGGTCACTGTATACTGTATGCTCAATGTTGGACACTGGATGTCTGCATATAAAGAATTTAACTTACTCATCTCTGTGTCTGAAGTGTTTCATGGCAATGTGTGAGTTATCGGGATGGGGGGGGGGGGGGGGGGGAGGGGGTCTGACACTGAATGTCGGCAAATAAAGAGTTTAACTTACCCATCCCTGTGTCTGAAGTGTTTCATGGCAATGTTCTCTATGTGAGTTATCAGGGGGTCTGACACTGGATGTCGGGATAATTTCTTTAAGACCTCAATCAGCACCAAACAAAACAAGAAATCCACAGATAGCTGGAAAATAAAAATACAAAATATATCAGATAAAATTGACGTCAGTCAGTAAATTTCTACAATATCCACACCAATCAAGACTAACAGTATATCTTTTGTAATAAATTCTCTATCAATTATTTTGCAGAGGATATAAGTGAAATACTATAAATGTTTTGTAGTTACATCTCAGTGTTTGTTATCATGTCCTGCTTTTGTTGTCTTTTTAGAGTGCCCTGGGTAAGACTAGCATTTAGCAAACCAGCTGATCAGTTTGGTTTATCACCAACTTTAAATACAGTTTAAATAAATACAAATAAAATTAAATTTTCACAAAACAAACTGGCATTAAATTTACAACATGGAAAAATTTATAAACTGGTACTGTCATACCAAATACTTACATCTCTTCTTTCATACAAGTAGTCCTTTTCACTGTAAACAAAATGAAATAGATTTTCAATAATTTCATATCATCTATATAAGAAATCTCATGTTAATCGATAACCAAGATAATGTTAGTTTTTAAATATCACTTTCAGCAATGTGTGCAAAGTGCTTTACAATTATTACCCCTGGTATGGACCTATAGTGGCACAATGGCCCTTTATACTTTCCAAACCCCGGGAGCATACAATCCATTGCAGCCTCTGTAAGTGCAGAGGATTAAAGTATTCCCATTGCAACATCTATCCTACCAGGTCCCCAATTATACATTTGTGTTGACTGGGACACAGTCATGAATCAAATCTTACCCAAGGATTTTAGCCATTTAGACACAACTGACAGCAACAAGGCTCAAACCAACAAGTTGTAGATTTCTAACCAGTCATTGTAACCATTTATAACAATGATTCTTATACACATGTACCTCCGGGTGATTCTCCTTATGATAAGTAATTTTTGAGGGGTTTTCTAGAACTATGGTAACAACCTTTATTTACCCTCACATTGTTGACAGGCCTTAGAACTGCTATGCATCTGATATCGCTTCTAAATCAGGGGCATCCTCACATAGCACATTTTCTTTTCAAACTTACAAAATTCATTGGCAATTCAGTAAACATACAATATGGACATAGACAACTTTACATTACACAATAACTTGTATTTGCCATGTCTTCTTCAGTTTGAGTTATTAATTTTTTTATGATGCATACCACATTTATGGTACTATATATATTTTGAACTCAATAAAACAAGACTACAATGTCAGGAATGCTATCAAATGAAGAAACCATACTGTGTTAACAGCCACAATAAATCATACGAATAACTTAAGGCTGACACAAAAACTATCCTTCAGTTCAACATATTTGTTTTAAATACTGACAGATGTTTCAGTGTTTTTTGTTAAGGGCAGTAAGCAGGTAAAATCTACCTGAGTTCCCCTATCATTTACCTGAGATCCCCTATCATTTTACTAGAGTTCCCCTATCATTTACCTGAGATCCCCTATCATTTTACTAGAGTTCCCCACCAAAACTGTGGTACAATGTATTGGAAACTATGCTAGTTTTTACCATATTCACCTTTCTGTTACTGGGGTTCTCCAACCTCAACAGAAACACTGCATTTTGTGTATAGGCTAGGGGCTGATTTAAACCTTTCTGTAAGATTAATAATTCCTGTTTTCCTAGACTTGTAGTTTTAGTGTGTATGGACAAATACCTCCTGGCAGAAAGAGGAATGTGTTGCGGGGAGGGGGGGGACTATTTTCACTTGGTACAAATGTCAAAGCTGCTATTCTAAATTGTGTATATATTGCCATCTGACTATTTAACTATAAATATACAGACTGAGACCTATACATGTTTTCTCTGTCTGTCTCTGTGTCAGACAAATACACATCCCTTACAGTACACAATGTTAAGGTTAAAGGTTAAATTCAGGGGTTTTTTCATCTTCCATCTTTTTTTTAACATTTCACTTTTTTTCATAAATGTATTCAACATGCCATGATATACTGTTGTATAGTACCACTACATTGTACAAGGTACAGTATTGTATGAAAACAACATACAGGTGCTGTCATTTCACCTTTTTCTGAATTTTTCCTTTATTTATTTTTACCATATTTTGCCTAGAAAACAGTACCATGATATGTTTTCCAAGTACAGCACATGTTTATGAAAACAACATACATGTAATGATGTAGAGATCCCGACAGTAAACAATGTTTACTATACCTGAATACATTTTTTTCACTTAATTAGATCAAATTCTACATCTTAAACAATATCCTAGCAACCCTGACATTTTGTTGCACAGTACAAGGTACATTGTATGTATGAAAACAGCATAAAGGCTCTTCCCAATAATTAAGCTCTGAGGTGTGTGGGAATATAACATTTGGAAGGAAAATCTTACATCATATAAGGAAAATTCAATACTACAGTGTAATCTGTATTGATTGAGATGGGAAGACAACATATGTAAAGGAGATACAAGATGACGCAGGAAAAATAGAAATGTACAGTGTACGGATTAACTTTAAAAAACCTACTATAACTAAAATCTACTATAATCAATTTATAACATTTCCTCCACTACTTGACAACAACGTAAGATTACAAAAGATACCTTGACTTATACAGAGATCAATGCTTTTTTTTCCCTGTTTTTATCCACCTTTGCCTTTCAGTCCCTTTCAATATTGGACTTACCCTTTGCCAGCTGCTGCTGTAGTGGTTTTGACGGATGTCTTCTGACGTTCTTCCTGTGCAATTTCTCCATTCTGAATGTCATACCATTCAAATAGACATTTAAGCAAGGATGGCAGACAGTGCTCAGCCACTGAACCCAGTGAACTCAGTAACTATGTAAAAAAACATAAATTTATACAAACATTATTTGTGAGAATAAGCGTTGATGGATTCACAGTTACAAATGAACATTTCATATTTTATTCCTCTATTTCGTTTGTAATATTTTTTGTGTTTAATACGCTGTGTCAAAAATAAGTAAACTCTACCAAACTTTTTACCATGATGTCATTATTACAAGAATTAAGGATGTACAAATTTTAGGAGATATCTCCGTTTTCCCACACCTGGTATACAATTCAGTTGAAATATTACTTTTTATTCCTTCAAAAAGAAATATAATTCAGGTTTATATTCAATTTGTTTAATTCAATGAAATTCTCAAAATGTGTTGCCAAGAAGCAACTCTTAGATATACTAATGTTGAGACATTATTTTTGTGGGTTGGTATAATTATGTACATCATGGAGTCATGATGGGTGAATGGTTAGCGTGACCGGCTTGGAAGCTACAGGTTGCAGGTTCGAGCCTCGTCGCTGCCTGCTGTTTGTTTCTGAGTGGCTAAAGTCCTTGGGCAAAATTTGAACCATGACTGTGCCTCAGTCAACCCAGCTGTATAATTGGGGACCTGGTAGGATGTAGGTTGCAATGTGAAGGCTCGGGGAGTTGAGGAAGACTAACGGGCCGTCGTGCCGTTCTGATCCGAGCCAGGGGTAATAATTGTAAAGCGCTTTGAGCACGGAGTGGGAAAGCGCTATATAAGAACCCAACATTATTATTATTATGTACAGCTAAGCTAGGGAAAGGTAGAAGTTATTTAGTATGACTGTTTATTGCAATACAAAATCACTATGATAAAACAACCATGCTACATGCTCCATGTGTATATACAGGCACATATTGACAGAAATACTAACATCTCATCACCATCCCCATCCCTACCTATCCACCTTCCCCTATCCATCCCAACCCTCTGGATGGAAAAGGTGTAAATCTCTACCTACAGTATCTACCCTCTCCTATTCATCCCAACCCTATCTTTCATCCCAACCCTATCTAAGGAAAGGTAAATCCTGACATATCTACCCCCCCCCCCCCCCATCCACCCTATTCCTCCACTATTGATAAGGTAAATCTCTACCCACATGTATCCACCCTCTCCTATCAATCCTGACCATCTGGAACGAAGAGGTACAAATGTACATATGTACATGTATGTATGTAAATCCCTACATGTACCTATCCATCTTACCCTATCCATCCCAACTCTCTGTAAAGGAATAGGTAAAATTATTCTGGCTACAGCACTATATTTTATACAAAAACGTAAGGATTATGTAATTAGTCATTTGACAAGACTTACATAATACTGATGACAAAGTCACAACTATAAACAAAATTTCATAATTTCATATATACCAAATGACTATTTTTGTGGAACACTGTCTTGCTAATAATGCAATGGCTTGCCAGGGCTTCATTTCTAAGAACACACATTCATGCAACACAATGGTTGAAACTTCCTGCATATATAATGTAATTCATTCAATTAAACCACACGGTACAGATGACATCATCCTTGTGGCGCCTGTCACACACTGTGTCTGATTCAATCAATCATTACCAGACTGAATGTAAAACAACGCAAAACGATACTAATACAACAAGATGACACTTACACTTGAATTATCACATACGATCTTTGTCAACCAAAATCGCAGGTTTTTTTTTAAAACACGAGACATGATGTACCTTTGGAATATAGATTTAATGTCTGAGCTGTCACATAAGCTGACGCCAATATAATGTATTACCTCTCAGCTAATCAATTTGTTTTTATTCCTCACAGTCACTGCAGACACCGACATTCTCATTTCATTACTGTGAATGCATTCAGTTGCCAAAGCCTAGACATTTTAGTATACCCAGTAGGTAACAATACACAGTTAATTAGTCAAATTGTTTTTAGTTTCTTGATGTCAACACTAACATTCTCATTTCACTATTGTGAATGCCAGGCTTCCATTTTCTGATTCATTTCTCTATTCATTTGTCAAAGTACAGCAGTTTTAGCCTACCCAATAGACAACAAAATACAATATCAATAGATAATGATAACTTGCATCTACAGTATCTTTCTCAAATGTCAGATAAAAATATCATTATACATATATGGTATACTGAATGAATAATGCATATTATACCATGCAGAAGCCAGATTCAACAAAAAATATATGGAATATATACTCTGCTCGTTCTACGTCATGACAACATGTGTCTACGATTTGATGTATTCAAAATATGAGTCAAATTCTTCAAAATTGCCTTTACTTTCCCTGAATTTTCTTTGCTATTACTGGCACTGATATAATTATGTTATTTGCCAATATTTTTCTTTGCTATTACTGGCACTGGTATAATTATGTTATTCGCCAATATTTTTTTTCATTCAGCGGGAAAATATTCGTGTCTTAAGGGTTGTCACTACAAGTCACTAGGCGAGTTGTGACAAAGGCCCCTTAGGTCACTCATATTTTCCTTGTCTAAACGAAGAAAAATATTGTGGAAAAACATCTAAATATCAAAGATACAGGTCTATAACCATCACGATGGTCATTCACCTCTCTACAAATGACTTTTTAATTCAAGAATAAACTGAACATTCAGTCTGAATAATTTTTACGACTTCCATGCCATGGATACTATATCAGGATCATTTTACTGCAACTATTACAATGCCAAAAGAATTAGTCTTTCAAACACTGTCAGATTTTATGAGGGTTTGTCTTGTCCAGGAAATAATCATATGGCCAGTACAATGTAGGTGCTGTGCATGGTAATGTCTATATTCATGCCCAAGGGTTGCAATATACAAAAAATGTAAGTTTCACTGGACCAGCATTATCAATTTCAATTTTGTATAAAATATCAAAGTCTACACTAAACCTATCATTCATAATTATCAAAGCACTGACTAATATATATGTATATATGTGTATGATGACTACATGTAAGATGCAGTGAACATGACAATACATTCATTGAGGGACATGGACAAGATCTGAATATTTTCCTGTGTTATTTCAAATTCAATTTCATGTGTTAGTAGAATTACAGTTTGTACACATGCTACATGTACTGTGTTGACTGATCTGAGTCACAAATGGTGAGATCCCGGATCTGTAGCATGGCATTTACACAACCTGAATAAATATTGAAATGGTTTGATGAGTAATTTTTAGGTGTACCCAAATCTTGCTACTGGTAATGATGTCACTGATCTTAGACAAACTGCCCAGGTATAAGAATGTCGATGTTATGGGTACTTTACTAATAGTAATATTCATCTCAGGATACAAATCAACAAGAATAGACACAAGATGAATTTTATAGAAAATATTTCAAATTTACACAAATACATGGCACTTTCTCAACTTGGCCCATGTCCTTTTAATATCTCTGAACAATGACTTTCACTTCTCATGTCAATCAAACGCATAAACAAATCTGATATTTACATCACTCTTTGAGCATGGGGTATTTTAGCATGATATTTAAAAGGCTAGGGTTTCAATCCCATGTTCTCAATTTAGTGTTATCTTACCAATGGAGCCATGGAGATTACATAGGATTAATCTGTTGTTCTGGGTCAACTTTTCCTATAATTCTGCCAGCCAACTGTTTTTCATTTCTGAATTTAATCGTAACAGTGTACTTGGCATCGTGTAATGTCAGACAGAATGCAGCTGGCAATTAACAGCAGACTATGTTCTCACACTGATAGCTACAAAACATCTATCTATCTTTTTTCGTTATTTACATATTCGATAATAAAATCAGCATATTTGCCTTAAGTACATAATACAATGAAATATAATTGTAATCAATCATATCATTATGCAAGCTTTCAAAAATTTAATAAGACAATATACAGGCCTCAACTGAAGCTATTATCTGAATCTAAATATTTTTCTATCTTTTGAAAATAAATTCATGAAGTATAAATTACACAGACTTTTATCGTGTGGACAAATAAATGAAGGCAAAGTGTCTGCAACCTGTTGCTATGTGGGATATAATCACCGTTTATGTTATAATGGACATTTAGTGGAGACATGTTGGAATATTTCTTAACACTGTCTTCAGGTTATCAGTATTATCATTAATGTGACTTAATAAAAATAAATGTTTGGTTTTATATAGCGTTTTCCCACTCTGTGCTTTTAAGTGCTTTACAATTATTACCCCTGACAAGAACTTTTAGAGTGGCTGTTGTCCCTATATTATACTTCAACTCCCCAAGAAGCACACAGGCCAATCCAACCTCTACAAGTACATAAGGTTAAATCATTCACATTACACCATTTATAATCCTACCAGGTCCAAAATTATACAGCTGGGTTAACAGGGACACAAGCATAGTTCTAATCTTGCCCAAGAATTGACACAATAAGCCTTGACACAATAAGCCTTGAACCTGCAACTTGCGATATTCCAAGCCAGCCACATTAACCATTCATCCACCATGACGCCACGTAACTCCATGACGCCACGTAACTCAATTCCACAAAAATATCAAATTTTCTTGATTTTTGGAATGCTAATAATTTCTACTAATTCTACACCACCACATATATACATATTTGTGTTCATTGTTTTCTCTAAGATTTTTCTTTACAAAAAAACATTCGATTTTACATCAAAGTTACAAAAGTCTTTACTTTTTATAAGTAATTCATGGTGACCCAATTGATAATGATATCTAAGTCTGTGTCTCCATGGTACAATGTAGTTCACATTCTGATAACCTATTGTGTTAATGTTTGAAGTGTTATTTTGTTTGTTTGATTGTTAACTGAGAAGGGTGGGGATGGGAGGGGGAAGGGAGGGTTTAATCTCAACAGACACACCCGTTTTGGTGTATGTATTCTTGAAAATATCAGTCCTTTTTCTGTCTGGTGAGAATTTGAAAGATGATCATTACTTTGTTTTATTGGTACATGTAATCTACTCACCTGATCAAACTGGGGGTCTTCGCCCCTCTGCAGAGATCTTTGCAATGGAGATTCCTAGAGAAAACAAAAATTTTGAAATATAAGTCACTGCAAATAATAAACTAACTTGTTTTATACAATAAAGGTATACATGAAATTTAAAAAATATCGCTGTTTTAATTCAAATTTAAACAATTTTATCTTCAGAAAATAACTTACTAGCTAGCCTGTACTGCTTAGTATCTTGTGTGCCATATTGTAACAAGAACCCCATCACACATGAGATGCTACCCATGGTATCGAATCATCTCTCTACCACCAGAGATCTAGAGATTCGATGCCACAGATCAATACTAGCACTAGACCACATGTGAGTGGCAGAATGGCATAATCAGGGTATTTTATAAGAATACACCATATTCATACATGCAATGTTCTCTACAGCTGTATTTTCACCAGTGTAGAATGCAGGGCAGCAGAAAACACTGCAAGCACACATATGCAAATATGCCAAGTAAACCATACTGGCAATAATACACCATGGGACTCTGTCATCAATCCCATATGTTTGAACAAATATTATAACCTGGGCATTTAATTTTGTGTACACTGAACATTTGTGTGTTCATTTGCATACAGACATGCACTACATTGCAACATTTGGGGGCAATTGTAGTATTTGCATGCACCTACACAAATACAAAATATAGTGATCAGTGGTATTTATACACATTGTAAAGTTTACATACAATGTCCTTACTACTAGTAATGGAATGTAAATACTGGTAATCACTGAAATAAAATATTATCATGAAATCATTCAAATATTGAAAATTAAGTGGGTTATTTTCAATCACACACTGGAATGCAAACACATGACTCAGCTTGTGTGTACAGTGTGAATAGTAAAGAATTTTGGCAAAATACAATAAATTCAAATGACTATGTACACATATACTATAATATAGTTTGATTTTACAACCTTTTGTCATAGATACTACTAAAAGTGTATAAGAAACTGCACTTGGTTTAATTGTTTGCTTTGGTTTGAGAATCTTGACAACTGAGATATGTCAAATACAATGTACCACAAGTCTGCCATATGTGTGTGTGTGTGTGTGGAGGGGTGGGGGTTCAGTGAGATATTTGCCAACTTGATGACCTTATACAGGATACTGCTTTGCTCTACTCAAATTGAAAGGAAGAGACACTGCAAATACAATTTGTATAGCTCTAAGTTAACTAAAGTATTGACAGATATTTTGAGCTCAAAATGATAAAACTCGGGCCTATACTAAACTCAAACATTTTGTTGAAGTTGAATCAAATACATGTTTATCAGCTATAAACCTCACATAATCACCTCTATTTCCTTACCTCCACAATGACATGGACTACTCCATAGCTTATACAAATCAAACGACTGTACCAAAATTCTCTAAAATGTAGGGGGTAACAGATTTACTCTAGTCAATTGTAATCATATATCTATACTCTGACTCAATGGTATAATATACAATTAGAAATAGAAATCAGATAGAAATCAGTGAACCATGGATGGATCTAAATGATGGGGGTGACTAGTAATGCCCCCACATCAATAGTGTCAGCAAAATGACTGTGGTTAATAATTAGGAAGAATTCAAGTGTTTGATCAAATATTTGTGGAATGGGAAATATTTAACTAGATTATCAAAGAGAGTGACATAAATCTGCTGAAAGACACGTGTGCTAAAAAAGGCTGAATCTTCAAATACACATGCAGATTCATTCTACACAATATATACTTTTTTTTCCACATGAGATACATGTGTATTCTCAATCTTATCTAGCTAAATACAAATATTTTCTCTTCAAAATCAAATTATAATGATAACTCACACTATTCAAATGTAACATTTAAATGACATTCTTAATAATTAATAGTTATCATACAAGTTCCAGGGATCTCTAATTTCAATCCCTAATAAGCGGAAATTTCCATTTCTACAGATATATGAAAATCACTACATCAGGTGAATTCACAATGATGCTAAATTTGAGTTGATATAGCAAGCATTTCCCAAAGTATAAATTTTGTACAAGACACATACATCATCATCAACATGTGTAGTATGAACAAACAAAGTGTAGGAAATGGCGTGACATTTAGCTTTGGCACTGAATATGATACAAAATGTTACTTGATCATTGCAAACCTGCATAACTTAAATAATTAGCAATTCATTGGTTTGTTTGACCTACATCATACATGTATGAACTTTTATTACAAGATATCCGAATCACTTCTAGAGATTTCATGTGAATTTGGAAAAGAAACGTATAACTGAAAAGCTGCCCTGATTTTACGACATTACATAAAACTTACAATCATGTGTATTTCAAATATCATTCGCCTGGACTATAGATAGCTATAGACATCCTAACTTAGGAGTTATCTGTTCATATAAGTACATCAGGAACAATGGTCTTGCATTTAAAAAATACAGGATTATTAAATGCTACATTTACTGTATTCACTTGATACAGAATAAGTATGGATTCCAACTGTGGTAACCACTGTGGTTATAGTAGATCACAGTTGGAATCCAGACAAATACAGAATGAACTCAAGACAGTTTCAGGAGAATGCTAGAAGGTGCTATATTAAGTCAGGAAAATATCAGGTACAGTGTACGTATATATTTCAAAACATATTAAGTTTGCATTTTATACTCATGACATGAACTGTGGCATCCTTTCTCAGAGGTACATGTATGTCTTTTGGAGGTACATGTGTTTGGAGGAGGTACATGTATGTGTTTGGAGGTACATGGATGTGTTTTGGAGGTACAAATGTACATGTTTTTGGAGGTACATGTATGTGTTTGGAAGTACATGTGTTTGGAGGTATATGTATGTGTTTGGAGGTACAGGTGTTTGGAGGTACATGTGTTTGGAGGTACATGTATGTGTTTTGGAGGTACATGTGTTTGGAGGTACATGTATATGTGTGTGTGTGTGTGTGTTTGGAGGTTATTTCACATTTATGTACAAGTAGTTCAAAGACTTCCACATAGCTACATGTACATGTATCTGACTTGACAATATCATTCATCAAACTAGTATATTGAGCCAGACAGCCACGTTTATGTGCTATACAGCACTAGCTACAAAGCAGAGCGATTACACATAAACAGAAGTTTAATAAGATGACAATTCACTGCATAGTTACATAATTAATAGTTTTTAAATTAATTGATAAATTATCAATTAATTTTTCAGTCAAAATTTACAACTTTGCAGCTTGCTAGCTACATATCACTCCTTTTTAAAGAACTCAACAACTATCTGTAACATGCGTTGTATCACAGAAATTCTGATTCTCATCTCTCTTTCATCTGTTACTAGTAAAACCCCCACAAATTTTAATCCTCAACTTTAGCACTTTATACAACAAACACCCACACGTCTACGGCATTCCAGGATACAAGGTAAATGAAGACAATTAAATATTTGATATGACGTGTTGTCTAGAATGCAGCTATGGGTTGTTACTGCCAAAGAATGGAATATCACATATTTTAACAAATAACTAATAAATATCAGCTTAACGTAAAGCTTCACAAAATACTGACCTTCCTCCAGATTTCTCTATAACATAGATGTAACTTAGCAATCAGCTGGTGACACACATAAAGTGCCATCCCATGTTTTAAAGCCAGCTTTCACAGTGCCGGTTTATATGGAATCGAATTGAATATGATGTCGAAATACGTTATCGCTGGTTGTCAGTTCGCGATGCTTCAAGTGACATGATGTTGAGTACCAAGTGGAAATGGGAGCAATACAGCAAGGCTATAAAAATCCAGTTTGTTTGACCAACTGTCCTCTTAAAGATCAGGTGATAATCTGAAGTTGAATATTTTCTTTAAACTGATTTATATGTCAATGTCAAACACAATATTTGATTTATGACTGGGTAGTATCACCCCTTTTTGGCTTCCAGGTTACTGATCACACTGTCCAAATGACTTCATGAACTTTTCCAACTCGTAGGACTCCTCATCAATTGGAAGTGATGCATGTAAATCAGGCACAAGAACATACAGCTAAGGTTTCACCCCAATATGTAAACACAGATGTTTGAAATATCTGTTTAAAATGCATAGAAAGAATTGATTGAGAAACCCCGAGACCAGTCAAGGATACTTTTAAGACGTGATGAATCTGTCGCTATTACATCAATGTCCCCAATATTGTCGAGATCTGCTATTAGCACTGCTACCGCAATAAGGAGACCAACTCAAGAGAAAATTACACGTGCTGTGGCTTCAGTACACATTTGATGTATTCCAGGAAACTAATTTGCATAACTGAGATGGCATCAAATCAACAGTATGGGTCATATCAGATGTCACCTCAAATCTCCTATCTCTGACCTAGTTACTTGACACGTTGACCTCCGACCTCTGATCCAGTCAGTGATATTCCAAGCGTAATGACAGGTAACCTGTTAGCCATCAAATAATTACCGCTATAGGTAGTGCTTGCCTCCGTGTCAGTTTGTTCTACTCAACAACTAGACTACATCAACCTTTCAATGTTGTTTTCAGTTCTACACCCAGGGTGTGGTCACCATGTATGTAGGTACACCTGACAGATATGATTCCGTATGACGCATGTTAAAGTTATATTTCCAATGCGGACATGAATTTCTCACACCTGGAAGATTCCCAAAGCCTCAAAACACCATCACAAAACAGCCCAGGAAAACTCACTGCTATAAGTACTTGTTTGCCTGGTTGCTAAGTATTAAAGCAAATGTCCCAGCATTGAGAATGTCTAATCTGTTATTTTGTAATCTGTATACCGAGATCACACTCACACCAGCTAAAGTGTGGCTACTATTACAAAATAGAGTCTTACAATATCAGCTTCAGATGGAAGTCGATAGTCACATGTACATTCAACCAGTATAAAACTATACAGTGGAGTAATGTCGGGAAAAAGTTTCACGCCGTGCTGCAAGTGACAACTGCTACTTGTTGCAACAACAGTAATTCTTGCTAAGGGGTATCAAAGCTGATTGTACTCAGCAATCTTCGCCGGTAACACTTAACAACCAGTTGGATTTTCAGATTTCAAGTTCCCAACAGAAGTTCCTTGTATTCAATTGTAAGCCAGTACTCCACATACAATAACGTTGGCAGCTCCACTTCACTAGTTCACCATAGGACAGTTCTTCATCTCACAACACAGTGTAAACATATCAAGAGAACTGTATATCATGTACAAAGTGCAACTGCTTTTTTTAACTTTAACTGCTCAGTCCAGTCCCTCTATCTACTTGACTGCCGTCAAAGAGATGGGAGCAGTTAATATGTACCTATGAGTATTGATACATGCCTGCAGACGTCTGTCCTAGCTGCAAAGGACTATGCTACTTTTCAACTGGTGTATTCAAATACTATGTTCAAACAGTTCAAACTCCTCAAGGAAATAGCAAGGTGACAAAATATATCATTAAAATCAGATTTCTGACAAACACATACTCCTCCAGATTTCTCAGAAAGGTATAATTGCATACACCACTGGTAAAACTGAATGTGTCATTTTCCTTTCTTTGTGTATCTGAAGCATAGAAACAAGTTTTGTTTACTGTCCCACAATATAACTGTCAATATTATATGGATCACTAATTGTAGATTGGTAACCTTACACTTTGAGAAAGGTTTCCTACTTGAACTTAGAAGTGACCTTGGACTACATACATGTAGTAGAGCTTGGGTTATTACATAAATACATTTTTGTAGCTTTAGTCCTGACTGGTCAATTAATAATTTGGTGTTCCTGGAAATACATGACAGGCATAATTAACAAGATTGTACTGGTTTGTAGCACTAGTTGATATGATCCATATGGTGCACTGCTCCTATCAACACTTCATATGTGAGGGAAAGGCTGGTGATACAGCTATGTTAGGTATTCTCCTGGAGGTGGACTTAGTGTTACTATACACAACAATATTATCAAGTCCATCAACTCTCACCCGGCAATATCATTATCAAGTAGATTCCCCCCAAAAAATAAATCACTTCACTGAATTATCCAATCTTTCTGTACACAAAACAGTCAACCACTTGAAGAGACTCGGCAGATCTCCAAGTTGTATAATTCCACCAATGCGTCACAAAAGTCCTTCAGGCTTGAGGGAAGTGTCGGAGCCACTTTCATACCATCCACCGAAGAATTCTTGACATGAAAAAGTACAACTCCTGTGACGATAAACCTATAACTGCAGGAGATTGTCTTGTTTTGAAAAAATCAAAACAACCTTTCACTCTGTTAAAGCCTCTTGGTGTGATCATGCTACTTTAAAAAAAAGACGGAACACGTTTCAACTGCACAAAGCAGTGCTTGAGTTAGCCTAGCAGTAACCTTAACTATTAAACAAAGGCATGTATTGTGCCTTGGAAATCGAGCAACACAGGTCTGGGTAACCAACCCAAAACCTGAAGTTAGACAATAGTGGTGCAAAAGCAGTAACCACACACTCTAAGCAAACAATAAGAGTGGTTTATACAGGTATATCACTAACTGCACACTGACTGAAAGAGAAACCACTAGGTACTCTGACACTGGTATTCTACCAATCTGTAAGAGCAACATTACCACTATAAGTCAACATCACCACCTGTTGGATAAACACACTAAAGGAGTATCCCTTTCTACTCCACTGGCAACGTATACTTTGCAGGACTTAAAAGTAAAGGATATGAATTGCTTTTAGATTATTATAACCTTACAAGTTCCAAGACTGCAAAATATTAGAAACACTTCTACATTCTGGACATTTTTTCAATACCTTTTTGACTTTTAGCCCTAAGGAAAAGTTGTAGATGAACCTTCCTCTTTTTAAAGTGACTGGTCGAAATCTACTTCTCTCTGTATATACCATCAAGAATTGCTTTTTATACTATAGCCTACCACACCTTAGTTTAATAAAGATCCTACCACTCAAAAATATTAGAAATACTTCTACTTTCTAGACATTTTTTCAATACCTTTTTGACATGTAGCCCAAAGGAAAAGCTGTAAATGAACCTTCCTCTTTTTACAGTGACTGGTGGAAATCACCTTCTCCATACATTGTTGAGTGAGACTGAATCAAGAGAAACTAAACTATTGGGTGTGAATACATTTGACTTCCTTCATTAGTATCAAAACTACTAAACACTAAACATGTTCACATTGATTACTCCTTAGACGTCAGGAAGGACTGACGTTTTTTTTTTTCCTTTTCACTTCTGCTTTTGACAGTAGATATCAGTTGCATACTGAATGTACTATTACTAACCACGTCATTTTACTTTCACTCTCTTTACATACATCATGAACATCACCAGCTGTTCTTGCTGTTCAATTCAATGCCTCCACACACACTCATTATTAAAGCAACAAGCTACATTACAAGTACAGCTCACGAATTGATTTCCAAAATGCTAATTAAAACCAGTATTATCACAGGAGTAACTTGGTGTTAATGCTGAGCTAATGTTACCATGGACACTGGCGGATACTACACACATCATTCAAAGTTTTGAAGCCAACTGAGTTGATGTTTGCAGCAGTAGAAGTCTGAGAAAGTGTATAAAAGTAGTCGTTCTGAAATGGCCAGTAAGTAGGTAAAATCTACCTAATGTTCAAAACTGCAGTACAAATGTACATGTACTTCATAGAAGGTTGGGAAATGTAGGCCACTTTTACCAAGTTTCTCCTTCATTTCCAGGGTTTCCAAACATTCAAAATTAGACAGTATAACACAGAGTTTATGTTTCTGTTAGTATCTAGTTTTCTAGATTATAAATAGCCAACTGAGTTAGTAACATCTGCAGGGGTAGACATCTTGAAATATTTCTGCTGCTATTTAGTTTAGAATGTAATGTTTGATTGATGTACAACTCTTGCTCTCAATGTTTTCAATAGCTAATACCCTGAAATCTCCATTCAAACATAGAGAATGGCCAGGTGACAGCCAGTGATACAGATGTATGATCTTAATGTTAGGTGAAGTCATATGCACAAAACAATCATTTTAAGTTCCATACACCGAAATCAAGACAACAAGGAGAACATACATGTGCAATATAGACAAGATGATGATACTGAAAACCATTCATGATCCATGCAAAGTTTGGCTTCATTCTAAGAAATTAAGTTAATAGTGTATGTAATACTACATGTAATACTACGTGTATGTATATTAATCATGGAGATTCATACACAAGTTCTCTTCTTCCACTTTGATTGAAGGACAAGTGATTTGTTCGAAACATGTATGTTTCTCCATCAAATGTGGAAGAGAACTTGTGTATGGATAGTGACATAGTGTGTGTAGTTTTATTATTTCATTTCTGAGGTATGCTTTCAACAGGCATCAGTAGCCACTGTAATTATGTTATTAATATTATAATGTACTCATCCCCCCCCCCCCCCATACCTCTATAAAGAATGCAGTTTCTAACACTCATTCTATCATTTTAACAGATAGTGCGCGAAGAGACTTTGGCTATCTGACTTAATAATGTCATTCCCTGTTGAACCAGTATATCCAGTCAGATAGCCTACAGTCTCTGGGCTACAGATAGTAAACATGGTTCAGGAAAGATAAGCTAATCTGGCCTTCACTGTTACAAGAATCTGTACACTCATTGAAAGTGGAAACAATACAATCACCACCATTTTGACAGGTTCGCCAGTCCAATGCTTTTAACGAGATGCGAGCGACGTACCATTTGATGTATGGCTTCAATCATTTGACAACATTTAATGTATTCAAAGTAATTTCGATAAATTTTACAGTTCATATTATTACAATTGTAATATGGTTTTGTCTATACATATATAAGCACATTTATAAATATCAATTCAAATAATAAACTTCCTATGTGCTGTAGAGAGACCAGGCCCCTGAAACTGAATTATGTATCTCCCTTTCGTGACCTCATGTCACCTTTATTCAGACAGCTGTCATGTATGTATATTTCTATATAAAAATCAATTTTTAGCATGGGGAATTGATAAAATGTAACACAAAGGTAGCTGGCAAAACCAATCATTTTTCAATTACTTGCATTTATGACTACACTTTGTATCATGAATACAAATACA
Organism: Glandiceps talaboti; assembly: GCF_964340395.1. Taxonomy (NCBI): domain Eukaryota; kingdom Metazoa; phylum Hemichordata; class Enteropneusta; family Spengelidae; genus Glandiceps; species Glandiceps talaboti. The sequence continues at coordinate 5,798,613 of NC_135556.1, read as the reverse complement.
AAATTGATCACATGGTAAACGCACACTATGTCAATATGTTCAACAATATTATATTGTTGAACAAAGAAGGAAATAGAAAATTTCAGAAAGGCAGCATTTTTTTTTCATACCGTGTTCTAGACAACTATAAATGACCCAAATAACTGCCCTTTAATGGACTTGTTTATGTTACATTGCCAAATGTTATTGTCAGGTAGACAGTCATGTCTTTAAAATATGTCAAATATAATTTATTTCATTTCTTTGAAATTTGCATGAGTATGCAAATGAAGCTATGACATGATCCTGTTATACTATGCAATGATATGTTCAGGTTACCAAAATAAGACTTGTTTTTGAAATATACATACATGTATGAATTTGTTTATTTCTTTGATATGAAATTTGCATGAGTATGCAAATACAGTCATGACACATCTGCCCCTGCATTTTAACACTATCATGACGACAAGCAGGTTTTTTGATCCCTATTATCCTGCATATCCCTGCCTGCCTACCCCATTCTTTGGAAACCTGCATGTTTTGAATATGGGAATGAATACATGACACCTTTGCACTGCGTTTTAACACTGCTATGACAAAAAGAAGAAGTTGTTTTGACTCCTATTACCTTACACATCGCTATCTACCTACCTATTTCTCTACCTTTCACCTTGAGGCCACACAAGATACCACATCTACAATTCTAAGCATGTACATTGTATACATGTACATTGTATATACACCTGATATCTTAGGTGAGGTGAGGTTTTGTGTATTATCAGAGAAACACGCTATCATTCTTGGACTCTAGTCACAGAAGTGTTACCCAGGCAGATAGTAGAAGTCCTCAGTGTATACAAGCTATGCTACATTTGTAAATGTATACAAGCCCTGACTTATAACATTTCCTATCACGCTATGTGTATGTAAGAATTGCAGCTGTTAGCCTTTTGACTACCAATTCGTATTCATGAATGGTAACTACAAGGGTACCATAATTGAAGTCAGTTCAATCTATTACAATTATAACACTGAGGGAGGTCTAACAGCAATAGGGGAATTGCTTGTTAGTCAACACACATAGAGTATAGCAGAGAGGCTTTATTCTCGCTACCTATTCACCCTAATTGGATACAATTCCCTTACCCCATTGGTATTAACTAAATTGTTAAGAATGGCTCTTTCAATGATTGTTGAAACCATCGCCGTAGAGATGTTCAATATTCAGGTCTGCTTGTGTACTAGTACTAGTCTGTGTTTAGTTGTGGTTGTCAATGCTGTAGAAATAAAGAGTTATGAATGTGACAAAATGTAAAGTCAATCAAAACTGACCAATGCACTGGCAAGTTTCAAGATATACAATGTACATGTAGATGTACATGTATGTGTAGTGAACATTGTATCTCTCAGTTCTAGACTCAACTCTAGACACAGATCAACTTTGTAAGTGAGTGAGTGGGTTGGTTGGTTGGTTGGTTGGTTGGTTGGTTGGTTGGTTGATTGGTGGTGGGTGGATAGGTTGGTTAGTTATCTGGTCAGCTGGTTAATTGATTAGTTGTTAGGTTGGTTGGTTGGTTGGTTAGTCGGTTGTTGGTTGATCATTGGTAGGCAGATGGGTTGGTTAGTTACATTTAGTTGGCTGGTCAGTCAGTCAGTTGGGTGGTTAGTTGGTTGGTTGGATGGTCAGTTAGTCAGGTAGTTGATTAGTCAGTTGGTTAGTTAGTTAGTTGGTTGGTCGGTACGTTAATCAGTTGGCTGATTTCATTTGCTACATATTTGGCATGTACAAATGTATGACATGATATTGAATGCTATGGACATCATGTCTTAGTTAGCTGGTTGCAAGCTATGGTTTGTTTATATTCATGAACACAAGCAAGTAAATACCTGTTCTACCTACCCACACTGAGAAGTGTGATAAGACATACATGTATACCACTCATCTAAAATATCAATAGATTACAAATATACAAGGTTACATTACAACCCAGATGACTTATGTAGCTACAGTAACCAAGAATATCTGACCCTTTTTTTCTCTAGCTTAGAAATGTAAATTTATCAGTGTCTACATCAACACTTCAAGACTTGAGGGGGTAATAAATTATGTATAAAAACCTGTTTACCGAAGATTCTTAATTCATTTATATGCAAAGATTCTGTATCGCCTGTGGTTGGAATGTAAAATAAGAGTTTCAATGTCAACAGCCTCACTCTAGACCTTTCATACCATGTTTATTACAATACGGGACGTAGAACACAAGAAAAACATCAGAAGTAACCATTTTCTATGATAATTTTCACATTACCAGTCAGACTTCCATATCTGGTATCAATATATTTTCAAATTTACAACTGAAATATACTATACAATATATATAGATTGAAGAGTTCCACATCATTTTTTCAAACATAGTTCTGTTGATTACTGTGATTTTAATTTTCTTTTTTAAAATTTTTACGTGTTATTTCAGCTAGCAAGATTTGAGATTATATAATTCAGAAAAAAATGAAAGTTATTCTAAATGCCATAGAATTCATACTTTCCAATATAAGTCTTGCCTATGAATAAATATCATCTTACATTCTTCTGCTATAGCTAGTTCAACTGCGTTGTATTTAAAGTTGTCGTCATATTTTGAGACACACAGGAATCTAAGTATTTATGCCTTTAAAGGGAAAGGATACTTGTACCTTGTGAATTCTCTATATTTAATCAAAACTTGGATGTTAACTGAGATAAAATACATCAGTTTCAGTCGCTTTCACTTTATCAGTATACAACTGGCATGGATCAGAACTTTTAGGTGGAAGTGACATTGGGCCTTGCTAGGAGACTTCCGTTAAACATGTTGTCAACTGGTTTAATTGTTATTGTAAATATTGATATAAGCAGTCCATAAATACATGTACATGTAACGGAAGTTACCTAGGAAGGCCTGTACATCACTTTCACAAAGATTCTGATCAATGCCAACTTCATACTGATAACTACAAATGAATGAAATCCTTTTATCTCAATAAATATCCAAAAACATGTCAATTCACAACATATCCTTTTCTTTTTTAAAAGGGGCAATTCAGCTTTGGATTAATATTTTGGGCATGAAAAACAGTTGAGTTTCAGACCTATAGAAAGAGTTGAACCAGAACAAATGAATGATTCTATGGAATCCTCATAGTTGCACTGTATAAGATAACAATGCAAAACCTTGGGATTGAATCTTGTGCCTTTAAAATGGCAGAAACTGAGTTCATGTTTGAAATTGTTATAAATGAGGAAAGAAAAATGAGTCTGATGTGCAGGAATTTAACCCACGTCCCCCTAAAAACTAGTCAGAGTGTTCTAACCAGCTGAGATAACGTGTCAACTGGTAGATTCTGTGAATTGTTCCAAGATGTCTTTCTTTCCTAGAGGCAGTGGTGAGAAGTAAACTCATTTTTAAGCTTTAACCTTTCAACCTAAGGATCTCAATATATTCACAGGTGCCCCTGCCTAAGGAGTGGTCAACTTAGGAATCAGTATGTATGCACATTATAACTGAAAAGTCAAGGAAACCCCAAGAATATGTATAACAATTAACATTAACTGTGTAATGAGTATTAACAACATCTGAAGATGATTTCAATGACATTGAAAATCTGAACATAAAGTTTCACGAGAATAATTAAATCATGGCTTACATGTATATTTAACGTATTTTATCCCCTAGTCAGAAAAGCCTTTTAAACTCACCTTGTTTTGGTTGAACATAAAGGAGATTGCTGTTACTCATAAAACAAGACTTTATAGAACACACCAATTGAAAAGTGTTCCCTCATTAATTTTGATTTGTTCAGACTGCTTTAGGAGCTGTGCTTGAGATTAAGATATATGGCATAGCAATGATTGAATACTTCATATAGTGGGATTGATGTACAGTACATTTAATGTTTGTAGGTTACATTGTGTGTACTTTATTACCTTCAACAATGAGGTTATGTTTGTAGGTTACATTGTGTGTACTTTATTACCTCCAACAATGAGGTTATGTTTGTAGGTTACATTGTGTGTACTTTATTACCTCCAACAATGAGGTTATGTTTGTAGGTTACATTGTGTGTACTTTATAACCTCCAACAGTGAAGTTGTGTTTGTAGGTTACATTGTGTGTACTTTATTCCCTCCAACAATGAGGTTATGTTTGTAGGTTACATTGTGTGTACTTTATTACCTCCAACAGTGAGGTTGTGTTTGTAGGTTACATTGTGTGTACTTTATTACCTCCAACAATGAGGTTATGTTTGTAGGTTACATTGTGTGTACTTTATAACCTCCAACAGTGAAGTTGTGTTTGTAGGTTACATTGTGTGTACTTTATTCCCTCCAACAATGAGGTTATGTTTGTAGGTTACATTGTGTGTACTTTATTACCTCCAACAGTGAGGTTGTGTTTGTAGGTTACATTGTGTGTACTTTATTACCTCCAACAGTGAGGTTGTGTTTGTAGGTTACATTGTGTGTACTTTATTACCTCCAACAGTGAGGTTGTGTTTGTAGGTTACTTTGTGTGTACCTTAATTATCTCCACCAATCAGATTGGATAGTGTGTATATTTTAACCCATGTCTGTTTGTATGTGGATATCTATACAAATGAATGGATGAATAAAACAAAACTTTGTGGAAAGAATGGCTATGATGAGACAAGGACCAATTGATTAGACAGAGGAGGAAAACTGAATCCCGATCAGGATTTCAATCACAGTCATAACATTTAAAATTTATTAACATTTATTGATAACATTTACTAGAATCAACCACCAAGGTCAAACCCTTGAGGGTGTCCTAATTTTGTTTTGCTTTGTAGTAGTAACTAGCTTATCAGCCAACACACATATTTTATCATAATCAGATACTGAGCTCCAACCATTGAGGGTGCCCTACTTTGATTTTTGTTTTCTATGGAATAATTAGCTAATAATCACTCATGGCAGTTATAGGAACCAGGTATTGAGCCCACTCTTGAGGGCACTTTACTTTGATTTTTGTTTTGTATGTCATAACAAGGCAACAGCTCGGCGTTAGCTGAGGTACATGTTCAACCGAGTGCCTTCTAGTTGTTTTGAGTTGTTTGGATTTCTCAATTACCATGCAACATTATAGTAATGATTGTTCATATTCAATTAAAATTGAGATTTATCTTGTTTATCATAAATCACAAACATACATGGCAGCAGATGTGTAACATGCGGACAAATATTTAGAAATTAAAACATTTTTGGAGCTGTTTTGACATATATTTAGAAATTAAAACACTAAACAGTTTTTAACATATTTGTAATATTTCACTTACATCTTCAAGTCGACACAGAATAATAAATATGTTGAGCCATGCGTGCATAACGATTACATATTAGTGCTAGAATTACCATAATTCGTACACTGAAATTATATAGTCATATAATAACAGGATACATATTTCATATTAATTTTACAATTGTGGAAGACAACTTGGCAATCTGCCCAACATACAGCATCATAACTTGAAATTTATCAAACAGCCTCATAATATAATATTATCAAAATAGTCAGTCCCACCACCTGATTTTAATTAATTATATTTCAAGTGATTCATCAGTGCTTCCCATCAATCACTACAATCTCTCCAAAACTCAATTATAACATAATTAATCAAATATCTCAGCGCATGCCCATCTCTCAATACACATTAGCTGACTTCTGCCAATACGGATACATATTACTTCTGTTATCAATTATGAATATCATTCATAAAACTTTCATTTGCTATTAATGATGTAAAAATTACATCATAATGAATCAATGAATGGGTTCATATCTGATCCACTGACATTCTTCATCTTCATCAATTTAATTTCATCATATGATGTAAGTTTCTTGTACGAATGGAATACAAAATGGGGGAATTTCCAAATTTTGAAAAGGAAATGGACACTCACAATTTCACACAATGGGAAATTACATTTCATTGTTTGTGATTCTTTTTGTTGAGTTGTTGAAACTGATATCATTACATGCATCTTATCTAAAAACACTGAATGTGATGTGGGTGATCAAATTTCAATTATCATCAGCTCATGAAAAGGAAATGAAACAAGACAAAAATTGTGTCTAACATCTTTGTTGTTGAAATTATCTACATGTACATAACTGCAACAATAAAATTTCATGAAACAAAGTTTCTACATCTCAGAAACTGAGCATTTGCACGATGACGTTTTCAAATAAAACACTAAAAAATTAATAATATCGTTTTTGTACAAGTGGCTGACAATGGTTTTTGACCATTCACACAGAAACAACAAAGACAGAACAAATCGAAAACGATCCTGTTGTATATATTTGTATGTACAAACATAACACTGTGGTAAAGTGCATGCGTAAGTACATGTACATCTAAAATTCCTGGGGTCAAATATATCCATTTTCAAATTCTTCAATTATCTATAATTGTTTAAAGCTTTTTTGTTTTTGCCCATGTGCACAGACTCCATTTTAGATTTAAAATCCATAGTTTTGAAACCAATCCATTTTCAGCATTTTCAAAGCATTGCATTTTCATGTGTCTTTGGCATCTCTGTGTAAACGAGTGGTGCAATTGCAACAAAATAAATCCTTCTTCATTTGAAAATGACATCATGTATTAAAACGAGGGCCTGTATCATGCCACATTCTTGAAATGTTCAAGAGTCATTTTGCTAAAAGGAAATAAAAGTGGTACTTATCATCATGACTGACATGGAATCATAAATTTTCCAAACTTCAAAGAAACTCAACTCACCTTTAACACGAACTAAAATGGTGTGACACATTCTTAAAATTCTTGATTCTTAATATCCTCTGTGTGTGTGTGTGTGTGTGTGTGTGTGTGTGTGTGTGTGTGTGTGTACATGCTTACGTGCGTGCATGCGTGCGTGCATGTGTGCGTGCGTGCGTGCGTGCATGTGTGTGTCAGCCAATTTCATTTTCTTAGTAAAATAACCTAGAGATTGGCCGTGCTCACTATAAAATGCTTCTGTTTCAAGCAAACTATTAAACATTATCAAGCCTGATAGCCAAGTATCTGGGCTACTATAATACTAATACTAGTATAAACTTTAAGGTACAGAATATCATTTTTTATTCACATGGAAGGTATTTCCAAACAATATGATCCACTTCCAATCTGACATTTTGTATTAAAAGCCGATGGCAACATTCATACAAAGACTGGAATTGTATACTACATCATGTAGTCATATTGATTGTATGATGTATTATATATATATGTCAGGATAATATGTTGTACATGGTTTATTAGATACTGGCAGTATACATTATGAATATAGACTCAAGACTTGAATGTTTTTCACACACAGACTGGAAATTATAAAATATCATGAATGTACCTTCATGCAGGCATTGGTGCCTTAATTAAGACAGTCAGGCACAGACTCGTACATATACTCATGATACATGTATATATAGTTACTATATGCACACATGCAAATGTATATAAGTTGTAAATATGTACTTATATACATACTTATGGTATATTTGCATATGTGCATATCCATTGCATGCAACTTTACCTAGTACTTTAGTCGTGGTATATGCATACATGTAGATGCATAATTAATTTGTATGCATGTGCACATCCTGAAATATACAAATTACAATCCTACAGACTGGGTATGTGCCTGTGTATACAATGTACTTGTATATGCAAACTATACATTATACACATGTACATGTACATCACAGCTGTGCACAAAATGAAATATGCAAATTACAATTCTAAAGACAGGACATGTGCCTATGCATATCTATACAATTATGTCTGTTACATGTGCATCCCAACTGCATCTCAGAATATGCAAATCACATTCCTGCTGCCAGGGTATATGCCTATGCATTCCAATAATATGTACATACATGTGCCTCACAGCTGCACCAAGCAATATGCAAATCACGATCCTGCAGCCAGGGTATGTGCCTGTTAATACTCATGGCAACATATGGAATAATTCTATTGAGAGTGATGTGTTTTTTTATTGCTAATCACACAGTAGCCTTTATATCTACATTAACATGCAAATAGGTGTCAATTGAATTAGGAGAATGTAAAACTTGTGCTGAACCAGCGAAAAAAAAACGCCCCTGGTTACAAACAGACTGATCATGAATACAAACAAAGTCCTATACTGTATTTAAACATAGTTTGCACCATACACATAAAATCAACAGTTCACCTGATTGGACTATATAAATGTATATTTGATAATTATTGGTGTAGCAAATAAAGGAAATGCAAAATTGAAAGTAGATTACCTGGATCCCTGCTGTATTGTACTCATACAAGTGTATCACAGTATGGTATTCCAACCTTTCCTACATTTGAACTAAAATACCTCACACAAATCACCATGTCAACCAACAACCACATTTGTATTTCTTTTTAACTTTAAATTTACAAATTCAATTTTCTATACAAAATGGATTCAATCAACCCTTCCAATTAATTTTATACATTGTGCTACCTTGTCAACTAGGGACTTGTAATGTGTGTGAAACTGTAGTATTGCTAAATTTTATAACGTATGGATTTTAGAATATGGTCACAAATTTTATACAGAAAAGTAATATTCTCTGAATTATACTACCACTGTTGCGTGGCTACTCATACAAATTGAAGTTAAAATTGAATTTATACAGAACTGACACCAACACATGGAAATCAAGCATCGAACAAATAACAAATCTTTACAAAAGGTAGTCTTTAATACGTAATATTTCTAAAAATGAAACAGCTAAACATATTTCCATGCTATACCTAACAAAGGAAGAGCATTTCTGACAAAATCTGAAAATTTCAGAGAAATCTGTCTACTGCTATTTGGAAGCATTCTGGTAGCACTCTGACTGAGGTTAACAGAGTTGATATTTGCAGTAGCAGCTACCAGAGGCATATAGGTTCCTTCTTCAAAATGTCACTGAATGAAGTGAAAGTGAAAGTAACAGATGGAGAGATCTAACAATAGATTTATAAGGAATGACACAGGTAAAATGCAAATAAAGGAGAGAAAGGAATTTATACTATAGGTGTAACCCAAAGGTGTGTCTTGGATGGGAAATGGCTGAATATTTGTGGTCAATAGGAGGAAATGAATGAGAAATGAACAAAATATACAAGGATTTCTAAAAACTGAGTTTTTTTTAATGTACAGAAAGCACTAACAGACTTCACATTTCATTTCCTGCTACACACATACATAATTTGGACAAGGCTGAAACTGTGATTAAATTCTTGCTATTACAGTGGTTGGCATCAATCTCAAGGGTAGCCAATTATTAAAATGACAGGATTAGATTTTACATGATAACTTGTGTTACATTGCTATTTAATGAGACTACAAAGATCAGTTACTATTCACAGATGTTCAATGTCACTTTCAGCTCATCAAAAAAAGTTCAAATCGATAAGGTCAATCCTAAAACAAGGTTAAATCATTAGTCATGTACTGAATACCTACACTAAACATTGCGTCAAGGTCAGCTAGTCCAGAGACTAGTCTATCATGGTTGACAATGTAGTCTGTATGTCTGAGTGCAATGTCAAGTCTCTCTGGGCAAGGTCATATCCAATGTCAGACACTGACTGACTATCAAATCATTACATCAATTGCAAAACAAGGTCACATCAGATGCTGAACACAAATACTAGATCTTATTATATTTTTACTTTTCCACAGAATTGTTCTGATTTCACAACCATTTATGATTTACAAAGCCAAGTTCATTTAAACTTAAAAGGTGCCCAAGCACCAAATGAATGGGTGGATAGATAGATGGATGGATGGATGGATGGATGGACAGAGACAGACAAACAGACAAATGGACAGATAAATGAATGAATGAATGAATGAATAAAATGAATGAATGAATGATTGAATGAATGAATGAATGAATGAATGAATGAATGAATGAATGAATGAATGAATGAATGATTTATCAGCTTAAAAATTTGATAGAATATACTCTTCGTATACAAAATAAGTCAAAATATGTCCTACAAAACCAAAACATGCACCCAAGCCTGGATTCACACCCATTTTAAGACAATTCAGAAGTCAATGTTTCTATATGGACAAAAATATGGAAGTCTTAATCTTTCATTCTTTCATCTTGTAAAATCTATCCATTTATCCTACATAGAATCAGCACTTCCTTACATCATGGTGAATCATCACACTGGAGATTGGCCATCATAAATTCTACTACATGATGATATGTGGTCTTCATTTCCCCTTCATCATCTCGCATCATATGAATCAATATGAGACACACATCACCATTTCAAATGGCAAGTTACAAACGCTATATATCTTCTTTTTTTTACTTAATCACAAGTTATGGCTTTTATGCAATGTCAGATGGTATTAGTTTACTTTCAGTATATCTAGAAATAATACAAGTCATCTGAATCAATTAGACTTGTCTTGTTATGCTTCACATACCATACCTATATTGTTATCCTATATTCAAATGTACAGTCTAGTCCTATATGCACCATGATCATCTCCACCATATAGTCAAATGGATTTGTCTAGCACAGAATTCTGTTTTTACCACCAACAGCAATAGTTTTATGCTACTGGAGTGTTGATATAAACATGATGACATCATCATATCCTCATACCACTTACAATTCAAACTGGAGGTTGAGTTCGAAGTAAACTGAACACAGTATTAAACCAACTGCAACTGCCTGTCAGTGTTTGATGGATTACTACTCACATTATCCCTTCCCCAACAGGAGATTTATCTAGATTTCCACAGAATTTGTCCGTTTGACAACACGTTAGAAAGTTCGAGATCGTAGAAAATGACTACATGTACAGTAACTAGACTAATACTAGTCATGGATGTATCGTGCTGTTATTTGTAATGTCAATATTGTTACATCATACCACATTGTGTTATGCTATGCTATGCTACACCATGTTATCTTGTTATATACTGTACTAAACATGGAATATGATGTTATACGTGTCAATTGCTATGCTATCTAACATAATGTGCTGCATTATCCTTTTACGTTATGCTATAAAACAAGCTATATATTTCGCTACATGACGTTAAGTACATAACATTGTGGTATATATGCAATGCTGTTCTTCTGTGTGATGCTATGCTTCGGATCATGGTAAACTATCCAGAGTAAATGGTACGCCTTATTTCCTAGCCTGTGGTAAATTTTAGAAACACCTGTACATGTAAGTCTCTGTGGAATACTGGCCTTATATATGATATACCTAGGGGAATTCTATCTCCCATCAACACTGTAATTTAAAATGTCAGAAGTCATCCCACGATCTCTTATTGTACATAGAATACATCGAAAGCAATGTGACATACATGGAAGTCACATATACACACATCATCAGTGAATGTTCACTGTGTTGTGGCATGATGAACTAGATTATGTCCGTGAAGTTATTCTTACTCATACACAACATTTCACTACCTATATTATAGTGACAGATAACACACCTTAAACAAAATGTTACCTCTACAGCTACAAATTTACATTTACATCACATGTATACCTACTTTTTATTGAACCTTGGGATTTTTTATTAAATAGTCCACTTTGACTTTTCTAAGACATTATCCTTGGTTTGTGACCAATTTCAAGCAGTGATTAGGTTTCGCAAAACAACAATGTATCGTGTTTTTTAGTATCATGTTTTTTTATTAAGAGCAATATTAAGGAGGTAATATCTACTAAAGTTCATTGGCCTTTTGTTGGAAATCACTCATTCTGTATGGCTGAATGTACAGGAAACAAATTACCTACTCTTTGTTACCCCTAATTAAATGTTCATGATACACAGCTGCATCTTAAGAGTTACTCTCATAAAACCTAAATCATATATCTGTTTTTAAAGATGTAGCTTCAATTACTTTAATTAGACGTCAAAGCATGTAAAATAGGATTTGCTACTAACCAAAGGCTCTGCCATGATCTTCTCAATCTTTCTCTCAGCCTGGATGGTGTACTCAGCAAACAGACTCTGTAAGACATATTCCCCTGGTTTGACATTGGTGTCTATGGGTATGGCTAGTGTGCTAAAAGTGTCACGGTACTCCCTCGGTGCACCCCATGGTAGCGTGCTGGCTGAGCCTACTGACGTAGTGGTAGTTGCCAAACTAAGAGTTGAACCTGGAAAAGAAAGTGAAGGTTTAGTGATTTATTCTGATATCCTGATAGGTTGGTGGTAGTTATAAGTTATAACGTCATAAGATTGGACTCTGGATAGGCAATGTGTAGGGTTAACTTTTACTGTCAACACCTGCAATGATATTGCAATATCAGATAGCTTTAGTGTCATTTCTCATTTTGCCCCCTTAATTAAATACTGGAACATATATTCTTAATCTCGACATGATGATCCATGTGTTTTATTCCAGCACTGATAAATCAACGTCACTTTATATAGGATCAATTGGGAAAAACCTGGAATGAAATGAATGTAGCTACAAGTAACTAATTGCATAACAGTTAGGGTCAAGACATATACATGTATTATGACCAGCTGTACAAGTATCTTGTTTTAAATTAAATGCCAACACATATTTACATTTCAATAATACGTAAATTTCACATCTAGATACGTAGATTATAATAATAATATTATAATCTTTATTTATACTGGATAGTTCTCTAAGTATATAAATGTTGTTTCAATGTTTTATATAGTTTACCAATTATAGCATGGATTCTGATATAATGAATCATCTTTTATGCAGCACTGTCCATAACAGTGTACATACACATCATACAGACAGAAAGATAAACATACATACATACATACATACATACATACATACATACATACATGTACATGTACACACAGGGAGACAGACAGGGAGAGATAGTTTGGCAGACAGACAGGCAAGTAGACAAGAGGGAGAGACATAGGCAGACAGACAGGCAGGCAGACAAACAGACATAGACAGACAGACAGACACACACACACACACACACACATACATACATAAATACATACATACATACATACATACATACATACACACATACATACATACATACATACATACATACATACATACATACATACAAAACATACATACATACATACATACATACATACATACATACATACATACATACAAGTACGTACGTACATACACACACATACACATACATACAATGTACATACACACATACATACATACATACATACATACATACATACATACATACATACATACATACATACATACATACATACATACATACATACATACATACATACATACATACATACATACATACATACATACATACATACATACATACATACATACATACAAAGTTACATACATGTTCACATACAATAAATGCATACAAAATGATATATATATGTCTTACATTACCAGTTTACGATATATACATGACAATATTTCAAACAATATACACATACCATCACACATTCCCCTTCCAACAAACTAACAAACTCTTCAAAGTATAACTAATAAAAGTATCAAAATAACATGTAGCCACTATAAATTACACTTCTCCTAAAAAATATGGCATATTCAACATTTCCGTTGCACAGGAATAGCAGTAGTAGAAAACACATGATACATTTAACATATACATTATATAGCAATTCTGACCTTCACTGGTATGTACACAGTATCAATGTACATGAATGTAACGATATTTATCCCCTACACACAGTGAATGCCAAAATATCATATTTCATCACCTCATATAAGTAATATATACTCATTTCATCATTTGATATGACAGAGAAGAAATCAATTATAGATAGAATCCTCACTGGTGATACTTTCTCTAACACTTTATATTTTAATATTTTAGTACATTACAAATCCTAAATTCATGAAATATTGCCGTATGTACGAATTACAACTACTGCTTTAGGGGGATAAAATTGAACTCACCTACGAAATCAAAGTCATAATCTATTTCCATGAACAAAAGTGATACATCCACTGGTATTTAACAGTAACGCCACAATGTATGACAGTCCCCAGATAAACTACATAATACCGACCTCTTTCAGTTCAGGGACGGGAAAAAAAAATTGTAAGCCTGCTGAGCTGACAATACTGCAGGGAAGTAGAGACCTGTGGTTTTGTGTTTACAGATCTAGGCTGGATGCCTGAGTGAGAGTGTGGACAGATGGTGGCAGCTTTCAGCTTGTGAAGTTACAAGCTATGCGTGCATTGGTTGATGTGATGTCAGCATATATGAACATTGGTGGAAGCGAATATCGGCAGATTATAAGTTACGGGCTTTAGTATTGGTTGAGGCGATGATGCCCTATAAGTCATAGGCTATGCATACAATTGGTTGTGAGTGATGTCAGCATCTAAGTTACCAGCTACACACACATTGGTTGGAATGAATGTGCTACATTGTACGTCATAAAAGTCAACCTACATAATCTAATGTGGTTGATTGCGTTAATGAAAAAATGCCAACAATGCATATCTGTAAATGCTAAATTATGAGTTTACTAAAATAAACGAAGATCAGTCCTAAATTACAATCATCACTTATATGAAACAACGCGTACACCTCTCAGTAACTGTAACTATACCTGAACAAGTCATTGATAATGACATAGTCCCCGCTATAATTGGGTTTTTAGGAATTATCACTACTCTGATCACGCAACAACATTTGTGAACCTAAAACAAACAGACTTAGATATGTTGTGTGTGCTTGTTGGACATGGAATATGCCTCCAACAATAAAGGATTGGTTGGGTATGGGGGATCATATCATGATGAAAATGGAGTCTGAGTTATGGCTTTGGACATGGAAAATTCACAAACAAAATGGCTGCCAGGCAGCCATATTGGATCGTATCACGACGAAAATGGATATGCACATGTATGTCATAGAACACTGTCCTAATACCAACTTTAAATGAGATCTGTTCAAGCATGTCTGAGTTATGGCTTTGGACATGAGAATTCGCAAACAAAATGGCTGCCAGGCAGCCATATTGGATCGTATCACAACGAAAATGGATATGCACATGTATGTCATAGAACACTGTCCTAATACCAACTTTGAATGAGATCTGTTTAAGCATGTCTGAGTTATGGCTTTGGACATGGAAAATTCACAAACAAAATGGCTGGCAGGCAGCCATATTGGATCGTATCACGACGAAAATGGATATACACATGTATGTCATAGAACACTGTCCTAATACCAACTTGGAATGAGATCTGTTCAAGCATGTCTGAGTTATGGCTTTGGACATGAAAATTCACAAACAAAATGGCTACCAGGCAGCCATATTGGATCGTATCACAATGAAAATGGATATGCACATGCATGTCATAGAACACTGTCTTAATACCAACTTTGAATGAGATCTGTTAAAGCATGTCTGAGTTATGGCTTTACACAGGGAAAATTCGCAAACAAAATGGTTGCTAGGCGGCCATATTGGATCGTATCATAAAACAAATTGACGTGCATATGTATGCCATAGTATGTTGCCCCTGTACCAAGTTTGAAAAAAATCGGTCCAGGCATCTCCAAGAAACAGCTGCGGACGGACGGACACACAGACGCACGGACACACAGACGCACGGACGGACGGACAGACGGAACCCAATCCATAAGTCCCCGTTCCGGACTTCGTCTGCGGGGACTAATAATGAAGTTACCATCAATTAACTTAATGTCAGGCTTTCCTACAAATGTACGTGATCTACCCCAAAATACTAAACTTTACAAAAATCTACATGTAATATAACCCCCCACCCCCACCCCCACCCCCACCCACCATTGGAGCAACTATCTTTAGTGGCTTCTGATCACCAATAATCCTTAAGTCTGTGACATCATCCAGAGTCCATTTGATCAATTATGAAGAGAGTCGGAATGAAAACAACTTTCTATATTTAGTGCTAATTTAAACAGGCAAGGTTACACTGAGAATGGCAATGAAAAGTTAATCACACTGCACTCTACTTGTAAGTGTGAGAAACACAATGACTACCTGCAGTAGATTTGTCTTTATCAATATGCATAATGTCTTCAATTTGCCAAAATCTGGGAACCCCAGTAACACAGGAAGGGGAGAAAGGGATAAAAGTGGCATAAGAATCGTATTTGGGAACCACGTTGAAATGACTGGAGAATTCAGTAGATAAACATGTACCTACAATGTAGTTATGTACCTGCCTTCAGCAAATACAGTGATGTATATTTATGATGCAGCTACATGTTATTTTGAGCTACAGTTATTTTGAGCCCTGGCTTTGTTTCAGTATACAGCAAACAAAGAATACACCTTTCAAAGAAATAGCGCCCTCAACTGAGTGACATAGTATAGTATATGTAATATCTAAAACATGGAAAGACTGGTTTTTTTTTGTGCCACTGAAGAATTCATTATACATGTACTTTTTAGAAAGACTTCAAACTGACTTAACAGTCCTACTTCCTCTGCATGTACATTGTATACAATATATTGCCAGATTCAGTATTTACTTTTGTGTGCATAGGTTACAATAGTAAGGCTATCAGAAACGCAATACTGTTGAATTCTGTACAGCAATATCATCGGTTCAGCAAAGTGCAGGGGTAACCATAACAAAAGAAACGGTCATATCTGGAAATTGAACAATCAAATGAGATTCTGCCACTGGCAAATGTAATCATGTGATCATATGGCTGTGATCACGTGATCAAATGAGTCTTCCATAGGTAGATGTACATTGTAATCATGTGAGCAAACGACAGGCTGCCATTGGCAGATATAATCATGTTATCATATGGTAGTCTGCAATAGGCAGTTATAACATAAGAGAATCTGTCATAGCCAGATGCAAATATAAAGACATCACCAAGAATAAATCTACCAGTGGCAAATGTGATCACATGATGAAGTATCTGCCAATCAGCAGACATAATTTTTCAGTCAGGAGGCAGTCTCTCCAATTGGTAGATTCATTCACATCATTACCAGAGACAAACTAAGTAATATTCTTTTCTTGTCCAAGTATCTTCATGTGCTTACATCACACTTCAAATAACATTTTTTATCAGCTCTCCTTATCAAAGCTGACAGAAAGAACATATTAAGTGTTTTTTTTATGTCATCATGTAGTTTCTATGGCAACCGGACAATATCTACCAACTTTATCTCCTCATTATCTAAGTCTCTACAGCTTTCAATTCATCAGATTTCTATTTATATAAGTCCAAACTCACGATTACAATGATTGTATGGATTAATTGGTTGTACAAGACTCAACTCTACACTGGCATGACTGACGTAACTCTAATATTCCATGGACACACAACTGAACAATATATTGTGACTAATCAAAATTTGATGTTCTCATATCCTTTACTATATGGTTGCCAGTGTGCCCACAAAGCCAATTTAACATGTTACTGGCACAGAACAATTTCTTTTGACACACCAAAATGTGATGTTCCCTTATCTACTTACAAAGTGGAAACCATCTAGCATGCCCTCTAAGTTAATTTGATGTCTCACAGGCACACATTAACAATTTCTTGTGGTGCACCCAAATTTCATGTTCCCCTATCCATATGTGGTGACCAGCCCGCCTACTAAACTACACCATACATATACATATAATTTGACATGTGCTACTGACACACAGCAATTTCTTGCAATCAACCAAAATTTCTCTATGTGATTGATAACAGGAAAACTACCTTTTCATCATTGTTACCCACAACAACAAAATGTTGTGTTTTATTAGCATCAATGGATGTTTTTCAGTATTAAAGTTCTTAAACTTAGTGTACAACATAACATCAGAATTGTGTTCTTTCGAATTCTATTTAAGATAAACTTTGTTATATTCTTTGAGATTCAAATTTTAATATTTCACACTGGTTTTGCTAAATGAAAACAATATCATCATCAGTAAGGCACGTATTACTGTATATTTATACGTAATTTTACGTGAGTTTTCATTGCTGTATTTTCAACACATTATACATTTCAGTCATTAATCTATTAGCATCGATCCATTCTATCACTGACGATTGTTTGCTTTTAATTTTTTTCCTGTGAACAAGATCTTATTTATTTAACTGACATCTCTAATTAGTGCTGATGTGGTTGCCTGTTGTGCAATCTATGTAAACAGAATTATGAGTGTATGACACAGCATAACAAGTACAATGGGTGACACTACAGCTGTGGAGACATTGCATTGGAGATGACATCACCATTAAGCCTGTCCATACAACAAAATCTGATCTGGATCCAGTTCCATACTTGTGGTTATTAAATTCGTATCTAATTGAAATTAACAGATCTGGATCAAAGCCTACTCTGGATGGTGGGTTCAATCCGGATCAAAGTAATTCAAATCAATTCGCTATCAGTTAGGCCTGGTGTGAACAGACGCATATGCAAATGAAATAGTTTGATAATAAGTAATGCAAATCGAAGCTGGTACATGTGTAGACAGGTACACTAGCGTTATTCAAATCAAATCCATCTTTCAATTTTTTAGTGCAGATGGAAAATGGATTTGATGCAGATTACAATGATCTGGATCAGTTAACTCAAATTGGATCAGGATCAGGATCAGATATGGACAGGACTTATATTAGGTGTTTTACAACACAATCAGAGTTACTTTGGCATTTCGTTCACGGGAAGACATTTTACACACATACTTCCACAACTTCAAATGCAAAATAACAAATACAGAAGTGCCGCACACAGTTGGGATGTAGAAGCAGACATTAAAATCATCAAGACCATTGTGGAATTACGTCAGCAGTAGCCTACAGGTGCAAATCGTAACAATATCGTATAGGAACTAGACTACATGCTTCTTTCACTAACCATACATGTATATCAAGGTAGTAAAAGAAGCACAGTGAAATCTATATGTATCTGGCTAATTTAACACAAACAGAAGATACATTCGTGAACAAATTGGATGTCTTTTAATTGATAATATGATCTTTGATAGATAACCACGCTACTTTTTTCCATGTCTACATTTCAACAACTGGGTCTTTTAATTGGTTTGTGGTAATCTAATGGTGCATTGATCATGTTCATACAATTTTCATACAACTTCACTTCAGCAGCCCTATCTTGTAGTCCATCTCACAAAGTCAATTTTTATGACAATAAAGAATGTACCTTTTCCTAAACTGTGCCATACCAAAAGCTTAAATGTAATGATACATAAATATAAATATAAATACCAGAAAAATATTCATCTATAATGGCAAAATGGAGAAAAGTTTTAAACAAAACTTTATTTTTCTTTAAATTGGTTTCCAAATTTCTTGTAATTTTTGAACAACTGTAAATTAATTGAAACTTGAAAGGTGTTGTCATGTGCTAGTATCAGCATATTAATTGCTAGCTGTGTACCTTGGCACAGTGTGTGAATGAACGGATACAACTTGATTTCTTCAAGGCAATCACTTTCAGAACATCAAAATTGAAAACAACACACATAGAAAATAAAGGTAAATACAGGAATCACGCAAACCTATTCCTACATTGTACATCAGATTTCAATCACCTTGCCGATGTGACATCCATACAGATTTCATGACAGCATTTGTAAACATGTTTTATGTACATTTGGTTATCGGCCTGCATATCTACGATAGCATGTACTACTATGACAAGAAATCCAAAACAGGGGACAAAAAGCACTTTTTTGAAAATCTGCCAGTTTAACTTTCAAGGACAGGTAACAAACTATTATCTAGTAATTTAGTCATTTATTTCATCTTTATCATTACTTCTAGTATTGTATTTAACTTGTCTGTCATTACTATTTTGTTTATTTGCTTTCAACATCTGTTTACTGTGATTGAAGTCATTCAAGAGTATGAGCAGTCAAGCGGCCTTTGACCTATGACCTGACCTTCCCTGCCTTATTTGTTTACAATAGTGTCTGGGTGTTGCTACCACACAAGCATGAAGTGACCAGAGGGAAGTGACTACCTAGCTCATTATGTACAGTATAATACCCAGGACAACAAAAGCAGACAATTCTACCCGGGAGACCACTAATTATCTAAATGTCCACAGATGAAACTCATTTCAGAACCAATTGGTGTTTTTCCCCCAAACATATATATACAGTACCGATTTCAAAGCCCCCAATTAATGGAGAAATCAAGCTATTTAGTCAACCTGTCCAGCTGTGTGTCTGATGTCTGATGTCAACATCACAATTGACACAAACAATGACCTGTTAAAGGTACATGACCTACCCTCAATGGAAATGATTAACCCATCCATTCAACCGTTGTTGGCTCCAAGCCAGTCAAACACGTTGTCTGCACACATGTTTATGTCCCAAATCACCTGATCTGAATACAAAGCAGATCAGGCCACCTTCTAAAAATACCCCTTACAAGGACTGGGTAAACACAGGTACAGGTCTATGTAATCCTAGTACATACAGTTTTCAGATTAGTAGACAATTGTTGATAATGTTCAAGTGTTTTCAGACACACTATCACTATTTCGTAAGTTTGGACACATATTCTGTCTTTTCTTCTTTGCAAGATCTCTGGTATCTTTCATTTTCAAGAAATCTGATCAATTTATTCATAAATGTCATCGAAATTAAAGTCAATCTTGTTAGCTGTATTTAATTATGACTGATCAAAATTACATAGACATGGACCAACTCAGACATTATTTTTATCCACAATTTAATTAATACAAAAGACTAATAGAGATAGTCAGATCCAGAGACAGATAGCCACATCTTTGGACAGGTACAAGAATTCTAGTGTGTATATTAATTAGCTTAAACTACAAATACGAGTTTGACAAAAAAAAAAAATTTCTTTTCTGCTCTTTTTTTTTTCATTATATTTCACATTATTAACTGAAAACCGTTTCTATAGATTGAAACAAACTACAATGTAGCATATATTGTTAATTTTTTCTCTAAAATGTCAAAATGTAATGATATCGGCCTATATTCATGAGTACACATTCATGCATTCTTAATAGATCATTCACAATAATGATTTAGTTCATTAGTTTAAATGTATATACATGTAATATACATCCATCCCGAAGAATTTATTGTGGTATGAATATTCATTTGAAAAGATAATCAATGAAAACTAGGTACATCATGTATATATACTAAGTACTTACTAATGTTAACCTGGGGTATTAGCTAAGTACATGTACATGAATGATGTGTATGTATTGAGTCCTAACTAATGTTAACCAGAGGAACATAGAAAGGTTAATTGAAGTGAATATCGTCAACATTTAACAAATTCACCGATTAATCAGATTGTTGATTGCTACACAAATTTATGGGCTGGAGGGGAAAATGCAAACAGAGATAAAACAGAAGTCAATAATTTCTCCTCTCTTCTCACCTCCATCCTATTAACCCCCTCTCTTGGACGCTATGTCTGTGTCTTTCTGTCGCTCCCTCCCTCCCTCCCTACCTCCTCCCACCCCAGCTCTCGTCACTGTTTTTTTCACAATTGTGAGACACTTCTTTATGTACTCACATTAACATATTAAACTGCCCTTTGCAATTAGCCTGGATGTCAACAGTGGTCTCTAACTAAACCACTCACTGGAGGTGTAAATCGTAACGATACCATATAGGGACTAGATTATTTGCAATGGTCTGATATCAGGGATAGTCTAGCTGCTATCAGTGAGAAGAGATTGGAAGCCATAGCTAGCCCCTAGACTAGGTCAGGGACTTCTTATTACAGCTTAGATTACTGATATACATTAATAGATAGAATGACCATGGCCCACTGGTCAATGATTGACAGATGTAATGTAACAAATCTTCATTTTAAAAACCCCCAGCTTTAGTTTACATGGATATTTTCTTTTATAAAATATCTCAATAATGATGGAGATTTGACCTTAGCTGTCAGTTTTTCCTCACTTCTGGATTTATAGCCAGTTGAGCTAGAATCAGACAATACCTATTGTTTGGCATTACTCAGCAAGAACAGGATGAAAACAAGTGGGTTCTATTGTTGTACTTGACAATAGGCTAGCATAAAGCAAGTGAAATAAACAAGAACAAAAACTTGTCTTTTTGTTAAGTTTAAGAGTTAGTGTAATCAACAATACATATATTTGTAAGTTACCAATCACTACATGTACATACCACTTAATACATTTATACAAACATATGAAAACCAGCTCCCTTTTGTATCCTGTTAAATTAAGTAACACACAGAACCCATCATGAATCATGTATGTAGGGTTTATTGTCATTACTAGCTACAAAGGGCATAAACACTGACCCTTTTCCTGTGACACTGGTGGTCACAAAATTCGTCTTTTTCATTTCCCTTGCTCTTAATCTGTCAAGCTGTTTTTGAGCAGAACACTTTGTGGAAATTGGGTAAAAGACTTTATGCTTTCCTTTCCTACTTGTTTATATTTTTAATGGCCCCTCTATAGAAAAGTCCTCCAAAATGCCAAACTGTCTCCAGAGTTAAACGACCAGGGCTTCAGCTGACATCCCAACTGAGTTCATGACTTGCCATGACATTTATTTGATGCTATAGGAATTTCCACATGTAGTTCACCTTGGCCGGAATGTTTGTCCTTCCCTCTCCACTGGGATTTCAGGATAAACAATGGGATACAATTCTGCTCAAAAATAGCTGTATACAGTTATCTTGACTGATAAAGTTCATGGCTTGGGACAAACTTATCCTGGATACTGGACAGTCTTCATACACCATCTGTGTCTTCTTTGTACTTTATAAGCCAGAAGGGACAATTAATTTCAAGACACCAGTCTCTCTTAAAAGCTTTCACCACTTGACTTAAAGTTAGTTTTTTTAATCTACAACCACCTCATGTCTGTACACTATCCTTATCTGATCACAACGACACTTATTTCAGCCATCTAGGAACCTTATATATATGCAAATAGTATGTTTAATATGCAAATAAGTCAGTTAAAGCCAAAATGTTTCTGATATTAAGCTAATACATGCATAAATCCAGTCCCATTGCACTAAATATTATATATGTAATAATATGCTAAACTTCGATATTTTCACCACGTTTCTCTAGGACAATCAAATAATTGACTTTCAAGTTTTTAATCCAATTCTGAGAAGCATTAAATATGCTGATTAGATGGTGTACAACTGGTTTCTATCCCTACTGAAGATAAATGGAGACTTCAATTTAAAAAAAATATATATATCTTCTTCTTTTTTTTTGAATGCCCAGATTGAGGTCACGGTCATGTCAGCACAGTATGACATCCCCACATGCTATGTCTTAAAAACTTTTTAAAAAAAACACACATGTACTCAGGATATGCAGGATTTATGAACAATGCAGCAGTCTTTACTGCATGGTAAGTTAAAGTGCACTTCACAAGTGGCTAGCCACAGGCCACAACATCTGTGTACAATATCCTAAAGATTGGGATTACTCTAGGCTAAGTAGTCAAGGGTCACATCATATATAAGCAATGTCAAATTCTCACAACAAATGGCTTTCAAAATATATATATACTCTCAGAATAGTTCAAGTCACTGCATTAGTGAGCGATTTCTCACCATGGTTGCATCGTACAGTGCACTTAAAGAATAGTTTAAGGTCACAGCATTTGTGGACTATATCAGCTTTTAGAAAGGTCACTTGGAAAACGATATCAGGTCAAAGTAACGTCACATACAATAAGTCACACCATACAAGATGTAATTATTTTTCATTTGCACTTCATTGCGTTTACATAATATTTAGAAATGTTTTAGGACATTTACAGAATGTAACTATTTTTTCACTGCACTTCACTGCACAATTTTTAGAAATATTTGAAGCCATTTACAACATTTCTGTCTGCAAATTAAAGAATTGGTATCAACATTATCAATTTTATTGCAGTGTTTTGATATAATAAACATTTCTGAGCATACTACTTATTATAATATTATAACAAACGTTTTTAGGCACAGGTATAAAACGATTATCATTTTTGATGGAATTTGTGATTTACACTTTGTTTTCTAAATGAACTGTCTTAAGTATTGCATAACAACCCCCACCACCATCACTACCACAACCAATGTAACCACTATCTAGGAGATCACATTCAATTTCCAACCGGTGAGAGTATGGTACATGTACCCCATGACAACTCATAGATTTGACTGGCCTAGAATCTACACACACCGACTTCAACACTTTCCTTCTTCTAAGGAGGATCCACTAAAGTTACATGATGTAACAAACTTTGATTCTACACACTATCATTTTGGACTTAATCCAGGATCAACATACAGTTATTTGTATACAAACAAATAGCCTACTGGTAGTGAGAGGATTAAATAAGGGCTTAACTGTGTATATAAACATATGCATGACCTTTATCAATTAGATGAGTATTGAAACTCCCAGTACAAACTAATTATTGACTTATTTGCATAAAACTGTTCATAAAGTTAGCCCCAGGCCCCAAGGCATGCAGTAAATGTACAATGATTATGCATGTATAGTTCTGTCTAGGCCTATACAAAATAAGCCTGGAATCCATGTAGGTGTGGGTTTTGAATTCGTTACTGTTCCCCCAACACTAAATAGGGAAATCAAAATCCAAAAACCCACAATTGCCTAGATTCTTGGTTTGTACAAAAATAGAAGATTTCAAATAAATCAAAACTCTGTATTAACCTATTAAAATGCTGGAATAAATCCTAGCTTTCAACCCCAATCCTCAGGATTTCAAGGAAAATGTCAATCAGTTATTTTCCCACAGTATTCAGAAGACACATGGGAATCTAAAATGACTAGATTGTCATAATATGATCTCTATTTCATAAATCTGCACAGTGAACCCAGATTTCTCTTAATGATTTTAACTATGAATAGGTTACAGTTTTTTGAAAAATCTTAAGAGTTTATTTCTGAGACACTCGAGGTTCACTGGGAAATATTGATGACTGTTCAACTGTGTTATGTTTTACACATGGTTTGTGAGTTGTTTCACATTGTCCCACATCACTGAGAAAGAGTTCAAATATTGTTTGTAAAAGATATTATTTGTCTTTATTACTTGAGGTAAAAGATAGTTTGAGCTGTAACAGTTTGGTGAAAACACTTTGTCTTTTAAGTTACAACAGATATTTGAGAAGGTTTGTGTTATGAACTGTGCTGCTAAAAAGTTTATCCTTTTGGCACACTACTGACACTATCAAAAGATGAAAAACAATAAGATATTTAAAGACACAGTGTCACTATTTATTGTGTGTTTCTTTGGTTAGCGTAAACAATCAGAAGAAGCGTGTGAAGTACGAGGAATGCTATGTTGACTGTTTACTGTGGGTTGATTACAGTGTACACATCAAGTTTAGTGACAAAAAGTGGATATGTAACACAATACTCGTGCAAAAATGTATCCATCACATACATGGTTTGATACCATTGTGCTTGTGTATGTGTGAGACTACCCGGAGGCAACAAGTAAGTTATATAATTATTATATGCCTCTGTGTGTGTGTGTGTGTGTGTCTGTCTGTCTGTCTGTCTGTCTGTCTGTCTGTCTTTGTGTCTGTCTGTCTGTCTATGTGTGTGTGACTACTCAGATGCAGCATGTAAGATAAACATGTATATCCCTGTGTATGTATGTGCATGTGTATGTGTGAGCGTGTATAAATGTTACAACGACCAACTGTTTACCACATAGAATCCAAATTATTTGCTCTTTTTCTCCTCAGTCAGCATACTTGACCCAAGTATGTGCTCTCCCCTAATAATATGCAGGATGAACTTTGAAAACACAAACTTTGAATGCCCTGAATTCCACAATGTTTTTGTATGGTTGATTTGTAAAAAGTCTTGTGTCAATGATTCTGTCAATTAGAAGGGAAAGTTATGTGTAAAGGTCATAACAACCTTATTATTAATGAGTGCTGAATATAGAGTAATTTACAGCAGTGTTTATATAGTATGTGAAACCAGGCTAGAATATTGTAACCTGCATGAACTTTAAACATATGCTCCTCACTTCCCTTTCAGTGATGTGTGATTTAATACTTCGACATTCTCTGAGACAGCTTTGAAGTCAATGGACTGCAATAACATATCTGTGTGTTACAGTTGTATTGTGGCTAGAATTTAGAAATGGAGTGACTATATCCCCTCATCCTGTAGGTACAGTAAGAGAAAAATAAATTGAATTTTGAAGCACCATACTAAGGTTTACAATTATTACTTAATCCTTCTGTGTTTCTGTCTGTACAAGAGTGTACCAGTCGCAGGTGGTAGAGGTATTAGATTGTACCAAAGAGAAGGCAGCCCAAAGACTTGTCAAGTTCTTGATCACTACTACCTGTACTTTCAAAGGTAGGCGTAAGATAGTAAAATTTACTAAGATCACGAAATGTCCCCTTAGCTATGACAAAAAGGTGACTAATCAGTCTACAACAAATTTCTGTTCTGACAAATAAATGCTATGAAATACATGTGACATGTCTGTCAGTGACATAATGCATATAATTATATTACCAATGTCTGATTTTTGCATAGAGTGATTAGTCATGTTTCTGTCGCACTCTCAAAGAATATTTCAAAGGCTGCCATTAATAATTATTGTCAAGATGGAGGCAAACAAGAGTTCACAGTTGCTATGGCTAGATTATTTTTGCCTTTCTTGAAGAGATTAAGAATTTTTTCTTTTCTCCAAATTCTAACTGGATGGTGCATACAAATGTAAATTTACTGAAGGACTGAGTGCCCATGAAAACTTTTGACGAGTATTACAGGTAAAATGATGTACATGTAGGCTTGGTGTTTCACTCATGTAACATGACATTTACAAACGTATAATCATCATGGATCATCACATAAGTTTTACTTTTTTGCAAACAAACATTCATTATCATTATCCCTATCATTCTGTACTAAAACACTGCTTTTCACCAAAACAATATAAACATTATTTTACTTGTACTACCATGAAATAGATGAAAATAATACACTGTTTTGTGGCCCTTTTTACTTGCATGTATGTGTACATGTTAATATTTTCAATTTACTGATACTTTTCAATTCAATTTGAACAGTCTGGATGACTTAGTAATGTCAGAAATAAAGTCAGAAGGAAACTATGAACCATTGTTTTATTATAATATAAAGGTCCTAAATTTCAGCAATGAATGATAACTTTCATCCAGATAGGTGCTTGTGGGGTCACCATGATGGCATCTTACCATCAGTTATTTTTTTTCTAACCCTGCCATCAATTTTTCATATTATTTTTCTGGATGGAAGAAATAAATGGTCAGTTGGGTCATGACAAACATATTAAATAAAAGGGGCTGCCCAATGTGAAAAATGACAAGTGAAAATGAAACATATGTCAGTGTGTGTGTGTCAAGTGTGTATGGAGGCCATGTTGTACCTGGTACAAGTGTGTGAATGTGATAATTCAGCCTGGTGTGAACTGAGACTGCAAATTTCACAAGCTGTAAATAGGAATCTCAAATTGGTACATGACGGGTGATTTAAGGTTTTATGAACTGAATAATGGACAAGCATGTTTACTTCACATACCACTGTGAACTTAGTCTGTGGATACCAACATGGTTTCTAATTAAACCACATTGGTGAGTGGAGGTGTAAATCATAGCCTATAGACTACTGTGATCTCGTCTCTGTTCATTACATATACACAGCTGATGTTATTATACCTAAATTCAATTTATGACTACACCAACACATACCTGTATTGAGAATATACAAAATGTCATTGTGTTTTACAACGCTGACACTAAGTTTGTTTATGTTCAGTATGTGTTGTCTTTTGATATTTTGGGGTGACTGTTTTTGTTTGTTTTTTTGGAAGAGCAATCTTAATCAACTACCAGAATTACAAAGTGTGAAAGGCTTTTCACTTTACAACAAAACAGACTCTGTTTTTCAGAAAGACACACATTTATACTTTTGTTACATATTATTAAATTTGGCTACAGTACTTCCTCTCTCTCACAAACATTCAAGTATTTCAAGAGATTATCTATTTTTGGTATATTGTGGTCCATGTGAAGTATATGAACCAAACCACACAAATATATTCCTGAATTTGTCTAATAAAATTTCTGAGTTGTATAACATACATGAGTTTAATAATATATCAAAACAAGCCAAATAAATATTAGTCTGGAATCTATGCGGATTAGGATTTTAAATATTGCTTTGCGATTGGATAGCAAAATTTAAAATCTCCATCCGCATGGATTTCAGGCTATACAAATATACCACACTGTTCCATTCAGTCTTTTGTAAAATTCCTGAGTTGTTTTCCAGGTAAAGCAAGAGCTTTGTTGACAGAGTAACCTATTCAATAAGACTCGTGAAATGGGTGTGGTTGTCTTTCCTGGTACAGTGTACACCTGACACGCCTGATGACATTATAGTGTGTGCTATAAATAGATATTTCTCACTCCAACTCTGAAGACATAAACTAGTATACAATTCGTGGCATGGTAAATGAAATGCAGTTTATGTACAAGAACCTCAATGAATCGACATCTATGATGTGCATAAATTTACACTGTCAGTTTCACTGTGTCAGGACTCAAATTGGCGAGACACAACATTGTATCTAGACTACCAAATTTTTAAGTCGGGAATCTAGCCTACCAAAGTTATAAATTGGTAGTCTGTTAGAGCGATAGAAATCAAAAGAAAATTGTCGCTGAAACAGTTCATTTGGTTAAAATTTGACACTACCACACTAACATAGCGGTTAAATATGAACCCTGACTGTACATGTATGTTATAATAATGTGTTAGTCATGGTTCACTGCTGAACATAAACATGTACACAGGTAGCCACATCAGAACTAGTATTACAGTAACTAATGATAATAGAACTATGTATGAAATAATTGTATACATATTAAATTTCAAAATATCAAATATATAATAAAACTGATGTGCATAACAAAACTTTCAATATATAATCATTGAATTCCCGTGAAAGTCAGTGATTGTAATACATTATCACAATAAAAGACTATATAAACGCCATCATTGACAGACTTGAGAAATGGGTTTTACGAATGAACCCAGGGTACGGTCAGGTGATAATCATCACCCTGAGTAGCATGAGCAAACCCCTCAGTGCGTATACAATACATGTCATTGTATGGAGAGACATGCAATGCATCGTGGAGATTGCAACAACATGGTTTTTGAATAGGAAAGGGGGTCTGAAATCTCACACTTCTGTCCGATGTAACTTGGCCAGTGGTTTACTTCAAGTTCTTCTGAGTTCACAACAGGTGACTTTTACTTTCATTCAAGGTGCAATTAGCAGCCCTTTCTTTGTGGTTGTTGTGGTTGTTGTTGTTGTTGTTGTTGTTATTATTATTATTGTTGTTGTTGTTGTTGTTGTTGTTGTTGTTGTTTTTGTTTTTGTTGTTGTAATGACTGCACACTATACATGTGAGATGCACAGTGGAGAAAGTGATCTCTTGCGAGTGTCTTATTTGAGGAAGGCCCAACTGCAGTGTTGACCAGTTTTGCAGTTGCTCCATGTCAGTCAGAAAAGAAAGTGTGACCACGATGCAGGTGCAGATTTTGACAGTTACAAATGGGATCTTAGTGGACAGCTGCTTTGATACCATTTTCACAGTGGTTGACACAAGCTTTTATCCTATCAAGAAGGTCTCTCAGAAATGACAAGTCGCAACAATACCACTGTTGTCTTGTTTAGAGGAAACATAATTCAAGTCAACACGGATTTGATATAAAGGTTTAAAAATGTAAGAAACTTTGACACAAGAGACAGTAATACTGTTCATACTATCATCAGAATTCCTCCTGGCTTTAGCTTTAGCTTGAGCAGTTTTCTATTAAAATGACTGGACAGTAAAAATTTGGCAGCTACAGTAAATTCACAAACATTTTATGATCAAGATGGTTTCAAGAAGACCAGGAGACTTCGAGCCCCAGAGGTGCTTTACATCATGGTGAAGGTTTCAGGACAGATTCATGGTAAAATGGAATGAATATAATAATATTTATATGAACAAACTGACAAAAACAATCCACACAGTTCTGGTGTAGGACGATGAATGTATTTTTATACATGTCTAGACACAACTACATGTATGTTGTTGTTGTACCATGAAATTTCAAACATTCAATGTTTCAATTAACTTTTACATATGATGATTTGAAATCTTCCAATTCTGGGTTTCAAGTCGCTGTGTTCTGGGTTTCAAGTCGCTGTGTTTTTAAGAGCTACATGTATGGAGATTCATTTGACAAAACCTGAGAACTTCTGATATCATTGCAATCCCTTGGTACTGACAGCTTTGTGACATTTTGAACAGATTGGAAATGTTTACAATTCCAGAATAGTATTAAAGCTTGGAAAAAATGTATTTCTATTCTGTTGAAATGATATTAACTATCTCATCTGTACTTAGTCTAGCAACCCATATACATGTACTCTGTTCACACAATTCATACATACACTTTAACATTTACTATTACAAATATAACACACACAAGAGGGTACAGTGCAGTGCACTGCATAAAACACAAACCTTGGCTATAGACATTATGTATGCATGCAAGCATTGTTCGAGAGTAGAATTATTTATAACATGCCACTGAATCACATTACCAGTGTATAATCAGCTGATCACATACATATGACAGACAGGCTGACTCATCTTAACTTCCCAATGTGACCTTTGTTGACTTGTGATCGGATACTAGTATTATAAAATGCATTCTAACATTTTCTATATTAAAAAATTTCAGCTGAGCACATATGCAATATGATAAAAATATATTTGTTGTTTCATTCGAAATTTGTTCATGCACCCATACTAAGCTTTCTTGTCATCAAGATTAACACAAAATTAAATCAACTGACTACATTCTAATATTAGTAATAACTATAATACACGGGTTGTTATATAGATAGATACCTGCGTCGCTGCAAGGATCCATCACGATCACCGTCCCGCTATAATGATACCGAATACCACAACACGTCAACCTCTCTCACTTGGCATTTTGACGGCTGTTTCTGATCTGTCGAGTAGAGTACACGGTTCCTGCAATCTAGATTTGTAGCTCTTCGTTTTGTGTGGTCTTGATTTATCCCTGCGATTAAATGAATGACAGTCGTTCGAGTTCAGTCGTCGTGACCCGACAAATACACAAACAAACCCCGTCTGTCTGAGTCACGCGATGTGACTTGACGAATTGAAATAGCCCCACGTTACACGTTACACAGGAAGGTTAATCGCATACACAATACCTTCCGCGAACAAATACACACGAACTCGATTCACTAAACAGAGTACAGGAGTCTTGTGAAATGTACTGATGTAGTCTTTCAATAAATTTAAACATAAGCAAACGATAAAGTTGATCTGGCAGTAGCTGACGATACCAGCTGGAGTGACATAACATTGTAGAATACATTCACATAAAAATAGCTCATCACCACGTCTCTAAACATCTAGTTCATTTCAAAATGATCTCAAACTACACGACTCAATATCTATGTTAAAAGTCTACTCACTGTTGTACGTCCAGTGATCTATTCGGGTTAGTCTTCTGCACTTGTTAGTGATTCTTGAATTCAGTATTGTAAAATATTTTGTCTTTCAGCTTTTCGGACTCCTGTTCGTGTCCTTTCACTGTTTTTATTTTGCATTTACAGCGCATGTGCTCATCATGACCTCATGCCATATGTGGCCCGGTATCGAGCATATAGTAAGAAATTGTTAAATTGTAAAACGGGATCGCCGCAAGAGAGCGCTATTTCATTCGAATATGAAACTCGCCTGGTGGTGTGGCACGCTCGCCCGTACCGTACGAACGTCGTGTGCACTATCAACGTATCATATTATATGGACACTTTGTGAAACACGATTAATTCCAACATGTCACAGATCATGCAGATGTTGAACTTGAACGTGATATTGTCAATAAAAAATGTGGTATTAAGCTTATGGGAGAGTTGAAAAGCTTTTAAACTAATATCTTCATGTCACAGCTAAACTTAATAGACCCCTATTATTTTATTTGGATCCGATACTCTAAATGCCATTCCATCACACTTAGTGTCAAAATATCCGAATCGAAATATTAGTGTACGATAGCAGACTATACAGTAAGATGC
The DNA here is from genome assembly GCF_964340395.1 of Glandiceps talaboti. Taxonomy (NCBI): domain Eukaryota; kingdom Metazoa; phylum Hemichordata; class Enteropneusta; family Spengelidae; genus Glandiceps; species Glandiceps talaboti. The sequence goes on along the minus strand of NC_135556.1, from coordinate 5,766,394 downwards.
GTTCTCGATTGTCAAATTTTGTCAAAGAGCTTGTGTACAATACGATACGCATGTGAGAGAACAGAGGAAAAGAGATGTCTCTTTTTAGAGTATCTATCATATAACTTCAGTACTCTGTGTGGTGACAAACTGGAAGCCAGTTACAGCTATAGGGCAGGTTTAAAAATTAGAACTGAGCAATTCAATGCCAGAAGAAATACTGCGCAGAAAGTTTTACTGACATCTTTTGAAGTGTAGCTTTTCACTTTTTATTTAATTATTTTTTGACATATAATAAGTATGTGATTGGAATCTTTTTGTTTATTAAGCTTATGTTGAAGGATCGTTGAACTCGCGATAAACACAGTTTGAAAAAAATGGCAAAAATGAATATTTACGTATGTCGCGTAATTAAATTAAACATATCAAACTTTCATATTACCCGTTCTGGCATTGAATTGCTCAGTTCTAATTTTTAAACCTGCCCTATAGCTGTACTGGTTTCAAAAGAAGTAGATCCGCATAAAGTTCGAAGAGGAAAAAAAAACGATTGAGGCCAAAATAAAAAGGAATGTTTTCAGTGCCTACAGAGCCAAGTCAGATCCAAGTGGTGTTTTCGAAAAGTTTGAGACTGGAGATATGACAATTGCTGACCTTTACCCTAGATATCCTTAGTCGATAACCGTCTAAATGATCAGTAAAAGTGTTGTGTATTCGGTCTCCAAATATTAGAGAATGTTGACGAAGAAAAACCCCTTTATATCTAAAAACTATGTATAAAGCTAGACATCGGTGTGCATCAACGGTACATTATAATATAGTTTACAACAACAACAACAACAACAACAACAACAACAACAACAACAATGAATGAATGAATGAATGAAATTTATAAAACAAAAGACTGTGTTCTATTGCAATGCGTGATGGGAATAGAATAAAATTAATTTGTTGGTAGAATGGAGATCGTTTTACCTATAATGCAATGGAAGGATCCTTCATATTGTAATATTTGGAAACAACTAACTTTGTTCTATTGCAGTGCATGATGGGAATAGAATAGAATAATTTGATGGTACTACAAACTCTACAAAACAGGGCAGGGAAGGTAGTCCTAAATTGCCACCCACAGACCCCTTCAGTTAAAGTCAGACAAATTTTAGAATGGCACTCGTTGATAGAAAGACATAAATTTCAAATTTGTTCCATGATGTACAAATGTTACCATGATACTGTCTCCCCCCGCCCCCTATTTGTTACAATGCTTCACACCTGTTTCCAAAATTCATGATTATAATACACGTTTTAGTAAAGCTAGCAGTGTATATATCAAACCAGCTCACAATAACTATGCTGTCCGCAAATTCACTCACAAGGGAGGAAATCTATGGAATTCGTTACCTGAACATGTAAAGCAGGCTAAAACTTTTAAACACTTCAAAGACAATTACAGAGACATTACTTCTGCCTAGCAGTTATTTTATTTATCTGGAGCTATATTGTCACAATGTGTGTATTTTATGTCCAAATGTGTTTTAGTATTTGTAAGTGGACTTTTGTGTGATTGTTGATTTGAAGTATGAGGGCCTCAATGGAAAGAAGCCGACCCTGCAACGCTTTGCGTTGTTTGTAACGCTTATTGAGTTTTACCCTGAATAAAGATATTTTATAATAATAATAAAGAATGGTGATTGTCCAACCTTTACAAATGTATTAAAATGGAATAATCCTTCACCATTGTAAAATTTGGAAAAATAACTTTGTTCTATTGCAGTGCATCATGGGAATAGAATACAATTATTTGTTGGGAGAATGGTGATTGTCCAACCTCTAGTGAAATGGTGTAATCCTTCTGCATAATAAAAATTGTAAATAAATAACTTTGTTCTATTGCACAATGAATGATGGGAATAGAATAGAATAATTTGTTGGTAGAATGGTGATTTTTCAACCTATAATGAAATGGAAAAATCCTTCATATTGCAAAATTTTTAAAGAAATGCAGTGTGTGACTTGAATAGAATATAATCATTTGTTGGGAGAGTGATGACTATCATACACCTATTGAAATAGAAAACTCCTTCTGCATAATAAAATTTGTAAACAAGTGACTTTGTTATATTGCAGTGTATGATGGGTATAGAATAGAGTAATTTGTTGGTAGAATGGAGATTGTTCAACCTATATTGAAATGGAATAATCCTTCATATTACAAAATTTGTAAACAAATGACTTTGTTCTATTGCAGTGTATGATGGGAATAGAATAATTTGTTGGTAGAATGGAGATTGTCCACCCTCTACTGAAATGGAATAATCGTTTTCTATAGTAAAAGTTGAAAGTGACTTTTTTCTATTGCAGTGGATAATGGAAATAGCATAGAACAATTTGATGTTAGAATGGTGATTGTCCAACTTCTATTGAAATGGAATAACCCTTCTGGGTAATAAAAGTTGTAAACTTAACAAATGACTTTGCTCTATTGTAGTGTATGATGGGAATAGAATAGAATAATTTGTTGGCGAATGGTGATTGTCCAACCTATAATGAAATGGAATAATCTTTCTGGGTAATAAAAGTTGTAAACAAGTGACTTTGTTCTATTGCAATGTATGATGGGAATAGAATAGAATAATTTGATGTTAGAATGGTGATCGTCCAACCAATATTAAAATGGAATAATACTCCTTAGTAACATTTGTAAACAAATGACTTTGTACCATTGCAGTGTATGATGGGAATATAATAGAATAATTTGATGGTAGAATGGTGATTATCAAACCTCTATTGAAATTATTACTCCTTACTAACATTTGTAAACACATGACTTTGTTCTATTGCAGTGTATGATGGGAATAGAATAGAATAATTTGTTAGTAGAATGGTTGTGAGCCAAGATTTCTCGTTCTCTCGATTGGTCACTTGTTGTGTTCGACAGGTGTAAGTTTGGATATTTTACATTCAAATGAGCTTTATAAGGCGAGCCACACCCCAGACGTGACACTTCCAGAACGGGCGCCTTGCCGTAGGTAGTGTCACTCAATGTCCCTCTCGGTCTAGCCAACGTGCGGGGTAAGAGTTTATGTACTTGTTATAATTCATTATACTTGTGTTACTTTTATTAGTCCCATTTAATGAATTATTGTTCGTCTTATGTATCTGCTTTGAGTTGTGTAAACTTTCGTATGCTTTTCTTTTTTTGTATACTCATTGTAGGTTTTTCTAGTCGTCTATTGTCTACACGTGAGTGTGAATAAAGTCTTGTTAGAGATTGAGTGAAACACGTCTCTTCGCTATAATGAAATGAACAATCCTTCACATTGTAAAAATTGTCAACAAATGACTTTGTTCTATTGCAGTGTATGATGCGATGGGAATAGAATAGAATAATTTGTTGGTGGAATGGAGATTATCGAACCTTTCCCACTCCCGAGAGCGTCGTGGAGGGCTCCCTACTATCGCCGCCAAGACAATGAAATGGAATAATCCTTCCTATTTTAAAATTTGTAAAGACATGACTGTTCTATTGCAGTGTATGATGGGAATAGAAGTCTCTGGACTATTCTTGTCCTTAATTTCGTCTTTATACTAGTTCAGTTATTTTTTTTTATTTTAAGCAAGAAGTTTATTGAAAAAATTTACACCACAACCACAGAAGGGGAAAGGAAGAGAAAGTAGCTGAGGGTAAAAAAAAAGGATTTATACATTGTGCAAAATATTTTGCATGGCTCCCCATTTTTTGTAAGTTGTAGACAGTTTTTGTTGACTGGTGGGTTCTATACTTATTACTTCAAGTAGATATACTTTCGAATTTGCTTACCATTCAATAACTATACTTTTGGGGCAATTGTCACCATCTCTACGTAACGGTCAATATTTGGTAACTGCTGAATAAATGAGATTAGACCACACCACCTCGTTTTTGACACAAGGGAAAGGCCCATACCTTACCAATGAGACCAGGGAATCAAACCACCATCCACTTCAAAAAAATCAGAAATAAACACAACACCTTTTTTTTTTTTTTTTTTTACAAATTCTTCATGATATACTGATCTACCATTAATAATGATTAACTTGTTGTTCCAAATGATTTTTTCCCTTGCGATATTGTCTTCTATTTTTTAATTGTTCAATACAATCAAGTAGTCGGACATAAAGTCGGACAACAAAAAAGGCAGAGAATCGGGGTGGAAATTCGTCTCCCTCTCGTTCTAAGTAGAAACATACAAAGACCTTCCATGGGTGTTGTACTTTTTGGTCCCGGTATTGCTTAATCCAATTTAGTTTTATGAATAATGTCAAGGTCCGAGACACTGTGATCACCCAATTTGATTGGGTGTACTATACTTTTTCTCATAATTTTGACCTTCCCATTCCAAAGAAAACGAAATATTTCTCTGTTAATGTCCTGTATTATTTTCTTTGGAATATTCATTATGTTTGAAATATACCATTATACGTAAATTGTGAGGTGGCGAGAGTTTTAATAATTTGAACTTTACCAATCAAAGACAAGTTACGCCTTCTCAAATGAATCACGTTTTTTCTGTAACGTTTCAAACGGTTTCGCAGTATTCATAGTAGTCTATCTGCTAGACCTCGGATGTTCTTCCGATACAATACGACACACGACCGAACATCGCTCTTGAGGATGGTCTCCAGGTTCCTTCTCCGATTCTTACCGTTGTTGGCGCTATAACGCATAACGCTATCACACTCATGCACTATATTTTTGGCCAATGTATGCACTACTAAGGATTCAAAAGTTCAAAGGAATTGTGAAAATGAACAAATCTAAAAAGAGTAAAATACAGATTGTGAAAAATTATGTTCATTTCATTTAATTGTATATAATTTTCACCTTATTTATCTAACAATTCAGCTGTGTTTCACTCGTAAATACAATTTTTAAAAGATGTCTGTTTCCATAATTGCCAAAGACTAGATACTTGTCGATTGTACTACTTCTGTGATAGTTTTATGATATGTAAGGGAAGTAATTGAAGACAATTATAAATTAATATGAACAAGACGTAAGTGTAAGTGTAATATGTAGACTCACAGACTGGTCTGTGGTAGACTGTGTTATATAAATTCAATTTACAGTATGAAAGTACCTCTTGAATTGGATTTTTTTTGGCAAACAAAATTACCAAAGATACTTTGACAAGAAAATTAACAAGTGAACAAAATGGCAGATATTATATTTTCGTGATGAGGCTTATTCGAATCATCATCATATCGAACATACTCATGCAGTATCAAGTGATCCTAATGACTTTAACATCCACACACCACCTCCTCATCATCAAAGTGTAACTGATCCTTATCTGTACATATGTGAATAAAGTATCATTCCTAGTATTAAAGCATTCAAGTAGTGAACATTGTCTTCTGTGTCTGTCTATATCAACCCACTCACATAACTACATACACATCCATCTAAAAGACTTTATACTGGCGACGAGGATGGGATTAACGTTTTAGAGCGTCGAATAGTTACTTCGTCTTTCAGTTTCATGAAGTCGTGTTCTTCGAGAACGTTGACTGATGATTCAGTGTCGATGATAAAGTTAAAAGTTTTATCATTGGTAGTGATATCCGCTGTCGGATGTTGGGATGTAGTCGGGTACGCACACACTTGCTGAGTGTTGATACAGATACTGATTTTTCTCTTCAGTTTCGCTGTCTGAGCTGGATTCGTCAATGCAAAACGTTAATGAATCTTACAGATTGTTGTTTCTGTGTAATTGTCCGTTCTTTTGGTCGTTGTTTTTTCTTGGAACGACAGACCTTAGCAAAGTGATTTAACTTTCCACCCACACGAATTGCATTCCTTTACCCAGAATTGCATTCCTTTACTCTGGCATTGTCAGTAACCTGTTAGAATATTGACTCGTTCTTGGAATCACGTTGACAATTACAACTGGTACATGGAGAACGTGCACGGCTCAGACGATCCAGTTGATTGTTTTAGTTACAAAGACAAACGAATCAAATGTAGATCTGGGTGTCATGTGATGGCCTATGTATCAACATGTGGCAATTGACAGTCAAAAAGACGAAAACAAGAATATATGTAGTAAAAACAAATTGGGGCGCCATTCATACCAGGGCTATGTATAAATGTATCCTTATGGTATACTTGGATATCTATATTCCGTATATACATGTATGTGTTCATATACATAACAGTATATACATATACCCACATACTGTGTAAGTGTATTTGTTCACACACATGGGTGTCACATATAGTATATACCCACATACTATATGTGTATTCATAAATATGCTACAAGCTAAATAAAAATTTGCTGGTAATCTAATGTATTACGTTAAGCTTTTGTTCCAAACACAAACTTGAAATTCGTGACTTGAAATTTTCGACTGAGATGGAGATGGAGTGCGATACAAACTTCCAGTCACATATGACCCCTCATTAAGCTCACGTGTCCGTAAGGTCACTAGTTTTGAATAATTGCTGACAAATAGTTCTGAACCCGGATTAAACCAAGTACAACATTTGAAACAATACCCATCGGACTAAAGTACATGTATTGATGAGGTCGCTTTCGGTCTCTCTTATTTCAGATCTCTTTCTCTGTACGAAGTTCATTTTTGGGTTTTCTAGCTGTTATTGAGTGCCGTCAAGTATTTAATTTCTTTTCTCGAGATCTTTGAGTTTTTCTAAAACTCCGTCTTATTTGTCATAAACTCTCCTCTGTTTCTGTTCAAGTTCTGTCTTCCATTTGTTCAATTCGTCAATTTTTCCATGATTCTCTGTTGAAATGATGAAAAGAAATCAATCATACATAAATGATGGGGTGTCCTGATCAGCGATACAATCCTCTAGGAATAGGCATAGTAGAAACAACGCTCCATAACTTTGGAGAATAAAATCAGCGACTTAAGTATGAAAACATATACCTTTGGATATCTTATTTGACAAGAAAAGAATTTGAATTTCCATCTTACCTTGAGTACATTTTGTTAACATTGACAAATAAAGAAGCCTGTCTTGAGAAATGATTTTCAAGGTAATATAAGTGGATATATACGACCCATAAGTTTGCTATCACTGCTAAAACAGCCAACATTTTCACGTTCTATTTTTGCATGGAAATCTTTCGAATCGTTGCTCTCCAACTTAGTGTTTTTGTATACCAGCATTGTGAGGGGGGGGGGGAAGGGAACACAGCTTTGTCCGTCGAGAGACAAGACTCTCCTTCGAGGGATTTCTAAGTTCAATTGAGAAAGTTACACAGTACTTTCCATAAATTATCAAGTTCAACTATTTGTTTAGTTATAGTGAATTTTTTGAACAATTATTTGTGAATTCCTTGGGTATTTGTGTCTGACTTTATCCGGTTTATTCTGTCTACGTGAACTTTCTTTTCTCTATTCAAGTGTACGGCAACTCCACCGCGGTAGTATTTATAGTCTTAACATACCTTATGTTGTACTCTATCTACACTTGCCAGTAACATTTATTGCTGAGACTAAGTCGTCCCATTTTATATCCAGTCGATTTAAATCGCCTGTTCATACTCTGTATTTGATATATGAGACGTAATTTCATTTAGGAATAACGTTCTGTAATCATTTAAATTGTTTGATACTGTTTTTGAAAGTAAATTCGTGCTTGCTGTTTGTACTGAACGTTTTATGTTTTGTATCAGCTGTTTATTTATGTTGACAAGTGAGAATACACTGTCATTTCATATATTCAGAGTCTCTTGTAATCTATTATTGTAAGTTTTGTTTTGAACGGCCAAATATTGCTCATATTGTCGATGACCTGCCATGTCTCGTAAGTCTATGTAGCTTGCACATGTATACTAATGTGTGAACGCAGACATACAGTATACATATAATATGCGGAATGTACTTTGATGGCATTCATTTTCGTGCTCAAAACCCCTAGCTGAAAGACACTTTTTTCCCACTTTGGTTCCATTTTATGTAAGAAAACACTGGCAACGTTACACTTTTCACTTAGACTCTACCTTGACAGTTGATAGAAGTCAAAACTGTAATTAGTGTTTAATTAAATCAAGCCGAAATACGAAGGAATGTGTTGAGTACCGAGTGTCGAGAACCACAAAAAGTGATATTTGTGTTTGAGGCTGCCGCTAGGTGGCGATGTGATAACAATTGCTGACTACTCAGATATATGCACAACTTCGGTGATTTTCAATCTTAAATCGCTCAATGAAAAATAAATAAAAAATAACATATTGGAACATTTTTCAAGGAAAACCAGACTATACTAAAAAGTAACTTTTCCCTTAGTTGATAATTATCAATCAAAACGTTAAGTTGTGCATTCAGTCGCGAAATAAATAGTGACAAATAATATTATACCGGAACTTTTAAACGGTCATTATCTGCGTTTTTAAACGTTTCCTCGTAGACCACATGTAAAAGGTTCTTACTGTATTATATATACTACCAAGGAAACTTAACCATCTCTAGGTATTCATAACGCAAACCCGACGTTTGGTTATGACGCATTAACAATTAGATGACACCTTACCAATTTAGCATACGTATAATAGAATGTTGAAGAAATCCCCCTTTTTTAAATTTATTATCTTAAATTATGTACAACGCTAAACATCAAATATGTGCACCGAAACTAACCTATCACAATAATTTATTGTATATTTTGTAACTCATTCTAGGAGTAAATAAAATAGATTATAATTGATTTTAAACGGGAGGAAAATTATGCAATTACTGAAATACTACAAACAACATGTTCTTGTGAAAACTGCGATGTTAACATAGAGATATGGAAAATCACAATTACGTTTATGTACTATTTATGGAACACATTTTTACATTATATTCTGGGATTATTACTTGCGTCAGGTTTTGTAAAAAATAAATAAATAAGGAGTTACTTATAATAGCCTAATAAATTGATAACAACTGATATAAGACGGAGATAATGTTTGCCTCAATTGCAGTCCATGCAGACGGCCGAATAGAGGTTTTACAGCTGTTTACTTGTGTTATGTAAGAGCCCATCATCACATGTGTAAATATTGGTACTTTTTGATAACGAGACAACTTGCTTGGCTAATGGCTTGTCCCAGTAATGAGTACTTTTTACTAAATAGCGTCCATATTTGTAGTAAGAAATCACTATGATATTGCATAACTCAAAAACTTAAATACACAGCAACTTTCTATAATTTTCAAAAGAATTCTTGCAATTGCTAATAGTAAGATTTAATTTCTTGAAAACACAATTATTTTGATCAGTGTTTAGGTATTACATCATATGAACTACTCCTCATGTATTGTAGAACAGTATAGTATGTATTTTGTGTGATACAGTTGGTATAAGAAAGGGTCAGACCCCTTTTTTAGGGTGAGTAGTATGACAACAGTTTGGTTTTGGGGTTCTCAGCTGAGCCTCCCCTGTGTCATTTCACAAAGAGTTGCCCACCTCATCCCAGCCTGAACAGTTATGTGAACAAAAAATTAATGAAAGTGATGGGGTTTTTTTTGCCAATACTAGTTCAAACAAGCACTCTAGTTCTAAGATAAATTTTCAATGCCGGCTCTGCTGTTAAATTCTATCTTATAATATGCACATAATTAGGCACCAAGACTATTAATTTATAAATTCTCCTTCCATAATTAATTAATCTTGATAAATGCATGTTAAATTACACTATTTGAAATAGTATTGGTATCATGGATTACTCTCATTATACACGTTCATATTTAATTTATTTTCTAAATAACGTCATTTAGTGATCGATTGATCGATTATTAAACATTAAGAGGACAACTCTGTGTGAAATGATAGTATGAGGCTTTGCTGAGATGACCAGGTCCAAACTGTTGTCATACCACATACCCAAAATTGGAGACACTTTCTAATACCGACTTTATAGCACAAAATAGATACTCTACAGCTCTATGGTACATACAGATGTTAGTTTGTACGATGAAATAGCTAAAAACTGATCAAATTAATTGTTTTTTGAGAAATGAAATCTCACTTTTAAGAATTGTAATAATTTTTTGACAATTACAGAATTATTGTAAGCTGCAATTGAAGCAAAAATCTATCAGTCCAGTTAAATGGGTTATCCAAAATTTTCCAGCCCAGAAAAAATTCAAATTCTCTAAGATAGGCCAAAATATACATTAAGACATACAAATTCTACTTATTCTGTGCAACTTTGTTCAAAGTTATTGTTTCATATTAGCCATTTTTGATAGTATCAAAATGTTTTTGCTTGACTTATTCTCATTGGCTTTTCTTACCATTGGGGTCAATTTTTGAGGGAGAAACAGTAAGACAATAAGAAAATAATTAATTATACAGTTTATGCAAATTTATACATACAATTCTTTCTTGTTTCCCGAACCTTTTGCAGTGTACCTTAGTCAAGCTTTGCTTTCTTCCTTTCACTCCCATTTCATAAAAGATTATTGTCTACAAATTAGATCCTTGGATATCAATATCATCCATATGGGAGCACTTTGGTAAATGTTATCTATATTGAATGTATTTCTTCATTATTTTATCAAATAAAACATAACATTAACCAGACTGTATTAATAAAATTTCCATGCAAGTTTATTTTCAGGAAGCCCGATTCGACAAAGATGGACAAATGATGGAAAATGTAAGTCAAAAACTTTCTTTTTAATATTTAATATATGTATACTTTGAAAGTTTATTTGATTGTCATATGTCTACAATATAAAATAAGTTTAGATGATATTATTGCGCTATACTTAAAGTCTTATACTATTTCTTAAATTTCTTTCTTTCAGCCTGTGTTGATAAGAAGACCCAAGACTGATTGATGTATTTGATTACTACGATACTGACGTGTACTTTACAGTTATGTTATCTATTAAAGTGTATTTTATATATATATGTATTTTCAAGTTATTTTATTAATAGAACTGGAGGTTGGAGCAGTTTAGAAGAACAGAAAAAGTTTCAGACATCAGAACAAAGTAAGTTTAAGAGTTTTTTTTAGTATGTATGGCTGCATGAGTGATTGCTCTTTTAACTCGCCCCCACCCCCACCCCCACCCCCACCCAACATACATGCATCAAAAACACTATCATTTTTTATGTCGTCCGCGCCATCATCTATCTCGCATCTCGGTCCGCTGTCGTCGCTGCACGTGATCACATATTACATATTGACATACACAAACAGCACCCCATCGATTTGTTATCCCGTTTCAGTATGTCTGGTTTCTTATTGTGGTTTTTTTTCCTGACGAGGTGGGTCTCTATGGTTGATTAGGTTGTTGGCCGGTTGGCAATGGTTGGTTGGTTGGTTGGCAATGGTTCGCTGGTTAGTCCTTTGTAGGTTTTACATATTTTTCACTTGCTGTGCATGGCCTTTCACTCATACCAACACACATACACCTCACAAACTTCCGCACTTTTGCCGCTGTCTCAATTTCCGCCTTGTCTTCGTCTTTATTTGCACTCTTCGCTGCGCGTCATACTCAACAGTTACATTACTCCAATACAATATTGCCCCCCCCCCATCCCTTTTCACTTTCTGTATGTTTGTATGGTAGTAGAGTTATAATGGCACATTCCATTATAACTCTATTCATAATTTGCAGTCAAGCATTGTGTGCATGTGTGTTTGATTGAAGTATGTGTCCTCTGATCTTGTATGGTGACTCGAATTGGCGACAAAGAATTGTTTGGCAGCAATGACACCCCTAGCACTGACTAGATAATATGGATTTTAGAGTAATTAATTTTCAATGCGGCCCAAATTCAACTGCATATAGAGCTCAGTAGAGCTATCAAACATGTAAACCTCTTTTTTTCAGGGGGGTGGGTTGGTCAATTTCACTACAAACATTCAAATATCAACCTCTCAAATCCAGGGGACCATATAGCCGGAATTACCATACGAGTATGACTACATTCTCAGTCTAAATAATTGTTGGCATAATGCTAAAAATGCTACCTAAATGACCAAGTGAAAGTACTGTCAACTTTTAAGTGTATCTGGCAGTGCACTCCAAGGCAACATCTATTACATGGTACGTCTACACAATATCAAATTTACATCACCTACACCTATAAACAGCTATGAATGGTAAGTGTCATCTATAAATTCTTTACTAACATTTTGTTGTTCATCTACAATTGATTTGTGATGTCAATAATGCAGATGAAATATGATGCAGCCTCAAATATTCATCTGAAAGTTATTGATAAACTAGCCAAATTTTCATAGTCTTCAGCGAAGATAGTCCCCAATATTCCAACTTAATAGCAAATTCATATTCTGAATTTTTTGTCAGTGACAAATATGGCCCACATTTTGTCATTATTGTGAAGGTCCCAAAACAAAGTGATGTCAAGGTCTTGAAGCTCATTATAAATATATGGGTGTTAAGTCACTTAATTTAGGTTAATTTCTACCAGTAGTCTGAGTTAGTTCACAAACTGAATTTTTACAATAAATATGGCTGCCATATTCGACCATCAAGTTATTGCCAAGGTCAAAGAACCCTGCGTATGTGGACTACTACGAAATTGGTCTATGTATATGTATAGTTATGTTTGAACTAATAAGTAATATTAAAGAATTCATGTAAGAAACAGGGACAAGAACAAATATTTACATGTACCACATTTGAGACAAGGCTATATGCCATTGTTTAAAAAGGATTTTTTTCTTTCATCACAATCCAAAACACAATGACCCCCCCACAATGCTAAAATGTTGACCTTTGTAATTCATTTGAGGCGAGAATAAAACCTAGATATGGGTTATGATTTAGCACATCATGCATGACAGCCTCGGTTACCTATAATCTGCCCAGCCACCCCAGTTTGTAGCTCAGCTATGAAGTGAGCCATCAGTGTTGAGGCTGGGTAACCGATCGTGAGATGAACACAACAGGATGAAATGTTGCAAGGGTCGTTTTGTTCTGGTGGTGGTTCCTAGATTTCCTTTTCAGAAATTGGGTAGGCAGATTGTGAAACTAATGAACAGTTATTCCACTCATGTATTCCTATTTTCCTTTGCTTAGTTGCCCGATATTAAAGTGACCATGGATTGGGTATTTATTTTGGATTTTTAATTCATAATAAAATTTTATCATGGCTTCCTACTTGAAAAATCAATGAGAAACGACATATACCACGCCTACATGTTTGCAACTCGAAAAAAAGTTAAACAATCTGTCCAAACATTTGAAACCTTGCAATGTATTGAGCTACAAACCCATTTTTGTTCTTGTTTTATCCCATTTCAGTGTTTGTGAAAAAATAACAAAGTACTCATACAAGTTTTTCTAAATTATCCAATTTTTATTTTGCAACGTTATTCCATATAACAATAACTGAAACATCTATGAACTAAATTTCCAGAGGGATATTACACTTTATTTCCCTGATTGTTAGAATTTACAACGACTTTAAAATGACTATAATCAGGAACGTCTGTATATTACCCCCTAGCTGACAGGAAAACAAGAAATATAATTTTTCAAATCCAAAAAAAAACAAAACACAGATGACCAACTTTATCTTTGATTTTTAAAAATATTCACTTTCCTGTTCCACAATTATAAAGTTGATCATCTCTATTCAAGAACTAAAAATATACTATAAATCTCTCGAGATATATACAAATTTCGACTACTTTATTTCAGCAAGATTTCGATGATTTAATAGTAATAGGAGAATTATGAATACAACAACATCATAGGCACTATATTTATAAAGTAGTAACCATGTGTTAGCATATATATAATATATAATATATATGTATTTACTAGCATGCTGAAGTGAAACAGACAGTCTGGTTAAAGTTTAAAAAGTCGTTTTGTCTCATTTCTGACACCGTAAAAATATACTCTTATGTTTAAAAACAACAACAACAACAACAACAACAACAACAACAGCAGCAATCAATCATTTGGCCATAATGTTGTTGTAATGTAGTGTTATACAGTGTATTATAAAATGCACCAGAAAGATGGAGATTATAGAAAGTAAAACCATCTCGAGTCCAGTTCCCATCATAATCTGCAGCCCTGACTACCTCAACTATAGTTTTCAGCTACATGCCAGCCATTTTACAACCCAAACACCAAAGCACTGCACAGCCATTATGTACCAGTCATTTATAGCATAATATATTAGTCTATGTGTGGTATTAAAGCCTGGTGGCAGTGTGACCAAGCCATGTAAATAGCTTGTTGGTGTAAGTTTGTATATGAAGCGATGAGTGAAATCAGAACATCCACAATGCCATTTGCTGTAATTATGAGTCCAGTTTTTGGACTTCTAAAATCATGTGATCAGTCTACACCAATGCAAGACAAGTATGATGGGAAAGGTCATCGTCTAGATCCCATAGAGAGCTATAATATGATCATAGCTGGAACACTAACACTCCATTATAATCAGTGGGCTTTGCATCAATTAGTAACACTGTTCAGAAATTGGTTACATAAATACCATTCTTAGAAATATATAGACTTACAAGGAAAGCAAATACTTGGTACTTTATCCTGGAATTAAATGTATTACTATTGGCACATGCAAGACTTTTAAGTCAAACTTCTTCTTCCATTTTAACCCTGTAGCATAGTGCAGGTACCATCTAGGTACCACTACTAAGAACTGAAACAGTGTTAATTTATACTTGATATAAGAACGCTATAAACGAACATGGCACATAATAAAATCACTTTACTTGAGTGGTACAGGCTGTGTATACATAAAACGCTGCCGCAGTACACTGTATCATATGTATGTATAAGTAAGTAGCAAACGGTATCAACAATCACATTTGAGTTTTTTCATTTGTTTTATATCTATTGTAACAATTTGTATATTCGATTACATAAAACAAGCCTTCATAGAAGACATATCCCCCCAGCTGGTGTGTTGTATTGAAAAGTTACTATGCAAATTTGAATACACAATTAAATGTCTATATTCCTGTAAAGAAAGGTAAGCTTTCCTTATATATATTGACCTTTGACCTCCATATTCAAGGTCAAATACCAAACTGGTCAATAAATTATGAAGTTTTATATCTATATATATATAGAGACATTCATTTTGGTTGAAATAAGTTTGTGCATGCCAGAGCTTTGAGGGTGAACACACGGACGGACATAACCCAACACACCACTCTAGACAGTGCCCTTCGGGGGCTAAAAAGGAACATTAATTTATGTAAAGAAGATTAAGAAGTATTTAAGAATGTCTCTGGAAAAAAACACAACATTTGTGAAATGTATTATTGACACCCTCTACCCTTACTATGATTGGTATGTCTGGTTATGGTAATGTTAATACATTCATTTATTTATTTATTAATCTTTCATATACAGACACCATTTCAGTGCATTAGCACTGTTCTCCCAATGGAACCTGTTGCAAGATTACGTACACAGAAAAAGTTTGTAGATAGCTTGCTTTCCATAGCAGTAAATCAAAACATTAAGAACATTAAAATCTCTAAATAGCGTCAGGAGCACTTACACTTAGTCATCTTATTACCTGCAGTCTGGGTCAATATTTTGAAGTCATACATGCTAGCTGCTAGCTGTAATATCATGACTTCACATCCCTGAACAAGACCTGAGGTTCAAAGTTAGAATTTATTCTAGCACCTTGGTGCCGTACAAAGTTTAAATGCATCCCCTTTGTAGATACCTCTATTTTGTTTGTGATGCAATTTAACATCAATAGTTGTTTGGGTTTCATCAAGAGTTACTTGCTACAACATAAATGGTGAATGGTCAACAACTGTTATTTGTGTACTAGCTTACTCTCTGCAGCAATATATGAAAATAACTATCCATTTATTCACAGTACAAAATACAAATGGGATCTACATATATATATTATATATCTCACACTGAATTAGTATATATATACTAATTCAGTGTAAGAGGTAAGTCATAAACTGAAGGAAAAGTGCTCAATACTGAGAAGTAGAGCTGTATTTACACAAAATACACAAGTTATGGTACGGAGCCGTTACTCAGAGTTTCACGCTTGAATGCGATCTTCAGACAACTCTGAAGATCGCATTCAAGTGTGAAACTCTGAGTAATGGCTCCATACCATAACTTGTGTATTTTGTGTATATATATTTCTATGACTACTTTTTTGTCAAACTTTCATGAACACAGCAGTAACAAAATGGGAAACTTTTCAGGTAAGCATTATATGATACTTAAAGTGTTCTGTAAAGAATGAGGGATGTTAAAAACTCAAACATTGTGGATTCTCACTTCATTTTTTCAGAAAAGAAGTTGAATTTCAAAATCAAAAATCAACTTCTTCACAGAATATCAATACAAAGTTTTATAAGTTTTGCCAGCATCAAATATGATATACTAGATTGCTGTGATAATTCTATAAAGTTGACAAAATTTTTTTACCAGCAGACCCAAAGTCTGAATGCTTATGGTGGTAACCAATTCAACAATGCCACTATAAACAACATACTAGTAATGGTAACCATGCCACTATGAATAACATACCAGTGCTGATAACCATGGCAACTATGTCATAATGAATAACACACTGCTGATGGTAATCATGGCAACAGTGTCACTACCAATAACATAGTGGTAGTGATCATGACAACAATGTTTGCTATGAATAACACACTAGTGATGGTAACCATGGCAACAGAGAGTTGGAGGCATACAAATCTCTCACATTGAGAGGAAATTAGTAAAAACACTTTATGGAAATAAATGACACAAGATTACAAGGCCAACATTTTTGAGAGATGCAGTATAGATAAAAACAAAGGAGACTTTTTGTGATAATCCAAATTTTCTATCACACTACTTTCATTCGACATCATTTGCATGAACCTACTTCCCATAATCAACAATTGCCGTCACAGAGTTTACTCTGATATAGGCAGTCTGTAATGTATGGTCTTAGGTGGTGATCCTAGGGTCACATATGGTACAAAGAGGTCAGGTCAGGTCATTGAGGTCGTCAGGTCAAATTGGGTCATGTCAAAATCAGATCAAAATTTGTCATCTACAAGTCTTAAAATATATTATGAAGGACCAAAATTTATACTAGATTGACATTACAAAATATTTTGACAATTTTACATCAGGGTGAAACTCAACTTAGCGTAAAAGGTCAATGAAAGTTTTACATTTGTGTATATTTGTATTATCTATAAGGCCGAGTCTCCTGACAGGCACCTGTCATCAGCACGTCCAGGTGTGACTTTTGACCCAAGCTTTTGATGTCCCTTCCGATGTGTTTTGGCGTCGAATACACGTTCTTATTACCTTTGAAATTGATTGCTCAAACATTATATCAGTTCTCAAAACTGTTAACTTACGTATGATAGCTTGTGTGTTTTTCCACCAACTGGGCATACACACATGTACACCGTCACGTTAAAGTTATGGCAGCATGTACATTGTATGATGTATTACGTAGAACACGATCAATCAGTGTGCAACAGGTAAAGGTAATTAATCTAAAAAAACAACATAAAGTTTGTTGCATAAATAACATTCATTATTTGGGAAACTGGCCAGAGTATTGAAATAAGATGGTACACTATACTGTCAGCGTGAGCAAAATAGCTTTAGGAACAAAAACATGGGGAAAAGTGAACGCGTAGTTCCAATGGGTCAGTGCTACTTCTTACTAGCGTACATGTTGACATGTTGTTCTCAACTTGTCATGATACATATGTACTCATACCACTAAAAGAATATACTACAACATACTGTGAAGTAAACTGAATCTTTACAACAACAACAATAACAACGTTACAAAGTGATATAGAACAACTGTTGAAACATATATCGGCGAATGTTATATTGTAATCCCAGCCCCGTCATGTAAGTTTCACGCTTACTCACGATTTAGACATTTTTTGAAAGTTCTGTGTATTCAGGGTACGAAGGCAATCATTTTCATAGGTAACCAGAGTGTGTTTTTCAATCCGTAAGAATCCTGAACCTGTCATGAGCACGTTATGCTGCTGACAGGCACTGGTCACGAGACACTCCGTATTTATAATACTGATAAGAATATAAATTATCAAATCTCATCAACTCTTGATACATTTGTTTTGCAATCAGTGACAGCCTGTTTTTGTTATTCTGCTGAAATATCATCAGACTTAAAGGCAGCCATACAAAGAATTAGCTGAGAGCTCAGCAAGACTAAAAGAGGAACAAAGGTGAGGCTAATTAGACTTAAAGTGCATTTTGTTACATTTTGGTAGACCAAGAAATGTCATGTTCATCATCCCTGCATCGCATCACCTAAATATATGCCATTGTGAAGGCTAATTAGTGTCAATTTTCAATGTACAGTCTATATCAACACAATGATACACATTGAAAACTGCAGGCCATACACAAATCACAGATAAGGGCACATTAATGTCTTGTTCTGCTCTCGTTGCAACACACCAGTGTAAAATCCTCAACTTTCAACACGTATGTATGGTACAACTGAATGCAGCGCCCTCTCAGGCAATCATCATCCTTGCTTTTGTTTTACCAATATATCATTGGTTTAAAGTTTTCGCATGCAGTCCTTCGAATCTTCATTCCTCTCAGAAGGTAAGTCAACTAGAATACAGCTGGTCTGACATGTGGCGTTTATATTTACAACACAATCACAGCAGGGTGTAAAAGAAAATATCATTAAGTTGGCACTGTGATAACAACAGTAAAGAATCAAACACAACATAGACACATTTTTACAAATGACTGGACATTATAGATTTTCATGTTAGGTATGATGTGGTGATGCATAAGGTGATGCATATGGCGAAGACTGTTGCTGCATCAGTGGTGACTGCTGTTGCTGCTGCATTATTGGTGACTGCTGCTGCTGCATTAGTGGTGACTGTTGCTGCTGCTGCTGCTGCTGCTGCTGCATTAGTGGTGAATGCTGTTGCTGCATTAACGGTGAGTGTTGCTGCTGTAACATAGATGAGGACTGCTGCTGTAGCATAGGAGAAGACTGCTGCTGTAGCATAGGAGAAGACTGCTGCTGTAGCATAGGAGAAGACTGCTGCTGTAGCATAGGAGAAGACTGCTGCTGTAGCATAGGAGAAGACTGCTGCTGTAGCATAGGTGAGGACTGTTGCTGTAGCATGGGAGAGGACTGCTGCTGTAACATAGGTGATGACTGCTGTAGCATCTGCGATGACTGCTGCTGCAGTTGCAGTGATGTTTGCTGTTGTGGTAGTTGCAGTGATTGCTGTTGCTGTTGCAGTAAGGCTGGTTGTTGTTGCATAAAAGGTGATGTATGCTGCTGTATTAACGTAGGCTGCAGCTGTATTTGAGGCTGTGGATTATGCAGAACTATGCCCTCTTGAGTTGGCCTCAGTTGTTGACCTGCCAACTAAGAATTAAAAAACATCAATGTCATTATACTGGAGTGTTTGACACACTACGTAAGATGGACATAAACAAGTCTTCGCAGAACACTGGATGGAGACATGATTTAAAAAGAAATTGGTGGCAACAAATAAATACTACAAAGTGTCTGTGATAATGCAGGAAAAGACTGAATTTCGATAATTGAACTGAAGATCAGAGTCAAGGCCAAAAGTCAATTCTCAAAAGAAAGTTGAAATTTGGTAATATGGGGGTAGACACTTGAATGGAGTCTCTATGTATTAATGTTTTTGAGTTATGTGGTAAATTATGGTTTTATGGTATAAACTATACAATCTTTTGTTTTTCAAATAACATGGATATAGTTTATCTGACTTCAAAAATGGTATGATTGGTTTGGTTGATGTTTTTGAATGCCCTATTGTCCCTTTCTTAGACAATTAAGTGAGGAATAATGTAATACAAAGCTATGACTGTTTTCTTATGCTTAGTATTACACAAGTATAACTTGAGATGAAGACCCATACCTGTATTGTAGGGTAAGAATTGCCTAACTGCATTTGTTGAGGTTTAGGAACTGCCATCGCTGACATAATGTTACCAGGCACTGATTGAGGCTGAAGTTGATTGCCTTGTTGTTGTTGTAGCATCATCATCAATCCACTCATACTGAAGCCAGACATTCCTAGTGATGGGGCTAGCATTGCTGGATACCCTGCATTCTGACCCTATAGAATACAAATGAAGATTTATGATAATTTACTACTGTATACATGATTTTGAGAACTTTCCATGAACTTGCTGTTATTATTACTTTTATGAATATCCTGTGATACCTTTGGACCTATCAGAAGACTCGGTATTTTTGACGTTTAGTTGGTAGTTTGATGCAGATTTTCTTGTTAGATTTTGTTGTTGCTGCCCTGGAAAGTCTTCTGCTGACCTAGCACCTGGTAATATGGCTTCATTAATATACACGGAAGCTGCCTTAATTAGTATCGAGAATGGAGTAATCAACAATCGTGACCATCTCATTTGCATTATGGAATGCACAAGCCACGAGGTCAAAGATAACATCATTATGTGACTTTGTAATTGAGAAACAACTTCATGGTATTTCTATAACTGAAACCTGGCTAACTGGTAACTCTGGTGATAACCATGCCAACTCTGAACTCAGAAGTACCCTACCTGATCATAATTTATATCATATTGCTCGCAAAAGTAAAGGTGGAGTTGGTGTCCTATTACGAAAGGGATTCAGTGTCAAAGTTAATAAATCATCAACTCAGTATAACTCATTTGAACATACTGATCTTACAATTAGCTTAAAGTCTACCATAGTATGCCTGATCACACTGTACAGTCCACCCCAATCAAAGAAGAACAAGTTGACAACTTTAATGTTCCTCAGCCAGTTCTCCTCCCTGATTGAAACATTGACAACAGCTCCTGGCTATATCTACTTATTGCGGGTGACTTTAACTTTCACATAGATGATGTAACAAATCGTGAGGCATCACACTTCCTTAAGCTACTTGAATCCTCCAACCTTCAACAACATACTACGGAAACCACTCATCGCTGTGGGCACACTCTTGATTTGATCATCTCACGTCAAACAGATAATCTCGTTTCAAGTACTGCTATTCACAGAGGTCTTCAATCTGACCATGATGCTGTGAGTTGTAATCTTGCTGTACCTCTCGTAAATTCAACAAGAAGCAAAGTACGTTATTGTAATTGGAGAAGTATCAACATGGCTGAAATACATAAAGATATCCAAGCATCGCCTCTTGTCACAACTTGCCATACTTCAGATCTGACTGCTATCATAAATCAATACAACACAACCCTACAACAATGTATTAATCAACATGCCCCAGAGAAGACCCGAACCATCACTTTAAGACCACATGCACCTTGGTACTCTGATGTAATTCATGCCGCCAAGCAGAAGAAGAGACAACTTGAAAGGAAATGGATGTCATCTGGACTTGAGATTGACAAACAGATCTTCAAAGAAGAATGTAAGGCATACCATCATATGATTGAGAGTGCTAAATCTACTTATCATTCAGACAGAATTGCTAACTCTGAGAAACAACTTTTCAAGATCACTGACAAGATGCTGACTCCAGAAGACGGCAATACATTACCAGCTTCCGATTGTCCTGAAAAACTTGCAAACCAATTTGCTAACTACTTCGAAAGTAAAATCAACAGTCTTAGAGAGGACCTTGATAAACTAGAAGTACCAACAGTGAACACTGCCAATTCCCGTACACCTATTGCCAAGAGACTAAGTGAATTCTCACCTGTGTCATCAGAGTTGGTACATAAGATAATTATGGATTCACCAAATAAACACTGTCAACTGGACCCTGTCAAACTTACCGTTCCTGTCAAAAGTTCTGGAGAAAGTAGTGGCACATGAACTTCATCATCACCTACAAAGCAATAACTTGTATGCAAAGATGCAGTCTGCATACCATAACATCACAGTACAGAAGCCACTATCATTTGTGTTTATAATGATATTCTTCATGCTATTGATGGACACCAAGATGTTATACTTGTCCTATTAGATCTGTCTGCAGCATTTGATACGATTGACCATCAAATCTTAATAGACAGAATGCATTAAGCTGTTTGGAATAGGTGGCACAGCACTCTCCTGGTTTAAGTCATACCTCCAGCATCGAACACAACATGTAACAGTAAACAATTTTGCAAAGTCTGTCTGCCACAGCCTAAACTTTGGAGTCCCACAGGGATCAGTTCTAGGCTCCATACTCTTTATCATGTATGTCACACCCTTGGAGGAACTGATTTCACAATACAATCTAAACAGTATGATGTATGCTGACGACTCTCAACTTTACCAGATGAAACCAATCTTGTACCATGTATCACAATTGGGGACAGTACTGTCAACACATCATCCACAACACGTGACCTTGGGGTTATACTTGACTCGGAACTTAGAATGACTTGTCATATAAATAACATCTGCAGAGCAGCATCCCTAGCCATTTGAACGATCCGCCAAATTCGGAAGTACCTAGACAACACCAGTACCGAGAGACTAATCCATGCATTTGTTACCTCTAGGCTGGATTATTGTAATTCCATCCTCTATGGATTACCAGACAAAGAGATCCACAAACTTCAACGGGTACAGAACACAGCTGCTAGACTTGTTGTCAAACTACGCAAATATGATCATGTCTCCCCAGTATTACATAACCTTCATTGGTTACCTGTACACGTCAACGCATTGTGTACAAAATCTTGCTCATCACCTACAAGGCTGTCAACAAACTATCACCATCCTACATCACTAAACTGTTACCAGTTCACAAGCCAACGCGTGCTTTATGTTCCGGCACTCTTTACGCTTACCATCCCACGTGTTGCAACAACTGAGATCACGCCTTCTCTGTTGCCACTCCTACGTTATGGAACTCTCTCCCAATTCACATCAGAAGAGCTGTATCAATTGAACCATTCAAGTCACAACTAAAGACATACTTGTTCACAAACATTTAGGACATGTAATTGTTGTACTGTTAACAGTAATCATTAAGATTAGATTTTTAGTGAATTTCAAGGTTTTTTTTTGCAAATTAAGTTTTGTGCCATACATTTTACTTGGCATTGTGATAGTTTGTATAAGTTGTTAAGGTCCTTCTTTGTTTAAATTTCATCTTGGATATTAGGTTTTAACAGTTTTTAAGGTCTCTCTGTTTTGTGTCGGACATTTTTCCAGCTTAACCTTTCGTGATGCTTTTTCTTTTTTTAGTGCTGTAAAGCGCATTGAGGCTGTTGCGTAATGCGCTGATAAGAATAATATTATTATTACTACATGGAAACAAAGTACAAAGTGTTCCAGACTGACAAAGTTCACTTCCCTACAGAACAGTATGTCAAACACACCTAAAATGTGTTTACAAAAAGTTTCATGAATGGTTGAAGTTTTCAGACATTAACTTTGTTACCATTTTCAAATAATCAGGTATCAGGTTATAAAGATAATAAGAGAACAAATTCCATATTCCAGTTGCTGACGTTCCAGCCATTTTCCAGCTATTAAAACCACCACAAGAGGGCGCACCAGATTGGTAAAGTGAGGGCTGAAAGTTTGTTCTGGCCACTGGTATGTCATTGCATGAAGCAGTGAATTAAATGTGTGTGAAAGAACACTTTATATTATTACAAGAGTATTACAATACAGGTTTAGACATGTTTTGATTACTGGCAGTCACTAATAAAATAGTATTGTGGGAACAACATAGAGGGAATGAGTCGTAACGTAGTGTCTGCTGTCTTTATGCTTTTTTAAAATCTTTTCTATAACTGGAATATAGCATATATTAGTTTGAATAATGTGAATGATATAAAGAATGGACTATAATAAGTTGATATCATGAGTTAACCAGCTCCTAGTCATAACATTAATCCCATTTATCTATACCTGCAGTGCCGGATGTTGTCCTGCCTGGGCCAGAAACTGTTGCTGTGACTGTAATTGTTGCTGTTGTTGTTGTTGTTGGAACTGGTTGGCCTGTTGGTTGGCTAACTGTTGCATGATAACAGGATTTTGTTGCGACATCAATTGTTGTGCCATCATCAGCTGTGCCTGCACCTGGTGGAGTTCTTGCTGCTGTTTCAAAATTGTTTCTTGAAGTTTACGGTGCTTCTCCACTAACTGTTCTTGAAGCTTCACCTGGATTGCTGACATATTAACTGGTGACTGTGATCAGCAAAAAGACAAAGAGAGAACACAACATTAAATGTAAGTTTGGACACTTTAACAGTGTCTATATTTTATGTCTTAACTTTAATCCTCATTTTACGGGGGAGGGGGGAGGGGTATTTGTTTTTACAGCAAAAACTACAAGTTGGACAAAACAGAATTATTTGAGTATTTGAGGAATGATTTCTAAGATGAAACGAAGTTTCATGCCATACAGCAAAGTAGCCTTTTGTAGTCGCTGGTTTGTGTCACCTCTCTTCCTAGCAGTGCTGTGGCCATTATTACCATTACTTCCAAAACAAACATTATTGAAATAAAAGCATTGGCCCCTTTGCCTGAGTGAGGGCACTATTCAAATGCAGATCAGTATGTATATATACATCACAACATCCAAACACTAGCCTACCTCTTGATGCATTTGATTAGAGACATTAGCTGATGTAGCAAGAGCTGTGTTGTTGCCCCGGTTAGTAATATCCATTGATTCAACCAGCATGCCAGTCTGCATTGGTGCCGTTATTTTGCTGTTTTCTTGGTGTGAGACAGTAGGCATGAAGAGAGACTGTACATGGCTCTCTGAAGTAGGTTCCTCTTCTCTTCCTGATGATGTGCTAAGTTCATCAGATTCTGACTGACCTTTAAGTAAAACAGGTTATAGCACAGTTATATCACAAATTCTGACTTTTGTTCAAACAGTAAAACCTACACATAGGACTCAATACAATGTTTAACATACGTACATTGTACAATGTTAAAGTATCCACCTAAACACTAAGAAATTATCTTCAAATTGTTATTTCTAATAACAAAGCCCCCAAACTTACTTACAAACTTACTAATTCAAATTCTGAATTTTACGACATAGCTTTATATGCAAATTGCTCATATTGGAGCAGTATACATTGTATCTGCTGCCAATGGGTGAAGCCCAAGGGGGCAACTACATGTACATTGGATCCTGTCCGTCTGTCTGTACAATGTCATTTCACATAAAGTATTATTAAATATATATATGGCTGTCATTAGGTCAATTTATTGTGTATGTCATGAAATAAAGTGACGTGCATACATTGGATACAGTATTTGACAGTTGTGCCAGGTTTGGTTGAAACCAATCTATGCATATCAGAGGTAATACATGAATACTATGGGTAATCATTTGACCTTGAACATAGAGGTCACCGTCAAATTTCAAGGTCTTAATTATTATTATTACTATTTCTTTAATTCACGCCACCAAGATGTCCTATAAAAAATATAAAAAACATACAAACACAAAGAAAAAGACAGACAAAATAATATTAAACTATCAACTATCTTGTACTCTACATTACAATCCTATACTTTCTCCAAAAGTTTGAACGAAAATATTCATCAGAGTCAATGCAGATTCGAATTAAAGTATTGTGACTCTCTGCAATACATCTGTTAAATGTATACGGCATCTTTCAGTGGAGCGATGAAAAATTCAAAATATCACTGGTTGGTTACACAGATATTACTAATGCTGACTGCACCTCTTAGGTCAAATACTAATCGCATTGTGTTATTATATGCCACTTTTAAAGTATGCATCATCCTAGTACTATAGTTACACCAAACATTTAAACAATATACATTGTATAAAAAATTCTAAAAAGTGTACATTTCACCTTCTCGGAGCAATGACTAAATTTACGAACAATAAAATTTGCCCTAGCATAAAAAGACTTGAGTTACCTCCGCATATCTAATTCGTCATCCCCTGTCGAAGACATAATGTACCTGAGGTACTTTTTAGAAGTAACAAACTTTCCGTACAAATAAACATTGGGGATTCGAACTGGTTTCCAAAATCTAGGGTAAATATACATACACTCAGTTTAGTTGTATGAAAAAGAATGTCATGCTGCTTAACGACTTGACTGAAGGACAAATCAGGACTAGGTCATCCGCATAAAACAAGTGGTTAGCTATTTTGCCAGCCATATGACACCCTACTCCTGCTAACTGGAGCTCTTCACTCAGTCTGTCGACATACATTTGTATACAGCAAATAACTTGGGCGAAATGATGTTTCCTTGACGAACCCCATTAATAATAATACTAAAAGGGGCCGATTCTGCTGAAGCCCAGTGAACAGAGAATAATTGGCTACGATACCAAAATAGCAATATTCTAACTATAAATAAAGGAATATTTCTTTTGATCAGTTTTCTAAACATCGTCCAGTGGTTCACCCTATCAAATGCTTTTGTTGCATCCATAAAACAGGAAAAAACTGGCGAATTGTGTCTCTTATAAAAGTCAATTATCTCTTTTAGCCGAAAGATACACATATCAGTGGAGTGGTTACTTTTGAACCCAAATTGAAAGTCACTTGTCTCAATACTCTGCCCAATGCAAGATAAAATACAAATTTCGAGCAACATTGATGCTGCCATAACTATAGTAACAGGTCTGTAATTATCAACTTTAGATTTGTCTTTCACAATAGGTACAATTGTTGAATGCATAAAGTTATCTGGAAGGTACCCATGAACGAAAAAAACAGTGAAGCACAAACTGAGTAAAACACTTAGGATTGGATTCGCATAGATAAAATGTTCTGCAGTTATACCATCTTTTCCCATTGTTTTACCCTTTTCTAACTTAAAAGTCATGTCTCTAGGAGTGACAATCACTTCATCATGAAAATTGACATCCAGTAGAGCAGACTGTACTACAAATGCCTTATTATGAATACTCATGACGGAATTAAGTAAAGACTTGTAGTGCATTTTTCACATTTTGGCTATTTTTGTATGGCCATTGCAACCTCCTACAGTAGTAGGCGGTGGACAAGCACCACCTGTGCAGGCCTGAAAGGAGTTCCAAAATTTATGAGTGTCTCCATGTGTAAGATTATAAGCCATCACCTCTGCCCTAGCTTTGTCCTGATTTCTTTTACAAGACCTTAATACTAATTTGAATTTGGCTCGAGATGTACGCATCAAATCAAATATGGGACCGTAACGTGGTTTGCTATGAACTACCCACAATTTGAAAGCGTCCCGAGCAATATTGTGCAGATCAAGTACTTGGTCATTCCAATGCATTCCAACGCATTTTTTACCCGAGTAAAACATTATGCAAATCAGACAGGTGGTCACTATTAATACAGTGAGGATCACGGCATGCAAGTGAATGGTTGGGAATTGCAATTTTAAGTAACTGCCCTGTCAAATTCTGATAACAACTCAAATTTTCAGGTGTTGCAGAGTGCCAGTTTGGTTTTGAGTTATAGCCATTCCCTGTATGATGATTGGGCTCAAAACGAATTAACCCTGATATATCAATGCTAACACAAAGAGGAAAATGATCAGAAGACATAAAGTCTAGCCATCCTGTACTGCCATGAGCTTCACTGTAGAACGTAAAGTTGTTCTCATTTCTAGTAAGTATATCAATATCGGTAATAAACAAATTATTATCTGTTCAAGTTCATCACCAAACAATGTTTCTAAATTAGAGTTGAAATCCCCAAGGACAATAACATTAACGGTCTCCATATCCTGGATTATGCTATCGAAAATTCAACTTTGTAAGCCAATGTTCCTGCAACAAAATAATATCTTGAGTTTCATGTAACGTTTGAATGGCGTCAACAGACGATTTAACACCTTGACAATTACATGAAACTACAAAAATGTATGGTGACTCTCATATCAAAAGTTAGTAGAATTTGCAAATTAGGATTCCATCAGGCCACAATGCTGGGTTTATCACTTTATCCGAAAACTCGCACATTGTTTCGACAACAAATGAGGAGTATGTGTCAAACTTAGTTTTGAACTGTTCACATTCAATGGATAAATGACAATGTCTGTTGACATATCGCTGAATATCTTCCGCGGTTGTTGTCAGCGCTAACCTAGTGACGAACACTTTAAAGGGAGGACTAGAATGAACCACTTTAATAGAGCAGTCGTCTTCAACTTTGGCAGTACCAAGTGCAGCTTGGGGACGTCTTTTACGTCGGCGACAGACTGAATATTAGTACTACTTTTATGTGTCATCTTGTTGACTTTACTCGGTACTTGCGTTATAACTGCATCTGTGTATGAACTCACATTAGTCTGATCAATGTTCCTAGAACGTGAACGATTCACGTATGATTTTTCAGAGTTGTATTCTGGCAGGCGTGTAACAGAAACATCTTTCGATAATGGACTCTGGCCCAATGGGGTCTCAGTCTGGTCAGATATATCTTCACATCACGTTCGGCACTACTTTTCTCCTGCGACTTTTCTAAGCAACTTCTCAGTTCACAAATTTCCTCGTTTGACTCTGGTCTTGTGACAAACTCTTTCAGTTGGCTCATTTCAAGACTTAGAGATTTCCCATCCGTACAGATATATCGACCTGAGCCACATCAATTGGGGGTAATTTCGATAGATCTTTTGCGATGAAACAAGGTAGTTCTTCTTCTTCTATTTCATGTATTAGTTTTAGTCGTTTTGGTCGTTACTACATATGTCAAACAACGTCTTTTTGGCAAACTGACTTCTTCATCGTTGAAGTGGTCACAGCATAACTTGACCATAACGTCAGTTGTGAGCAAGTCCATTTTGTTCACCATAAAACACAAAAGTTTGTTAATTACCACACCATTAGCTGTCAACCTGGCTTGTCCTCCTCTATCTCCATCTTGTCTAGACTACAGCTGTTGCTCCCACCAAAGCGTTTCCCATTGCAGTTAGGACATAAATGCATGTCTCCTTGGCTCAACACTACCCTGTGTGAAAGCTCACTACAGTCCTCGCATCAAAGCGGGTTCATAATAAAGTCCTTCTCCTGGTGATACAAAGACCACATCGATGATTACGTAACACCTAACAGGTGTGCGTACGTAGTTTGTACACGGTGCTATGGTCAGAGCTTGATGTTGAGAATCGTGAAAACTGTCAAAATTCAATAATGAAATCCAAACCTGCAGTTCCTTCTCAATGTTTAGTGTTACAGATTGTTCATGAAGCAGTTTAAATAAATTTGGTTCGATAGAACTATCACTGTCCGCCAAAAATGGTGAAGTTTTGGAGAGCTAAATTACGAAGTCTGCATCCAGTCATTATGCAAAAATAGAAAGCTAATCATGGATAACATGGTGTTGACAAGGTGTCGACATTCAAATGACGGAGTTAGTGGGTAAAATGTGAATTTTACAACAAACATGCCTGCCATTTGGCCATTATCTCATGAGGTCTATGAACTGTCAACAAGTGCAATACATTGATACATTATTAATTACGATAGTTTTGTTTCACTATTCAAAATTAAGCACAGTGACCAAAGGAGTGCCATATTTACACAATTTCTCATTGAAAATACACAATTTAATGTATGTTAAGTAAAATAATAGTAAAATGTTTTATAATTCATATTTGTGTGTTTCAATATCACAGTATATGTACATGTAATGGCTATATGAACAGAGGTCATTCATTTTGCCATTTCGCTTTATGAAATTTCATAATGAGAGGAGAAGGGTCAGTCTGGATTAAAACAAAGGAATTAGTACATTTATTGTGCATCAGTTTTTAAACGACATGGCCCCTAATTGATATTTTACAAAATTGGACATGATTGTCATACTACATTTGTTGATTTTCATTAATATTAATAATTTCTATCCGGCTATTACCGACAATCAAGTCACTCTTAAAATAATATAATAAGTGGTTAATTTTGCCTACAAGTCTGTAAGGGAAAAAATTAAAACTGATAGACACAACAATATAACTCGTTTGAAGTAAATGGACATGCTGTTATTTGCTCAAACAGCCAAAAAATGTGAATGATTCACAATTCATCCTTTAGACATATTGGTACCAGAACAAGACAAATAAATCTCTACAGACTACTACTCTTTTAAGAAGAGATTTCATGAATGTTTGGACATAGATATGGTCAATCACAGTGTCAGTATGCATTAGCAACATAGCAATTAAAATTCACAGTTATAGCTGTAAGTATGCCAAATTCATGACATGGTACAATAAGGCAATTGGTTTTCAAAGCTGTTCCATTGCTGGGCTATATGAATCATGGAGAGTCACAATGCATAAGGTTGAAAAAATAATGACAAAACTAAGGGGTCCATTTAACTTACAGGAAAGTATTGGGTAGGTTTTGTTTTTAGCATAAAATGTAATGTCTTTTGGAAACTTGAAAGATGGCATTTGATGTGCACATATTTTGGGATCCCTAACTTAGCAGACATTCATAAGAAAGGCTTTTATTCTATTTGATCTTCCTTTCCACTTGAATATATTTTCTTTGCTATAATTTGAAAACAATCATTTATCATTTTCTTTGTATTTTCAAGTTTTATGCGTATAGCATGCCTTGAAAGTGCAAAGTTTCACAAAACTGGCATCATAAGGTAAGGTTTTGTGAGACAGTTAGCGTCAGTGTTGTCTTTTTCTGCTTCTCCGTCTTTCAAATCTAGAGGTGAATTTATGTTGCCATGACAATCTTTATATGTCACTAATATATTATGGATACCCACTTTGACTTCATTACAGAAATATTGAAAATCACATTTCACTATTCATACCAGTCTTCTTTTTTATCTTAAGACTGCATACTTCAATTTCAATACAATTTAGTACATATGTTAAACATAACAGAGTACATATCTCCTATAAAAGTTGTTGATTTCGCTTAAAGATTTAGTGAATAATTTGCATGATTAATTATTTTCGGTAATTAGGCTATATCTTAAGACTGCATACTTCAATTTCAATATAATTTACTTCATACATTAAACATAACAAAGTTTATACTATCTCTTAAGTTTATTGATGTACCATTAGTGTTAATAACTAATTTGCATGATTAATGATTTTCAGTAATTAGGATATATCATAAGAATGCATACTTGAATTTCAATATCATTTAGTACATACATTAACCATAACAAAGCGGATATGTCCTATAAAATTTGTTGATATAGCTTACAGTTTTAATGAAAAATTTGCATAATCAATGATTTTAGGTAACAAGCATGTATCTTAAAAATGCAAGCTTCAAATTTCGTATAATATGGTACATATATCAACCATAATAATACGCACCTGTCCTATGAAGTTTATTGCTGCAACTTGTACCTTTAATGAGTATTTTGAATAATGAACGATATTCAGTAATTAAGCAGTATCATGCACTCTTCAAATTCCGTATAATTTGGCACATACATACTAAGAAAACACGCTTGTCCAAAAACAAAGCCTGTTACCATAGATTTTTTAGTTTAATGAGTTATTTATGTATACCGTATTTAGTGATTCCCTTACGGGGGAGGCATTCAGTTCAAATCTGGCTTTATTTGTTTTACCGGATATGTCTGAATAAGACTGATGAATCCTGTGACTCAAATGTTACATGATCAATGTTACAGCCTGACGAAACTACTGCTTAGGGGGTAGAACAGAAGTCTCTCTGTTCATCTCAGAGTGAAAACGGTGGTGTACACGACTGAGTCAATTTCAATATGTGCAGGAAAACTGATGCAATAAAACATGGCAAACATTACACCTGATCAATGTATTGCTCCAAGAAATGTAGTTTGAAATATTGTGATGAATTAATTGGTTGAGCTAATGTTGGTAGGGATATGCTTAATGGGACCGACAATGTAAAGCACCTAAAAAAAATGCACTAGTGAGTGAACATGATAGTCAAGATTTTGATGGAGGTAAAGTCTAGTATCACAGTATTGACTCATAGGACTAATTTAATAATAACACAGACATTAAGAGAAATATATAGACAAACAAATTGATATTTTCAATGTTTAAAGTTTGTGGCTAATGACTTTTCCATTTGGCTGATTGAAAATGAACAATATTAATCTAATGGCTGTGATGTTTTTTGAAACCAACAACTGCCCAGAGTGTTGACTGTTTTTAAAAATGTTTTGTGACATATTGTGAAAGCCCTTGATAATTACTTCTCATCCATATCAGAGAATTATAGATGTCATTCAACAAAATAGTTTTGATGGTCAACAGCTGAACCCCTGGAAAATGACCCAAATCAATATGAATACCCCTGGAAAACTGATTAAAAAACCCTGGACAGCCCTGGAATTCCATTTTTTACTCTAAGTGTGCACCCGGCTGTCTCTATTCTGTCTCACATAAATCATGTCTCTATCCAGTCACATAAATCATGTCTCTATTCAGTCACATAAATCATGTCTATTCAGTCACATAAATCATGTCTCTATTCAGTCACATAAATTATGTCTATTCAGTCACATAAATCATGTCTCCCATTCAGTCTCATAAATCATGTCTCTATTCAGTCACATAAATTATGTCTATTCAGTCACATAAATCATGTCTATTCAGTCACATAAATCATGTCTCTATTCAGTCTCATAAATCATGTCTCTATTCAGTCACATAAATTATGTCTATTCAGTCACATAAATCATGTCTCCCATTCAGTCACATAAATCATGTCTATTCAGTTACATAAATCATGTCTCTATTCAGTTACATAAATCATGTCTCTATTCAGTCACATAAATCATGTCTCTATTCAGTCTCATAAATCATGTCTCTATTCAGTCACATAAATTATGTCTATTCAGTCACATAAATCATGTCTATTCAGTCACATAAATCATGTCTCTATTCAGTCTCATAAATCATGTCTCTATTCAGTCACATAAATTATGTCTATTCAGTCACATAAATCATGTCTCCCATTCAGTCACATAAATCATGTCTATTCAGTTACATAAATCATGTCTCTATTCAGTTACATAAATCATGTCTCTATTCAGTCACATAAATCATGTCCCTATTCAGTCTCACATAAATCATGTCTCCCATTCAGTCACATAAATCATGTCTCTATTCAGTCACATAAATCATGTCCCTATTCAGTCTCACATAAATCATGTCTCCCATTCAGTCTCACATAAATCATGTCTCTATTCAGTCTCACATAAATCATGTCTCTATTCTGTCTCACATAAATCATGTCTCTATTCAGTTACATAAATCATGTCTATTCAGTCTCACATAAATCATGTCTCTATTCTGTCTCACATAAATCATGTCTCCCATTCAGTCTCACATAAATCATGTCTCTATTCAGTCTCACATAAATCGTGTCTCTTTCAGTCACATAAATCATGTCTATTCAGTCACATAAATCATGTCTCCC
This sequence comes from Glandiceps talaboti, assembly GCF_964340395.1. Classification (NCBI taxonomy): domain Eukaryota; kingdom Metazoa; phylum Hemichordata; class Enteropneusta; family Spengelidae; genus Glandiceps; species Glandiceps talaboti. The sequence goes on along the minus strand of NC_135556.1, from coordinate 5,733,054 downwards.
ATTCAGTCTCACATAATTCATACCTCTATTCAGTCTCACATAAATCATGTCTATTCAGTCTCACATAAATCATGTCTCTATCCAGTCACATAAATCATGTCTATTCAGTCACATAAATCATGTCTCTATTCTGTCTCACATAAATCATGTCTCTATTCAGTCTCACATAAATCATGTCTCTATTCAGTCTCACATAAATCATGTCTCTATTCAGTCTCACATAAATCATGTCTCTATTCAGTCTCACATAAATCATGTCTCTATTCAGTCACATAAATCATGTCAGTTTCACATAAATCATGTCTCTATTCAGTCTCACATAAATCATGTCTCTATTCAGTCTCACATAAATCATGTCTCTATTCAGTCACATAAATCATGTCTCCCATTCAGTCTCACATAAATCATGTCTGTATTCAGTCACATAAATCATGTCTATTCAGTCACATAAATCATGTCTCTATTCAGTCTCACATAAATCATGTCCCTATTCAGTCACATAAATCATGTCTCCCATTCAGTCACATAAATCATGTCTCCCATTCAGTCACATAAATCATGTCTCTATTCAGTCTCACATAAATCATGTCTATTCAGTTACATAAATCATGTCTATTCAGTCACATAAATCATGTCTCTATTCAGTCACATAAATCATGTCAGTTTCACATAAATCATGTCCCTATTCAGTCACATAAATCATGTCTCTATTCAGTCTCACATAAATCATGTCTCTATTCAGTCTCACATAAATCATGTCTCTATTCAGTCACATAAATCATAGACCCTCCACCAACAGGAGGGTCTATTCATAAATCATGTCTCTATTCAGTCTCACATAAATCATGTCTCTATTCAGTCACATAAATCATGTCTCTATTCAGTCACATAAATCATAGACCCTCCACCAACAGGAGGGTCTATGCATAAATCATGTCTCCTATTCAGTCACCAATCTCATTAAAACCTGATGTAGATGTCGGCTAATCATTCATTGCTATTTTACCTTCGTTATTTTGCTTGAATTGACCTTCGTGGTACATTTTTACGTTTTTATCCTGATCGCCTCCTCTACATCTGAACTATTGGTTGTTGCTAAGGGTGTGGTCATGGTTGCTAGTACCAATTGTGTCAAAATGTTTTGAAGAAAATCTTCAGAATAACACTTCTAGAAACATCTCACCAAGTTTCAGTCTCATTGACCAAGTACTTTTTGAGATACAAATTTTTGACCAAAATTCACCTTTTCTTCATCTATACACCCCAGATGAATCCCCATTAAAATTTTGGCCAAGTCTGCTGAGTAGTTTTGGAATTAAAGATTTTTGACCAAAAAGACATATTTTAGCCCTAATTTGCATATTACTGATGGAATCATCATGTCATGAACAAGTCTTAATTTAAACACCCCTAAGCAGCTGTTGTGTATACTTCTTTTCTTCAATATTACTTGATTTAAAAGAAATTGGTAACATGTATTGTCTGTGATTTACAAGAAATGGTTTAAGTTTGTGCCTCGTGCTCTGCTTACAGAGATTAGGTGCTCTAGAAATGTTCTTTATCATCATTATTATTATTATTACTAAGTTTGATAACTGAAGGTCCCTGAAGGTCAAACTAGAAGGTTAGGGTCTCAAACGAAAGCTTGCACCTGATTATATAGGAATAGACACTTGAATGGGGGTCTCGAGATCTATGTAATACAGTTTTTTAGTTATTTACTACTGATTTTTAACTACAAATATGGCCGCCATTCCATCAAATTTGCATATGTCTCAAAACTTGAATGGGGTCTCAACTTAGCACAATGTTTGAGTTATGTAGTAAATACTGATTTTTATCTACAAATATGGCCACCATTCCGTCAAATTTGCATACAATGTATGTCTCAAAACAAAGTGACTTGTATTTGTTCCATATGATAAGTCACCTTTGTGCTAGGTTTGAAAGAAATCAGACATTGCATGTCTGAGAAATGACATATTATGGACCACGGGACACAGTTCATTGTAATATTTGGAGACTAAAAAAAAGGTAGAGAAAACAGACATTAATCAAAGAATCTGATAAAAAGTGTCATCAAAGAAAACTCACAATATCCTGGTACTGCATGCCAGTCAGTTTTTTCTTTGGAACGGGAGATTTCTGCCACCCCATTTCCAGGTGGAGTTGATGGCAGTTTAACATCATCCTCTGTACTAGTGATGACGGGTGGGGGAGAGAAACACTCCGATGAACTATCATCTTGTTTAAAAGAATCGGACGCGTTAGGGTCATCGCTGACTTGCATTTCTTTATCAGACAGGATCCCTAGCTCCCGTTGCGACTCTGCTCTCACATCAGCATAGCTACAATAGAACATCAGTACAGTCTTTTTACCTTAATAAACGGGGGTAATTAGGGAATAGATACCATACAAACACAGTGTAATTCTATCCTAGTGTACGATAACATTTGTATGGTGCTGAATTATCATAAATGCATAGATTGTCTATCATGACACAATGATACTAATTTATTTTACCATCCTAGGGGTTGAAATAAAATGGGTTACACAGCTTAACAAGTCATTGAGAATGACATAGTCCCCGCTATAATTGGGTTTTAAGGAATTATCACTACTCTGATCACGCAACAACATTTGTGAACCTAAAACAAACAGACTTAGTTAGATATGTTGTGTGTGCTTGTTGGACATGGAATATGCCTCCAACAATAAAGGATTGGTTGGGTATGGGGGATCATATCACGATGAAAATGGAGTCTGAGTTATGGCTTTGGACATGGAAAATTCACAAACAAAATGGCTGGCAGGCTGCCATATTGGATCGTATCACGACGAAAATGGATATGCACATGTATGTCATAGAACACTGTCCTAATACCAACTTTAAATGAGATCTGTTCAAGCATGTCTGAGTTATGGCTTTGGACATGAAAATTCGCAAACAAAATGGCTGCCAGACAGCCATATTGGATCATATCACAACGAAAATGGATATGCACATGTATGTCATAGAACACTGTCCTAATACCAACTTTGAATGAGATCTGTTTAAGCATGTCTGAGTTATGGCTTTGGACATGGAAAATTCACAAACAAAATGGCTGGCAGGCAGCCATATTGGATCGTATCACGACAAAAATGGATATACACATGTATGTCATAGAACACTGTCCTAATACCAACTTTGAATGAGATCTGTTCAAGCATGTCTGAGTTATGGCTTTGGACATGAAAATACACAAACAAAATGGCTGCTAGGCGGCCATATTGGATTATATCATGACAACAATGAATATGCACATGTATGTCATAGAACACTGTCCTAATACCAACTTTGAATGAGATCTGTTAAAGCATGTCTGAGTTATGGCTCTAGACAGGGAAAATTCGCAAACAAAATGGTTGCTAGGCGGCCATATTGGATCGTATCATAAAACAAATTGACGTGCATATGTATGCCATAGTATGTTGCCCCTGTACCAAGTTTGAAAAAAAACGGTCCAGGCATCTCCAAGAAACAGCTGCGGACGGACGGACGCACTGACAGACGGAACCCAATCCATAAGTCCCCGTTCCGGACTTCGTCCGCGAGGACTAAAAATATACACATACCACTTATATGAGGAATAAGAATTTTGTACCCTGGGGTATTCCCACTTTTACATGTTGCCATTCTGAAGTGTTATTCAAGACAACATCTTGTTTCCTATCTGAAGAAAGTGAGCGACCAGTCTAACAATGTTTAGATTGATAATCAGGTTTCACAAGCTTTGACATTAAAATGTTGTAGTCTATTTTACTAAAAGCTTTGCTAAAATAATGGGGACAAATTCTGATTATGAGAATGGGTTGATTTCTTTGACTAGCATATACTGTTTTTTGTCGATAATTTCTATGACTTCCTGCAACCACTTATCCACTAATGATTCCATCCTTGTTGCTACTGTATTAAGGTAACAAAATTGGTCAGAAAAAGTTTAAAGGGAATGTCCAATCAAATACATTTGCACTTTTAGATAACTGAACTTTGTGTTTTTAACTGATATGTGCGTGAATTTTAGAAATAAAATGAAACGTATTAAAGTTATGTGACTTTGAAATGTCAAAAATTTGCTATGTTGAGCCTCACTGTGTGCCACCATTTTGGGACCTTTTGCCACAAAGGATGCTGGGAAAACTCCCTGCATCGAGATCTAATAGTGTGTAACAGCTGTTCATCATTGACAAACATGCCAAGGTGTAAATATAACGGATGTAATAATCATTTTCAGCACCATGGTAAATCATTTTCACCATTATAACTGATCCACAGAGACACCCAGTACTATGTAAATTTTGGCTGCAAACTAACTAAACTGGTTCAAGTACCATTGGAGTTTATTTGGGACCACTTTAAACCATATATTTATATAATCAAAGGTTCATGTTTAAACCAAGTTATTTCCAAGGAAATTTGGACGTGTTGGGTAAAAATCACATTGTTACACATTGCCCACTTTTATAGAAATTCTTGATGTCTGTTTGCTCCATAAACATAATCTCATAAGTGTTGTGAGCCTGTACTGTGACATGATCTGGATATTGAAGTTACTATATATGTACCTGGTCAGATCGGGATTTGTATTGCCTATTATATTATATAAGGCATGTTATTGCACAACAAATTGGCTACATTTTAGCATAAATGTTATGATGTTCACATTTCATTAGGTATCATATTTCCATCCAGGGAAGCTATATATCCCCGTTTACTGCAGGTGTGACCTAAGCGTGACGACATCAAGGCACCGGGTGGTGAGCAAACTCAAGGAATTCAAGTCAGCAAGCAGTTTATTATCTCTGCAAAACATAGTTTCAATGGGAAATTGTGTTTATCAGTCCTTATACTTAAGTCATGTGTTCACATTGTTTCTTTTGTTTTTCCATAATTCATTCAAATTAATCATTGCCGATTGAGATGCGTTGGATATCGTTTCGTTTACAGGAGACAAATAGCATTGCGCTGTTATTTTTGACATGCATCAGTGGACTCTATGTTAGCGAGCCTTTGTAGATTTTAGCATTATGATACCTTCAGTGCTATCTCAGATGAGATAAAACCGAAAAAATTGTCTCGACAACCATGTACAAGTACTTTATTTGGAGAACAAAACCGTGGTTGACATCTGTAGAATTTAGAAAATATTGACGTGGGTGAGTTTGTTACATACTATCATTTATCGTTGCGACAACCAAGGTCTATCGGGTTCAAAAATAACTGTTAAAATAAAACTTGTGGTTAGTCTGATTGATGAATAATAAAACTGCATGTTTTCACCATGCACGAGAGCGTTTTGTAACATTTACGACATGTATATTGTACATGTCCAATGCACAAACTTGAAGCCGACTGAGATCAAAGATCGTTTACATGTAAACACATATCATCTTGTTACATGATAGTCAGAGTATGGAGTAGGGCTTCCCAAGAAACCAACACGATGCAATATAATACTAACAAGACTGTGGGCAAGTCCACTGTTTGTGGGCCGTGACAAAGTCTTGAAAAGGTCCAGTTTTACATGTACAATTTCTCAACGTGAACACTGGCAGGTTCTGTATTTTAAGGGCAAAATGGTGACATACACAACCTTGTTATTTTAGAAGCTAAAACTGATTTTTAAGCTAAAGCAAAGTTAATTGAGTTTAAAAATGGTAAAATAGCGCCAATGGCATTGTAGCACAACTGTACATTAAAAAAATGTTTATCCACATGCTGATCAATGCTTAGTATAGGTGATCATCTGCTGAATGACTATCCAGTTGCCTATCCAGCTCTGTTGTTATCTTTGCAATATATGTGATCATTTGGCTGTTGCTAGACATATTTGCATACATTTTTTGAATGTTCGTTCACTTGTCTATGAATCCCTGATGTTATCTGTGAAATACACCATCTTTTGGCTCTTGCTATGGGTGTGGTAATGGTTGCTAGGGATGTTTTCATACATTTTTTGAATGTTTACTCACTTGCATACCAGATGATGTTATTTTAGCAAAATATACTGGCATTTGGTTGTTGCTAAGGGCACAATCATGGTTGCTAGGGCCAATTATTTCAAAATATTTGAAACAAAATCTGCAGAATAACACTTCTAGAAATATCTTACCAAATTTCAGTCTTATTGGCCAAGTACTTTTTGAGATATAAATTTTGGACACAAATTCACATTATAGTAACTGGTCTATAACCAATCCACTTACCTGACAACTTTGTGATTGCACACTATGAATTCAGGCTTGGAATTCCATTGGTTGTATGATATGTAATATCTAGTTTGTAGCCAAATCCATTCTTGGCCTTTTGTAAGAAATCTATGATGGCATGATGTGCCTTCACCCGTCTGCATTACTGCAAAAAAATAGGTAATAATGAATTCAACAAACTGTTAAAACTGTACTAATAAGCTGCAACTGGGACATTTGTTTCATCAAATAAACCAAAGATATATTCACTAAAGATTTGTCAATTACTTATAAAAAGACATTGTATCTGTAATCAATATTATCTGTAGGCAGTATAGTGACAAGTTTAGATTTTGAGCGAAAGTTTGGTTTTAAATCTGTCATCAAGTAAAAAATGTACTAATTACAACTGGAGTACCATTTTTCAATCAGACAACCACAACATATTCCCTGAAAGTTGTTAAAATACCAACAATCCAGACATTGTACACATATTAACCAGTGGTCAATACTATTCACAAGGAATAGCAGACCAGGTCAAAATCGTAATTGTCGTTTACACTATCTGACTCTCTCACTCTCTCTCTCTCACTATCTCTCTTTCTCTCCCTCCCTCCCTCCTACTCTCTCTCCCTCTCCCTCTCCCTCCCTCTCCCTCCTTCTCTCTCTCTCTCTCTCTCTCTCTCTCTCTCTCTCTCTCTCTCTCTCTCTCTCTCTCTCTCTCTCTCTCTCAATTTGACTTTATATATGGGTGCAAAATGATATCTAAATCAGTATCTGTAAGTCAGTCTGTCAGTCTCTTTGTATGTCTGCCTGTCAGTGTTTGTCTATTTGTACAATGTATGTGGATCTGTCTCTGCCTTTCTCTCAGTTTGACTTATACAAAATAATGATACCTAAATCAGCATCCACATGTCTGTCTGTCTGTCTGTCTACGTTAGTCAGTCTACATGTATCTCTAAATTGATTTGCACCATGTCTAAGTGTGTGTCTGTGTTATTGCCTGTCTACTTCATGACATAAAGTATGACTTGACTTACAGGCCTCGTGACACTTGGCAAGTTTCTCTAAATCATCTTGATGATAGTAGTCGTACCCTGATGTCCCTAGAACTTCAAATGGTAAGTAACCAATGATAGGTGGACCTCTGTAAAAAAAAATAATCCCCAAAACAAGATCAATCATACTACTCATCAGATAAAACATGAAATAAAATAGTTGAAACTATACTTGCATTCAGTTTAAATGATCAAACATGTTTGACAATAGCCACATTCAACCAATTAAAAATCAACAGAAAGTTTGACAAGATCTCTGTCCAGCTAGTAACATCAATAAAAATACCATTAATGGCATTGTAGCACAACTGTAGTTGGCTGTTGCTATGGGTGTGATCTTGTTGCTAGGCATATTTGCATACATTTTTGGCCTACCTTTCTAGTTTTCATCTTTGCAATACAAAACCATCATTTAGCCATTGCTATGGGCGTGGTCCTGTTGCTTGGCATATTTGCATATATTTTTTGGAATATTTATTCACCCATCCCTGTTGTTATCTTTGTAATATGCACCATTTCACTGTTACCAAGGGTCATAGTTGCTAGGACCAATTGTGTCAAATTTTTTTAAAACAATATCTGCAGAATAACACCTCCAGAACCCCCCCCCCCCCCCAAGTTTTAACCCATTCACCATGTAGTTTCAAGATATATTTTTGACCACAATTGAGATTTTATGACCTAATTTGCATATTACTGAAGGGATCATCACGTTGTGAATAGTGCTTCATCTACACATCCCCAGATGCATCCCCATTAACATTACTGCCCAGTAGATTTTGGAATTATAGACTTTTGACTAAAAAGACACATTTTAGACCAAATTTGCATATAACTCATGGGGTCATCATGTCATGAACAATTTTTAATTTAAAGAGCACTAAGAATAATCCTATCAATTTTCAATAATTTTGGAATTATAGATTTTTGACCAAAAACATATTTTTATACCTAATTTGCAAAATACTGATGTATCATCATGTTATGAAAAATTCTTAATTTGAACACCCCTAAGAATGTTCCCATCAAATTTCAGCCCAATCTGCTAAGTAGTAATTTTGGAATTAAAGATTTTGGACCAAAAAGACACATTTTTATACCTAGTTTGCATTTCATTGATGGGATCATCATGTTGTGAACAATTCTTAATCTAAACTGTTAAGAATGTTCCCACCAAATTTCAGACCGATCTGCCCAGTAGTTTTTGAGTTTAACTTTTTTTGACCAAAAATAGCATTTTTAAACCCAAATCACACACTGGTTGTAAGATCATTTTGATTTGAACAATTTCCCAACTAGACACCCAAGGTAATACAATTACCAAATATCATGGCAATCTGTCCAGCGATTTTTGACTTTAAGTTGTTTACACCTACACACAAATGTCACGCACACACACACACACACACACACACACACACACACACACACACACACACACACACACACGCACACACACACACACACACACACACACACACACACACACACACACACTTCGCCATACCCATAGCACTAAAAATTTGATATTATAAAGTAACATCTGTCCAGCTAGTAACATCAGTGTTAATTTTTAACCATGTACATGTATTTCGCCATATTGGTTTGATTAAAAGTATACCTCTAGTGTCCATCTAGGGTAAATGTTACTCAGCGAATTGACATTGGAGACATCTATGCTCACAGTGGGTTTGGGAGTAATTCTACTGTCAAGAAAAACACACTGATGTCATTTGCTGTGTCCCTCCTAGCGTCCATATTGGGAAATAGTTACTCAGAGTGAGGCTTCAGGAATTAAGTTAATCTACATGGTTTTCCCACAAAATTTCAAGATACCTTAATTCTATCTTGTCACCCAAAATCATAATTATGTAGGTTGATAGAAGTGATTAATCTCTGCAAGCAATGTTACCAAATACATAAATAAATTGGACTGGAGTTTTAGTTAACTACAAGGAATTACTACAGGGACTGTTTATATGCTATCAATTGCTATCAATTGCAATATGACTATTTCACATGGTTTACAGTTAGCTATTACTACCATATACTATCGCATGTACCAACTTCAGATCACCACACCTTCAAGAGAAATCTTCTTACATTTTAATATAGGTACAAAAGCTAGAGATGTATTACACTCCTCACCAACATCTTTGTACTTAGTGTTATTGTCTGCACTGCACATAAAACTGACAAACAGTCTCACCTGTGATCCAAAAATAGAAATTTCCAATCTAGACTATGCCTGGATGTAAATTCATCACCCTTCTCTGTAACTAGTGCTATTTCTGTTTCAAGCTGTGCTCGCTGTAACCGAACTGTAGCGACAAATACGTAAGGATTTTCAGCAGAGAAAGCATCAAACTTGAAAACTTCTGTAGTGAGAAAACAAAAATACATCAAATGTGTATATAGAAATGTCAGGGCAACTTGATATTTGTTTCTTACAGTGAGCTGTTCTAAGGAAATTAAAGCAATGAAATATAACATGTCCTCCATACTTCCAATTGCTGTGTCAATTAGTGTTATTAATCCAATTGCTGTGTCAATTAGTGTTATTAATCCAATTCATTTGTTTAATTTCCCTGTTTTTAACAAGTGTCAATTATTCCTGCCTGCATGTCAACAGTTGTACAACTCCATAATTGAAAAAGATAATACTGTCTATAACTTCCCATGGTGCAGTCTACACAACAAACTACGAAACAGAGAAATATTTACACTAGCAGGAAGTCCTGAATATTATTTTCTATGAATATACATTTAATAATCATCAACTGTTCATATCTCCCTCTTCTCACTCCATCCATGCAGTGTCACCCAACAGCTATCAGATGAAAGGTATTAATGTTAACATCTATGATAACTTGCCGATTCAATTAGTCACCTATAAAGACTTGGAATTCTGTGTGCATTGCAATAAGAATGACAAGCAATAGAGTGACACAGAATAAGGTGAACTTAAAGGATTATTTTTTAAGGGAATGACCTACATGTATATCTCCAAATTGCAGTTGGATTTATATCACTGTTATTTTAATGCCTCATTGTACCATATAATTTTATATCTCCACTGTAGTGTAGGTGACACTGACAGAAGGGGTGGCAAAAATAATGCTTGAGTTTCATTTTTTGAGAGGATGAGAGAAGCTACAAAATTGGTTCAACCGTAAATTGTGTACATTTCCGAACAGTAGAACATATGGAAATTGATTGCTATGCAGACAAATTGCAAGAGATAAAATCAAAATAACTATACACACTCAACTTGAAATGTTTTGCTTTCATTATATATGGTTTGTTTTTACATCCTTGTCACGCACTGTAAATAAATAATTTTTTTTTTTAAAATTGACCTACCTATCCTATCCAATGTGATGGGTTAGGTTGCCCATTGAACAGCTTTTTAAAATTATTTCTGGCCTTACATATGATATTTAATTGCATTACTGTAAATTGCATGCAAATTTATGTAAATTAGCCTACTTCCTAAATTTTAAATGCATGATTGCACCAAGACAAAGTTCTGCCCCCCTCCCCTTTGCAATTTGGTGAGGCCACGGTCCTGAAAACAGATTCCATTAAAAAGTAAAACTATTTTTGTAGGATGAGAACTAATATGGTTAACTCCCCCCCCCAAAAAAAAATAAAAATAAAAATAAAAATAAAATAAATAAATAAAAGAATTAAGTTTTTTATCTTTCAATTAACTATTGATCTTGACTTTTACATGTATATCATACATCTCCAGGTTCATACACTTTCATTGATTTCTTGGGAATGATTTCCGGTTTCCTCACCAGAATTTTTTTTCAGATATTTTTCAGATTGTTATTTCATTTTTTTTCCTCTCTCCCCACTTGAATAAAGTTCAATTCAATTCCATTTTTGTTGTTTTCTATTTCCTTTTTATATCAGAATCAAAATTCTTATACAGAAATAAAAATGTACCAACTTACCGTCTACCCTTTTTGTAAAATTACCATTGACAAGTACTGGTTCATAGACAGGATTTGCCGTGGGATTGGCAGATGATTTGAGAATATGACATTTTATCCTAAACCTTCTATCTAGGATATCTGTATTACTGTTACCAAAGCTTGGGTCAGCTTGGGCAAGGATTTTATACATTTCTGGTCTATCATCTTCATGAATGAATTCATATATTGTACAATCTTGATAATCATTCTGTAAATCAATTCAGATATCAAATATCAATCAAGTATTCCGAACAATACACTGTATCTTTATTATCTATTTTCCAACTACACACTCAAAGAACTTATCCCAAACAAGTACCAAGCCAATTGGTCCAGTCGTTTTTAACTTTTAAGTTGTTTGCACACACACACACACACACACACACACCACACACACACACACACACACACACACACACACACACACACACGTACACACATATGCATGCACATACACACACATATGCACATGTGCACACACACACATGCAGACAGACAGACAGACAGACAGACAGACAGACAGATATTTAGCACCTGGTGCATGCATATAGCACAACTGAACCTCATAGTTCAGTTGTGCTTAAAAATGTTGAGTGATGTAAAGTTATTTAACCCCACCCCAGTTTAATGCAGTTAGCATTCCCTTCCCCCTCTCTCACACACAAACACAGCCTCGCTCTTACTGTCACAAATGCATATACACATGTAGATAATACGGTATACACACATACATACACATATGGTACACACACACACACACTCACATGCCACGTACGCACACATGCACATACACACAGAACAGGTGACACACATATTAAGATACACTCAGTGACTGAGTGAGTCATAAAATCTTTTTTAGTGTGACATGTACTGCAGACAGGTGTACAGACAGGCAGGCAGACAGGCAGGCAGACAGACACACACTCACACACACATATGTACAGTATACATGCACATGTACATGTAGTAGGTGTCACAAAAAGGCAATTGTTCCTGTATATCAAAGTTTCATTGACAGGCAGTACATCACACATCTACTGACCACAATGACATTTCAGACTTAAAAGGTTACATCAATCAACGCCAAAGAAACAAACATTCTTGGAGAAGTTGATTACAATTTATCAGTTGCTGTCATAGCAACTTTTCCTCAAGAGGCTGCACAGTCAACATCATTATCTCCACAATATCAAGGCACCACTATCACCCACAAGTGTGCCTTCCACATGCAACAATAATAGTTATAGTTTGTGACTGTGTCTATATGAATTAGCCGATAGCTAATTTTCCATAATTTTCACTCTCATGATAACTATACAAAATGGTTAGCGGGGAAAGTAAAGCATTTCACCTACTTGTCCCATTAACTTAAAACATTCATATCAGGTGTAATACTAGTATAACAGTGTTTAATTATCAGCCCAGTACTGTCTCAATTTTTAAACAAAGTTTTCAATGCCTAATACATGAAACGTAATGGCGTATTCATATACATGTACTTTGAATACTAGCTTACCGGAAGATGACCCAATAGGGTAGTAATGCTATCAGATGCATATAGTATGTGTCCTTGTGGTGAAACAACTAACATGAAACCATCTAAAGCTTCTAACATTAGTGTACTAAATTCATCATCGGATAAAAATGAAGGCTTCCATCCTTCTTCAATGCCGCTTTTTGAAGATCGAACAGTTAACTCTGGAAAAGAAAAGACACCCATGCAGTTACTTGAGGTAAAAATAGCACCAATGGCGTTATAGCACAACCGTACATATATTTGGTTGTTGCTACATGTATCGGTATGGTCTTGTTGCTAGGCATATTTGGTTACATTTTTAGAATCGTTATTCACTTATATACAAAATGTACCTACCCATCCCAGGTTTCACCTTTACAATATACATCATCATTTGGTTTTTGCTATCTGCGTGGTCTTGTTGCTAGGCATATTTGCATACATTTTTAAAATCTTTATTCACTTACCTCCCCATCCCTGTTCTTATCTTTGTAATATACATAATCATTTCACTGTTGCTAAGGGTGTGGTCATGGTTGCTAGGACCAGTTGTGTCAAAATGGTTAAACACTAACTGCAGAATAACACCTGCAGAAACATCCCCACCAAGTGTCAGCCCCATTCAACATGTAGTTTCAAGATTTACGTTTTTGACCAAAATTGAGATTTTTAGACTTAATTTGCATATCACCAATGGAATCATCATGTTGTGAATACACCTTCATCTATATACACATCTCTAGATGCATCCCCAGCCCAATCTACTCTGAAGTTTGGAATTATAGAATTTTGACAAAAAGACACATTTTTACACCTATTTGCATATCACTGAAGGGATCATCATGTCATGAACATCTTCTGAATGTAAACACCCCTAAGAATGCTCCCACCAAATTTCAACCCATCTGTTCAATAGTTTTGGAATTATTAGCCCTAATTTGCATATCACTTATTGGATGTCATAAACAAAATCGGTCCAGGCATCTCCAAGAAACGGCTCTGGACGGACGCATGGATGCACGGACAGACAGAACCCATTCCATAAGTCTTCGTCCGGCGGGGACTAATAAAATAAAAAATCTACCTACCCCACCTATTTTAAAATTGAATGTAATCGGAACCACACAATTTTTTTTTACGCCTAATTAAGATATACATTTGTATCTGAAGACAGTGTACACTTCAAATTCTACATAATTTGGCACATACATTAACCATAACAAGCACACATGCATCCTATAAAGCATGTTTGTGAAGTTTTTATTTGTAATGAGTAATTAGCATAATTGATGATTTTCAGTACTAAAATAAAGTCAATGTATGGGATACAATTTGGAGCTACAGTGATGTTTAATCCCTTTGACTGTGTATCTATTTCCACTTCACATATTTGTCTACTGGAAAGATTCTTAATCCACCTGTTCTTAATTTATCATCCACATGTTGTCCACCTGGACTTCTCTGATAGTTATAATGACCCTGGTAAATACACACTGGCATAAACTTACTTCCAGTCATGGGAAAGATTTTATTGGTTCATTTTGTGCAAAAGATTAGATTCCCGGTTTATTGAACACAGCCAAACTATTGACCTGCAATTGGTATTTAATAAAGAAGCAGTAATTTAAAGTAAAATAGATAAAATATTTGGTCTTACAACTATATCATGTATTTGACTATCTAGGAAGATATATACATATCTACATACTTGAAATATTTGCATGTAGCCCTGAATATGTTTATTTAACTGAATTATTTAATTGAGTTTCTCAAACAAAGCAAAAGCAAAAATTTGACCTTTATTTTCGAGGGCCATTTTGTATTTAAAATAATGATAAAATACACTTTATACATACCATTATGTTGCCTGAGGAATGCAATTGTTGCTTTGAGTACGGAGGATTTGTCCATCTTCCTTGACTTGGTGGACACCATGGCGCACAACTCATTGATAAGTATATTGAACTGGTCACGTCTTTTCTTTTCACTGGCATTTCTGGATTTTCTGTGAGATTTTAATATACATTTGGTTACAGATAATTCCTATGATATTGCATGTACACTATATACTGCTTGCATACAGATAATTCATGTGATATTGCATGTACGCTACATGTATATCCTGCAAGCATACAGATAATTCATGTGATATTGCATGTACGCTATATCCTGCTTGCATACAGATAATTCATGTGATATTGCATGTACACTATATGTATATCCTGCAAGCATACAGATAATTCATTTGATATTGCATGTATGCTATATACTGCTTGCATACAGATAATTCATGTGATATTGCATGTATGCTATATACTGCTTGCATACAGATAATTCATGTGATATTGCATGTACGCTATATCCTGCTTGCATACAGATAATTCATGTGATATTGCATATACGCTATATGCTTTATAATCCTGCAAACACGACATGAAATTCTCGACAGCAAAGTTTTTTTGAATTCGGCATGTATAATTTACCTAAATCTGACCATACATCACGACATGTACATGTACACTATACAAACTGTATACATGTCATCCATTAAATATCATCTGAGCCATGTGTCCCCTTCGAATCGGTCAAAATCATTCCATTTATACTTAAATCAACTTAAAACCTAACTTTCTATCTACATACATGTATTAACATATAGCGTAGATTCAATTGCATACATTGTAAGTATACCTGTCCCCACACACTAAACTCTTAACTGATTTACTTTCATTTATGATTATTTTTAGATTCTTTCGTGACTTTTTTCATGGTATAACTTAGAGTATATAAATGTATACAAAATGTATATTAATTTTCTAATTCAATTAAGACATCATCAAGTAAACTAATGTGTACATGTACATGTTGTATGGAATTGTGTCTAAACATGATTATAACAGTTATATTATTCTTGTCCTCAAACATGGTCAAAGTTCATCATCTAACGTATGCACCACACTATTTTGACAGTGAAACCAGCAATGCTTGTAAAAGTCATTTACTGCACTGTTACTGCACATGTACACGTACTGAGGGGCTATGTTTTATCGCCCAAAACCATAATACATGCTGATAGCAGTGTACTACATGTAAAGGTAGAAATAAGCCTGACTGGGCATTCCCTTTAATACACTGTGCATGTACATGTACATGTAATGTATCATGCTGTCTATACACAGTTGAAACACAATAAGGTTATCTGCCTGCAGCTAAAATGTGCCCTGAATTCAACTACTGTGTTGTTCACGGGTTTAACTGTTCCCTCACATGAGTGCATCAATATGGATGTAGGATGTTTGCAAGAAAATTATGTGTCTCAAGAAACAGCACCACCCCCATGTAGCAGAGAAGAGAAACACAGGTGATTTTTTTTTACAAAAACAGCTTCTAGCTTTTCATGGCACTATTATTGTAAATCCCTGTATTAAAACTGCCTGAAGAAGTCGGGTATATAAAATCCACCATTAACCAATCTAGGCATGTTACTATATAGTTATTGTGATATTGTATGGAGTTCCAGCCTACGGGCAAGTAAGAAAGCCTTGGCAAAAATTTACTTTTACAATATATGTTTCAAATCCCAAAATTTCATTATACTAAAACGTTTCCAAGGATACAGGAGATGCCTTTAGCTTAATTAATATAGACTTTCTTTGACTACTTTCAAATTTTTTGCATAATCAAAGGATACAATTTTTGTTTTTCAGAATCAATAGAACAGAAATAATGAAATGTCATCTTTGCATTTAACTTTGATTATTTTGTATGCAGTAAATGTTCTATTTGAACATAGTTTAATCAGTGTTGTTATTAGAGATTATTATGCCCGACTTACCAAACAATTTACCAAAATCATGGTAGAAAAACTCCAAATGCCCAATGTCAAATCTATGCAACCTTTGAGCATTTCCGCTCAATGCATTAACTAACATCTCATCTGATTTGGTGTCTTACGATAGTTTTACCATGTATAATTGTATAATTGCACTTTCTATGTTAGTAAAATTTGACTTGCATTTTTGTTTTGCAGATTAACTTCTACATTTTGTAGATTACATACATACATGTCGATGTACAAGTATGTGTATATCAATGGTTTGCTCTTACCTTTAACTGACACATGTAGTTTCGCAATATTATTTTTTATTATACTTAACTTTAAGTCTTCATAGAACTTACATGTAGAAGACATACTCCTACCCCACCCCCACACATACACACTTTATTTCTGCAGTGTTTTTGCTAAGGACGGTTAAAGTAGGTAAACTGCATGTCATTTTACCTGGGTCTCAAAAAAAATTACCATCGACTCTACATTGTATGGTGAAACATTGCCATTTTTACTCCTTTCTCCCTTTCTGTTAACAGGGTTCCCAACTTTAGCGACAACACTAATGGATGTACTTTATTCTTTTTTGGTAATTAATTTTTTTGTATATAAAGATACAAATAGAAGGGTCATATCTGATAATTAAGGGAAAGATAGGATATTTTATAACTTATAAGCTGCAATATGATGCAATACATGTACATTTTGTACAATGTATGTGTGTATCCCTTCATTCTGTACATACATGTATCACCAAAGACTTTGGAAAAGAAGTGAAAAAAATTGACTCCACCTAATTATACCAGACTGGCACAGTGTGTGTACAGAGAGGGCAATGTGCAAGACATTGCTTTAATTTGCTAATTGGCCTTGGATGTCAAGGTAATGGGAAACAGGGAAAGATTACCTTTGAGTGGACACTTGAATGAAGTCTGTGCTACACGGTTCTAGAGCTGTTGCAATGTAACGATCATTGATCTTTACATCAAATATACATTGTAGTTGCCCTTCAGTTCAGAAAGTGACATGAAATTTGCTCTGCTCTTCATTATCTGTGCCCAAGATTTTTTTTTTGAAAAGCCACACATGAATACCACATTAAAGTGTTTGCAATATCAAAGAATTTTCTCCATGTTAATATTAAATAAATTGACTGTGGAGGTCAAGGTCAAGGTCTTAACATGGAGCTTACACATTGTACATACACACACTTTTTGATATATGCAGTACATCTTGACTTTTACTACCAATATGACCATGTTACTATTCAATGAACAGATATAACCTGAATGCCTTCCATTTCCATATAAGGCCTTTCAATTAGTTCCTTCACCTCCAAATAGTGACATTCTTAGTGACCATATATGGACTATCACTTAATTTACGAGTTTAATTAATTATGGAAATGACTCATTAAAATTAAAACTACATCAATCAGCTATAGTGGACATATGTACTTTGTTACCATCAGTGTATCACAGTATTCAAAATTGTAAGCTTGCAGTCTTCAGATATTGCCTAATTACTAAAATCATAAATTATGCAAATGACTCATTATAGTGTTCTCCAGCAGGGAGATCGAGCGGTGCCCTGCTATTGATGACCATTGCCCTGCTTTGATGTTTTGTGTCCCAGTATATCAATTGTGTACTGTATGTGCCTGTTGTCATAGTCTCCAGCCTTGATCTGTTTAAGATCCTCTGCCTGTATTGTTCCATCAACAATTGTATCCTTTGAACCCTTGCCATCATTATTTATAAACCATTTAACCAAACCCTCTAAGAAAACAAATGCCCAAAAACAAACGATCGCTCACACCTTTTCCATAAGAAAGTGACACTTTTGTGCCACACAAGATAACGTGTTTCTACTCAACTGTATGATTGCATAAATTATATGGCTACCATGATGCTGTACACTTTCGACTTGTATTCTTCAACGTCATCAAAAAAGTATAACAGACTCATACACCTTTTGAAAGAGTGGTGCGGCTGTGTCCGATCATTAGTTTCATTTTTAAATTTACTCTGAAAACACTTTTAGTTGATAGTTGGCCATTGTATATTGCGAAGTTTGACAAGGGTGACTGTATACAAAATTCCAACAAGGTGGATAATGACGTCATTTAACTCTCGCGAGTTTTAGAACTCCTCAATAGTAAAGTATACTAAGTCTCACGAATCACAAGATTCCGGCCAGATGCAACACCATATAAGTGTACGCAAACTTTTGAATGTTTTTTACATCTACTCTTCTCTGGAAAGTTTGAAATAATTGCAGCTTCCCTAAGAAAACTAATCAGTATTGTTATGAAAATCATGAATAAATTATGCAAATGTGTTGCCCCACTATCTACATTAAAATTTAAAGCTATACCGAAAGCTGTATAGGACACATGCATTTTGTCATTATCAATAAATGTACCAATTATGAGAGACCTAAGGGGCCTTGCCATTACAAGTCAATAGACGAGTACATGTAGTGACAAAACCATTAGATCAAATTATTTTCCAGCTGAAGAAACTTACTGGGGAAGAATAATTATACCTACCAAAGCATGAGTGGAAAAAAATCAGCCAAAATTATAGTGCTTTGGAATATTTGGACTAATATTTTGAAAACTATTGAACCAATAATGTAGACACAGGTTATTGTGATGTAGAAAGGTCAGGGTGTAACAATATACATTTTTTTAATATGTTCATCTTCACATGTGTGTGTGTGTGGTATAGGTTTCAACCTTCTTTACTTGAACAACATGAGAGTCAGAAGATCATATTATCCAGTACTGGAATGACTAAACTGTAAGATACATGTACATGTACGTCATGCATGTCGTTCTGCCCACACCCGCCTCCTCCTCTCTCCACAGATGGGTCGACCAGTGTGTGAGGGTGCCCCATCACGGTGTACATTGTACCTTACAGAGATCTGGAATGACATGATTGTAGGATTCAGAAGAAACTAGATGTAAATTTACCTTTTATAATCTTCTTTATCGTCATCTTCACTTGCGCTCAAAGACTGACTGCTTGTTGAATAGTTGTTACTGCAACTACAAAAAAAAATTTTCCAATTAATATTTAGGTTTTTTAAAAAAAACAAATCATGGTGCTATAGATGTAGTCTACAATGTATAGGTTTTTAAATTAATTACAAGCTTATCTGAAATTTAAAGTTTTACAGCACTGTGTGTGCATTTCATAAATTATAGGATTTCATTTTTTCAAGTGTATTTTTTCTAGAAATTTCAAAAAGATGTATGGATTTTTTAAATTCTATATCGGAAAGGTGTTTCAAAATATGCATACACATGTACATTTGTATTACCTCATGTATACATGTATACAATATATGAGTTTGACAGCGACCATGTGAAATTCTTTTAAAGTACAAAGTGCCTCAAAAATAAACTGTTCAAAGTTTTGCTTTTAGTTTTTATTCCATATGGCATTTAAAGTGTGGAGAAAATTTTAAATCTTTGATTTTCTGGAAAATTTTTCCCCAAGACACATTCTACCTTAAATATGATTGTTAACTTACACACAGTGTCACTGCTAATTACATCTGAGAATTGCGTCAATTGTCTGGAGTGATATTTTGGTGATTGAGGTAAAGTAAAATTAATGTTTAACAACGTGGATCACCCTTTAAAACATGGTTACCTTACAAACTGAAAAAATGATGGAAAATCAGCCAAACACGAATAAAATATGTTCAACCATGGAGAGTTGAAGAATGCCGTCGTCAGTTCTATTGACAAAATGATTGTACCAGATAGAAATCACATTTTACGGTTCAACAACTTCACTAAATACACTTGTATAGATCAATTAGTGGAGTGATTAACTGTCCTTAAACCTCAGACCAGGTCTGAGCCTTAACTTAGTTAAATACAAAAATATAAATCTGTACAATGCAACAAGCACGTATCAACTCCACAGGCACATCGTACATGCAGTACAAAAACCACATCATTCTAACGTAAGTACCCTACTGAGGCATGTAACCTTTCAAGAAAATCTGGGTTATAGACTGCAGAAGGCAAATGGATCGATTGACTGTCTGTACATTATACATGTACACCACACATTTTATACATATTTGTCTGCAATCTAGTACATACATGTAAACATGTGCTTACAGAGGTAGATGAAAGAAGCACAAACATGTTCACACAAAAGTCATGCATTTTTTTGTTTGTACATACTTTGCATACTGAGGTAACAAAATAAAACTGACATTTCACAGGTTGAGTATGCAAATGAGATAAAATAATTCCTATAATTATGCAAATAATCTCACTTGTTATTATGTGTATACCGTCGTTATCTAGTCCTTAAACTTGACAATTTCTTGTCAATTCAAAATATATTTCAATATATTTCTTCATCATCACGAAATTTTGACAACGTAAATTATTTTATATGCAAATTAAATATGAATTTTCACTGCAAACAAATAAATAATTATCCTTGAAGGACTTTCAGTATGTACACATTGAATATAATGTTTACTAATGAATGTACTGCAGGTATCTTTAATTGTACACATGTACTCTGCCACAGGATAAAACACAATGTATGGAACATTTTGAAAATGAATTCATTAGGGGTATTTATTGTTATGGACATTTTAAAGAAATCCACAAACTGCCATCTGCAAGGCACATAGATTAATTACTTTCTTGATCAGAAAATAAAGGATGCATGTAGTAATGAAAGTATAATTAGTAATACATTTAGATGTTATTCCCAATATTTCTCTTCGTTCAGCCAAGGAAAATCCGAGTTACCTAAGGGGCCTTTCTCTCTACAAGTCACTAGACAAGTAGTGACAACCCCTTAGGTCAAAGTATTTTCCAACTGAATGAAGAAAAGTATTGAAGAATAACATAATTCTACCAGTGCCAGTAATATCAAAGAAAAATCTGGGAAAGTAAGGGCAATTTTGAACATTTTTCAAACAAAACATCTACAACATAAGCCATGTGTTCTCGTGTATTGTATCTTGGAACCGGAAAATCGACTATGTACATGTACTAGCAATGAATGATATACAATTGCAATGCACACAATAGCATTTGTGTAAAGCAAGTTACATGACTTGTGTACTTATCAGTATTTGTATAAAGTAAGTTACTTACATGTATGTAGTTATCAATATTTGTCTAAAGTAAAAGTTACTTACAATGTATGTAGTTATCAATATTTGTATAAAATAACAGTTACTTACAATGTATGTAGTTATCAATATTTGTATAAAGTAACTTACAATGTATGTAGTTATCAATATTTGTATAAAGTAAGTTACTTACAATGTATGTAGTTATCAATATTTGTATAAAGTAAAAATTACTTACATGTATGTAGTTATCAATATTTGTATAAAGTAAGTTACTTACAATGTATGTAGTTATCAATATTTGTATAAAGTAAGTTACTTACAATGTATGTAGTTATCAATATTTGTATAAAGTAAAAATTACTTACAATGTATGTAGTTATCAATATTTGTATAAAGTAAGTTACTTACAATGTATGTAGTTATCAATATTTGTATAAAGTAAGTTACTTACAATGTATGTAGTTATCAATATTTGTATAAAGTAAGTTACTTACAATGTGTGTAGTTATCAATATTTGTATAAAGTAAGTTACTTACAATGTATGTAGTTATCAATATTTGTATAAAGTAAAAGTTACTTACAATGTATGTAGTTATCAATATTTGTATAAAGTAAAAGTTACTTACAATGTATGTAGTTATCAATATTTGTATAAAGTAACAATTACTTACAATGTATGTAGTTATCAATATTTTTACAAAGTAAAAGTTACTTACAATGTATGTAGTTATCAATATTTGTATAAAGTAAGTTACTTACAATGTATGTAGTTATCAATATTCGTATAAAGTAAAAGTTACTTACATGTATGTAGTTATCAATATTTGTATAAAGTAAAAGTTACTTACATGTATGTAGTTATCAATATTTGTATAAAGTAAGTTACTAACAGTGTATGTAGTTATCAATATTTGTATAAAGTAAGTTACTTACAATGTATGTAGTTATCAATATTTGTATAAAGTAAAAATTACTTACAATGTATGTAGTTATCAATATTTGTATAAAGTAAGTTACTTACAATGTATGTAGTTATCAATATTTGTATAAAGTAAAAGTTACTTACAATGTATGTAGTTATCAATATTTGTATAAAGTAAGTTACTTACAATGTATGTAGTTATCAATATTCGTATAAAATAACAATTACTTACAATGTATGTAGTTATCAATATTTGTATAAAGTAAAAGTTACTGACAATGTATGTAGTTATCAATATTTGTATAAAGTAAAAATTACTTACAATGTATGTAGTTATCAATATTTGTATAAAGTAAGTTACTTACAATGTATGTAGTTATCAATATTTGTACAAAGTAAAAATTACTTACAATGTATGTAGTTATCAATATTTGTATAAAGTAAGTTACTTACAATGTATGTAGTTATCAATATTTTTACAAAGTAAAAGTTACTTACAATGTATGTAGTTATCAATATTTGTATAAAGTAAGTTACTTACAATGTATGTAGTTATCAATATTTGTATAAAGTAAAAATTACTTACAATGTATGTAGTTATCAATATTTGTATAAAGTAAAAATTACTTACAATGTATGTAGTTATCAATATTTGTATAAAGTAAAAATTACTTACAATGTATGTAGTTATCAATATTTGTATAAAGTAAAAATTACTTACAATGTATGTAGTTATCAATATTTGTATAAAGTAAAAATTACTTACAATGTATGTAGTTATCAATATTTGTATAAAGTAAGTTACTTACAATGTATGTAGTTATCAATATTTGTATAAAGTAAGTTACTTACAATGTATGTAGTTATCAATATTTGTATAAAGTAAGTTACTTACAATGTATGTAGTTATCAATATTTGTATAAAGTAAAAATTACTTACAATGTATGTAGTTATCAATATTTGTATAAAGTAAAAATTACTTACAATGTATGTAGTTATCAATATTTGTATAAAGTAAAAATTACTTACAATGTATGTAGTTATCAATATTTGTATAAAGTAAAAATTGCTTACAATGTATGTAGTTATCAATATTTGTATAAAGTAAGTTACTTACAATGTATGTAGTTATCAATATTTGTATAAAGTAAAAATTACTTACAATGTATGTAGTTATCAATATTTGTATAAAGTAAGTTACTTACAATGTATGTAGTTATCAATATTTGTATAAAGTAAAAATTACTTACATTGTATGTAGTGACCGAGAACATACCCCAAGTATGCCACACTTGCACTTGGGCATCATGGGGCTCTGTCATATTAAAACCCTTTTACAGTGTACGTCACTCTACTTGCCTCGGCAATATTAAGAAAAATATCGGCAAATAATATCAAATGAAATACTATCTACATCGACATGTAATTGTGTAATTCCATATTTATTTAGGTTGATTGAATATTACCATTGGATACAAGTGATCTTTGTTTCAAACAGTGTCTTCATCATAAATTTGTTCTTTTTTTATCTGTAATATTAATTTCCTGTATACTGTTTACTTATTTTAATTTTTATGAGGTTTGTAACCTTTAGTAATTCCTCTGGGAATTATTACTTGTTTCAATAAACTGAATTCATATACAGGTATACATTGTATATGTAAATTAGAATGCCATTACAATGTATATGACCAAGGATGAAGTATGGGTTCATGGTGTAAATATGAAGAAGTGAAGACAATGTAGGAAAAGGTCACCTGAGATGTGACATTATTGGATGGAGCCATGGAGTTAAGTTATGTTACATGTGCCAGGCTTGCACATGCTAGGCAGGAATGGAGAATTCAGATCATCAACCTCCTTAGGAGACGTCGCCAAAACTGAGTTGAACTGAACTGTGTAGTTGTACATGTACAGCTCTACATGTACATATAAACAAGATCTACTTTAGAAGATTGATTACAGGGCTGTAGGGCGGAATGAAATGACGCATGTTACAGTCTACTTTTTTTGTACTTTAGGACTAAACCTTTTATACTTCTAATTACACTGTCTTTGTCCATTTCTCACACTTCTAACTTCAATGCTGTTTTTCAGTTACATTTTAATCTTGGATTGCATAAACTGGAAAATAAGAAAATCTATCCAACCACATTTCTGTCTCGTAAAATTTACAAATGTGTACTCTGATGACACCAATATGTGACAAATTTTGTAAATAATGATATGTACCTACCACATGTACATGAAGTCCAGTAGTCTTGTCCTATGTGGGTTATGATCATCTCCACTGTACATGTACACATATAGTCAAATAGATTTCTCTAGCACAGAATAATGTTTTTACCACCAACAGCGATAGTTTATGCCATTAGATACATAGACATTACGTTCTTGCGTCATCACATCACTTATGTTCAAATTGGAGGTTGAGTTTGTAACTGAATGATTTTAGTAACCAATTACAACCATTTGTCAGTGTGTGATAGATTACTGACAACTACGCTGTTCATCGCTTCCCCAGCAGGAGATTTAGCTTGATTTTGTCTACAGATTAGGCCTAAAAAAATAATTGTTTGGTTCCGGTTACCTGATCCCACCTAGTTTTTCATCGCTAAGCCTTAACTTTTTTTTACTTTTCCGGGAAAAAAATAATAAAATCGCAAAAATTGGGAAGTTGTATATAGAGAACGACTACATGTACAAAAAATGTACATATACATGTACATGTACATGTACATGTACATGTATAGTAACTAGACTAGTAGTCTCGAGGCTATCCACTGGCTTTGAACTGAAGATCCCCTTCATTAGCTCTGAATTCCTTGCTAGATTTTAAATTACCAAATCAAATTACTACTCCAATCCAATGGTTCAATAAATATAAACATAACCTGTCCTCAGGTGACTTTATACATTCAGACTGGAGGAGGAGGTTACAGTGAACATTATTTGCATGTCAAACACCATCATACATTTTGTACTACATTGTATATCTAATCTGTGAATGAATTATATACCACTTACACATGTACCTTTTGTACATGTACAATCACCTGTCAATGTGTGACATGCACTGTTCAGTAGTACTAGTACCAGTACATGTATGTCATCTAGCTAGATTTCCAATAAATTAAAGACATTTTGCTAGATGTGGAGGAGATTTTCACATTCAAAGCCAATGCATAGCCACGAGACTATATACCAAATACCAAACTTTCTCCTTTCACTATCTACAGTATACATATATTGTATGTTTGAGAGAGTGGGACATAATATCAGGATAGGTTTCTATTTGCCATCTACATTATATTGTAAGTTTGAGAATATGGGGTATTATCAGAATAGGTTTCTATTTGCTGTTGTAAGTTTGAGAATGTGGGGTATTATCATGATAAGTTTCTATTTGCCATCTTCATGATATTGAAAGTTTGAGAGAGTGGGGTTATCAGGATAAGTTTTTTAAGATTCTCTCAAACTTAACAATGTACATGTACTGTAGATGGGGAAAGCTTAGGTTACATACATGCATTAGGGGGATAGGCACATACAGGACATATTGTAAGTTTGAGAAAGTAGCTAATATGCTTTTACTACTATCTAAACACCATGCAAATTGTTCAAGTACTTTGACAGGTTAGTTGTTCTATATACATTTACTTACAGGTACAACCTTACTAAAACATCTACATGTAGTACTGTACATGGCTATGTAGACTGATACCATCCAAGCTCTTTTTCTTTGTATTTCCAAGGAGACATTTCTTTAAAATCAAATGTGCATATTCTGTATAAAGTACATTTACATGTAGTACATGCAGATGGTGGGATATGATGCAAATACTATTATAATGTTATGAGATGGAAATTAATTTCCTTTTCTTCAACCTCAGTCAGATCTTTGTTTTCAGAGATCCTACATGCACATGTGCAAACACCTACATTTTGTACAATGTAAAATAGACATACGACATGTATATGTATATGAAACACTATATAATCATTAAGTGTGGCGATGCAGATTCATTTAATACAATTTCATGTAAAGTCTATGGTCTGTCTGACAGGAGTCATGAAGATGTTCCATAAACTTGGTGATCACCAAGACACATGTATACATACAACATACAGTACATGTTCAGTTGAACCTACAGCATACACAGAAAGTCAACGGTATAACCTTGTTATTTGTAAGCAATGTTGTCCTGTCCACCAGACAGGATATAAATAATGCATGGCTATATACAATACACATTGTTCCCAAGGACAATGTTTAGTTCAGCTCTTAAACCCTAAAGTGAGGGTGAATGACCTATGTACAAATGTACACAAAACCATACATGTGCATGTGTATTACCTCAAGTAAGTTTGTTATAGCTGATTTGACAAATGTTTACATTGAAGTTTGATAGATTTCCAATAGTTACATGTATAGTAGTACAAGTATATTTAATGTTTTAACAGGACATAATTGGCTAACCCATCTGTTCTTTTGTGGATATAATAAAAATAGTACAATGTCCATGTATACCAGCTAGGTCTTATCTCAATCCCTAAGAACATTCCCACTAATACAAATGTACATGTACATGTATATACCAGGTCCTATCTCAATCCCTAAATACAGTGATCAATTCACACTTAGATTCCATTGTAGTTAATAATATCATACATGTACATGTATACATGTACCAGGGTCCAAAATAAATCCCTAAGAACATCCCCACTATTAGACTAACATATACCAGGTCCTATCTCAATCCCTTACAACATACCACCTGGTCCTATCTCAATCCCTAACAACATATCACCTGGTCCTATCTCAATCTCTAACAACATACCACCTGGTTCTATCTCAATCCCTAACAACATACCACCTGGTTCAATCTCAATCCCTAACAACATACCACCTGGTCCTATCTCAATCCCTAACAACATACCACCTGGTTCTATCTCAATCCCTAACAACATACCACCTGGTTCTATCTCAATCTCTAACAACATACCACCTGGTCCTATCTCAATCCCTAACAACATACCACCTGGTTCAATCTCAATCCCTAACAACATACCACCTGGTCCCATCTCAATCTCTAACAACATACCACCTGGTCCTATCTCAATCCCTAACAACATACCACCTGGTCCTATCTCAATCCCTAACAACATACCACCTGGTCCTATCTCAATCCCTAACAACATACCACCTGGTCCTATCTCAATCTCTAACAACATACCACCTGGTTCTATCTCAATCCCTAACAACATACCACCTGGTTCAATCTCAATCCCTAACAACATACCACCTGGTCCTATCTCAATCCCTAACAACATACCACCTGGTCCTATCTCGATCCCTAACAACGTACCACCTGGTCCTATCTCAATCACTAACAACGTACCACCTGGTCCTATCTCAATCCCTAACAACATACCACCTGGTTCTATCTCAATCCCTAACAACATACCACCTGGTCCTATCTCAATATCTAACAACATACCACCTGGTTCTATCTCAATCTCTAACAACATACCACCTGGTCCTATCTCAATCTCTAACAAAATCCCCACTAATAATTGACCATTAGCTCAAAATGACTTTTAATATGTAAGTCTTTGACACAAAATCACGTTTGTATAATATCTATAGTTCAGAATTTTGCATTCCAACAATGTGTGTAGGCCCAAAAATCTATTCAGTTTAAATCTGGTCTCATCTTGCTCAACAAAGTTCTTACCAACATTGCTACATTTTATCCTCTGGCTGAACACAGTTCTTACCAACATTGCTACATTTTATCCTCTGGCTGAACACAGTTCTTACCAACATTGCTACATTTTATCATCTGACTAAACACAGTTCTTACCAACATTGCTACATTTTATCCCCTGGCTGAACAAAACTCTTATGAACATTACTTCATTTTGAGTATTAAAGGCACAGTTACACAAGCAACTCGTTGAGCAATGCACTAAGCAATTTGTCGCATGCGACGAATTGCCTCATTTATGAACATAATTGCAGGGTACAAATGTACCATCGCAAGGAATCCAACACGTCAGATACTTGTAGCAAGTTGCTTCTTGAGTTGCTCAAGGTGAATTTCCCTGTGTAACCACCTCTTCATGTCGCAAGAAATAATCTTTGACATACATGTGTACCCACGTGTCAAATGACATGTGAATGCTTGATCTCCACTGATTTTATCCCTAATTTGAATACAAATAGTGACATTGGAAAGATCAACATTGCTGTAAACGAACTTGGAATTGAATATATTTTTATTATCGATACACGTATGTCTACAAGTTTTCAGTAATTTTACTGGCATAGCAATTTTATAACTTTTCTTATAAATGTTTTGCTGCTAGAAGACTTGGATTTTATTATTGACCTGTAACTTTAATGTATGTCTATGTATGTGCAACAGTTTGCCATCATAGTTGCTAGCCTCATCGCATGTGAAAAATTGCTTCATGCGGTGTCCTGTGTAACTGGGCCTTAAGATTTTAACCGCACACAATATACTTTTGACTGCACTGTCAGTGTTGTTCACGCCATTATAGATGGCGCTGTTTATGATCATGATGGCAAATGCTCCCCTATATCTTAGGGAGAAAGTACCGCCCCCTCATCTCTGTTCAGATTGTTAGGGTAGACACATGTAGCTCTTGATGGAAATTGCCTCCTTGATATCACATTTCTGGGAGTATGTTGTGTGCACTGTACTGGTTAAAATCTTACTCATAATGATGAGTCTGCCACTACAGCTGAATTTCCACCAGTGTTTTGCTACATTACATTAATATCATCCTTGACAGATACTGTACATGTACATATCTCTTTTGGTAAGATTTTTGTTGAGCCAGACGATAAAATGTAGCAATGGGTTTCAGTAAGATTTTAATCAAGCCAGATGGCCTTTTCTTTCAGGTCTCATGATTTTAATTGGTTGCTAGGGTATTTGCATACAGTTTTTAAATGTTTACTCACTTGCCTACCAGATGATGTTCTTATTTGACCACAATATACTGCCATTTGGTTGTTGCTAAGGGTGTGGTCATGGTTACTCGGGCCAATTTTGTCAAAATGTTTTGCAGAATAACATTTTCAGAAATTTTCAGACTCATTGACCAAGTACTTTTTGAGATATACATTTTTACACCTAATTTGCATATCACTCATGGAATCATTGTATGCATAATATTTCTTCGTCCATGCATTCCTAGATGCATTCCCATTAATAATAGATTTTTAACCAAAAAGACAGTTTTGGCCCTAATTTGCATATTACTGATGGAATCATCATATCATGAACAAATCTTTAACTTTACACCCTCTAAATTTCGCACCAATCTGCCCAGTAGTTTCTGAGTTTAAGTTTTTTGACCAAAAATCA
The DNA here is from genome assembly GCF_964340395.1 of Glandiceps talaboti. Classification (NCBI taxonomy): domain Eukaryota; kingdom Metazoa; phylum Hemichordata; class Enteropneusta; family Spengelidae; genus Glandiceps; species Glandiceps talaboti. Next base: position 5,702,985 of record NC_135556.1, on the reverse strand, counting down.
CAATTTTTGACCCAAATCACACACCTGTGATGTGATCATTTTGATTTGAACAATTTCCCAACTAGACACCCAAATATCATGGCAATCGGTTCAGTGGTTTTTGACTTTAAGTTGTTTTACACACACACACACACACACACACACACACACACACACACACACACACACAAACAGACAGACAGACAGACAGACAGACAGACAGACAGACAGACAGACAGACAAACAGACAGACAGACGCCGGGCGATCCCTATAGCACTACTGAACCTCAGTTCAGTTGTGATAAAAAATAGCAGATACATGTACATGTAGTAGACTATAATGTGTATACAATATTTCAAGACAAATGTCATGAGTGAAACCCTGGAGTTCAACTCATTATTAGAGATATGTGGAAATATCTTTTATAAATTGAAAATCTAATAATAGACACACCTGGTAACAAAAATGCATATATTGATAAAGAATTATTTAGACTGAGAGATACAGTATACATGTATGTATATGTACATTGTACATTGCATATGTATTGAATTACCAAGACATTGGTGCTGGGATCAGATTTCTTCACTTTGCTATGGATTACATGCGACATACACAAAATATCACACTGTCATGATCTGTGTATATCTGGAAGCAGGCATCATGTACATGTACATGTACATGTTTGTCTGCACAAGCAAAGAAATCACACTTGATAAGGTGGTCATTGTTGATTGAACATTTGTTGCTGGTTGGTGTTACACTTCTATCTAACAGATGTACATGTAATTGGACCCATATTTCTTGTCTATGGTTAGCACTTTGCAAGTAACCATTCCTCTACCATCATTGATCAGGTCTTTACTATATGTTTACACACGAAAGGAAGCAGTATGTGTCTGATAAAACATTGTGTGTTGGCTTCAGGAATATCCCCTACTCTCACACCGTGTGTTTCTACTGCGACTGGTGTAATTGCAAGTCCTCCATAATACTACATGCAACTACATCTAGGTAACCATCAATGAAACCCATCACCCAAACTTAGATGTATGTAATAACTGAGTAAAGTTTACAAAAAATTATACTTGAAATGGCGAGATTCATCAAATTGATACCATCACAGAGCACTAAACCAACCAACTTTAGCACAGTTATATTTTAGTTGTATATTACAAAACTGTTTTTACTTTTTACTTTATGTTTCCAGTTTTGTTCTGAAAGCACATTCTCTCAAATTGCTTGTTTCAGCATCCAATTGTTTTTTCTTTTCTATTGTTTAGTTGCTCTTCCATAGTTTCTAGATCACAAATGACTGAATAAGTACTACACAACTTGAAATGTTTTGCCATATCATCTACTAAAAAATTAAGTCTAGAGTATCGCGCCCTAACTGGCCCTGGCCGAAAATAATAGATGTAAACTCAATGTCACAAGCCAAACATGTGACAATACAAGACCACAACAAAAACTGTGAAATATTTAGAGGTCACTCTCATTTCATACATGTATATAGGCAACAAAATTAGATCGGCTTCATTTTTTGTCTCGCCAAGGTAGGCAAAGTCCTACATCACAAACCCATAGAACTTTAGTAGCAATCAACTTCTGGGACTGGAAAAAAATTCAGCAATAAAACATTATCCTTGGTTCAAATTATTGTTTTTTGAGTCAATACATTCTATGTTATCATTTGAGAAATTTTGATATCGGTTTGTAACAGTAGATGTCCATGCAGTTGAGCTCCTAGTATTATCAAGGTCAGAATTGGCAATAGAATTTGTGATCAACTTGAACACAGATACACTCTCTGAAATCACTAGCATTTTCACTATTGTCCCTAATATTGTAGGACACATTAACACCTACACAGTGTACATAAAAAGCCAAATGAATCTATCGAACATGGTAAACTCGTCATTGAAAGAAGATTAATTGCTTTCAGACAAATTCTGACAAGTATTAAAGTCAGAATTACTACTGTCTGCCATTGCTTACTATACTAACTGACATGAAACTGTTCCCTCTATAACGTCATAATCCCCTAAAGGGAGAACAATAAGCAGTATAACTCTGTCAATTCATGGCTGCTCAGCTGCTTGCAAGTTTTAACTCTATTTTTTTTTCTCACTTATGCAATTTTGAAGTGATAGCTGTGTATTTACTCTGGTAAAGAGACATACATATAAAGAACATTTTTCAAGTTTGTGGTGTGGGGCATTTTGAATAACACCTTTAAATCAGTTCAAAAAATAATCAATTTATGTCCCCACATTAAAGGTTAGCAATGGATTTGAATTGATTCACTTACAAAATGTACATGTATAGCATCCTGTACATGTACGTCAAATCTGATTCAGTTTACACTTTTGATTTGATAACGTTGCAAACTTTTTGGAACATTTTCTATGATGACACACAATTCAACATGGGGTATTTGAAAGGAAATACAAACATGTACATGTAACCTCACTGTCTGTCAAGTACATGTAAGGGCTGCCAGAGCTCTAACGTTACTTATCGTTTGAAGATGAAGGGTATTCGAACAACATTTGGATAGACAAATAAGAGTTAATCGTGTTCATGTTGACTGGTATACATGTACTATGTACACCATCAAGCAATGCCATATGATCAATGTGGGCCAAGTGATGTACTTGTAATATTGACCTTTTTTGACCTAGATATGATATGAACTTTGGGATAATCGAGAATGCTTGACAAATACATGTATGTGGATTTCCATAGGTACATGTACATGTAACATGTACATGTTATGTGTATGTACTTAACATACACCTTTGCCAACCTTTGTCCCCAGTTACAAATGTATGGGCTGTCATTTAAAAATAGCGCCAATGGCATTGTAGCACAACTGTATATAGTTTTAAAAATATTTATTCACAAGCTGATCCATGCTACATGTAAAATTTAGGTATCCATGTAGGTGTTCATTTGCTGAATGTTTATCCAGTTGCCTATCATGCCCTGTTGTTATCTTTGCACGTTCATTTGGATGTTGCTACGGGCATGGTCACATTGCTAGACATATTTGCATATATGTTTTAATGTTTGTTCACTTGTCTATGAATCCCTGATGTTATCTTTGCGATATACATCATCATACAGCTGTTGCTATGGCCGTGGTCTTGTTGCTAAGTATATTTGCATACGTTTTTTAAATGTTTATTCATTTGTCTAATTATTAACCCTTGTGATGCCGCATCGTTGATATCCATGACGTAGCACTTCCGCATTCTAGGCCATGTCGTTGATATCAACGACAACAGAGTAATTTGCATATGCTGTCAATAAAGTGACGTTGTAATAGGTTATCGCTGTCCCGCCATTATGGCCATAATAAGTAATGATGTGCACAATGTTATCTTATTAAATATTAAATTATTCAGGCGGGAAACAGTCACGTGTTCGACTTCTTTCGCTTTTGCTACCGAATGCAAATAGCGCCTACGTGTACTTAGCAATGCCTAATATGGCAGCCGCTATGGATATGTATGTTGACCTTCGACATTATGCTAATATATGAACGAAGTAAACCCGGAAGACAGAGAGTTTTTCACTCGACACTTTCTAGACAGTGATAGCGATGATGATGAAGAATTTTACAGGTTTGAGGAAGTAAATTTTGTCCCACTAGAAAACCCTCTCGATGACTGTGACTTTTGGACTGACGTCGTCAATGGCTGGTCCCGCGATCTGATGACAAACCACAGATGCCAATGCCGTACTGTACGATTACTCCAAGGTTGGTTTACATGAAGATGTTACAGCAGAATCTACATCGTTGTCTTTCGTTAGATCTTTGTTAACAGACTAAGTGTTGGATATAATCATCCGTGAGACATATCGTTATGCTTCTATCTGTAGACTTATATGTGTGCAGTATTTGTATATATGAAATATGCAAATTTGTTTGTATTTATTGTAAATATCAACAGACAATACTTGTTGATTTAATGATAAATATTTTACTCAATACCCATACTATCTGTCTATTAATTTTTACAGCTAATTTCCAATTGCAACCCTTGTATTTATCAAAAAACTAAATTTCACATGCTTTTTTGACCATAAAAGTGGGTTTTATACCAATTTCCCCTAATTTCTTGGTCAAGTTTAATACTGACCATACATTCATGTAAATTAAAATTCAATATTTCATAATTATTGATATACTTGTATATGAGACCATATCCCACCTGCTTTGGTGTAAAATGATCACTCTGAAAACATTGTGTACAACACAGTGTGTGCAACCTAAAAAGTCCTTGGCCTTGGGGGTTATTTGCATGAAAGGTTAATCTCAGTTATCTTTCCAATATACATGATCATTTGGCTGTTGCTACAAATGTATGGACATGGTCTTGTTGATAGGCACATTTAAATACATATTTTGATTGTCTATTCACTTGTCTATTAATCATTGTTGTTATCTTTGCAATATATGCAATCATTTGGCTGTTGCTATGGGTGTGGTCTTGTTGCTAGGCATATTTGCATACACTTTTGAATGTTTGTTCACTTGTCTAAGAGTAAGAATCCCTGTTATCTTTGTGAAATACACCATCGTTTTGGCTGTTGCTATGGACATGGTCAAGGTTGCTAGAGCAGTTTGTCAAAATGTTTTGAAAAATAGAGCCAATGGCGTCGTAGCACAACTGTATTTAGCTGCTGCTTTGGGTGTGGTCTTGTTGCTAGGCACATTTGCATACACTTTTTGAATGTTTACTCACTTGTCTTAGAATCCCTGTTTTCCTTGTGATATACACAATTGTTTGGCTGTTGCTATGGGCGTGGTCCTGGTTGCTAAGGATATTTGCACACATTTTCTGAATGTTTACTCACTTACCTACCAGATGATGTTGTTATTTTAGCAAAATATACTGGCATTTGGTTGCTGCTAAGGGCGTAGTCATGGTTGCTAGGGCCAATTATGTTCCAATGTTTTGAACAAAATCTGCAGAATATCACTTCTAGAAACACCTCACCATGTTTCAGTCTCATTGACGAAGTACTTTTTGAGATGTTTTTTACCAAAATTCTTATTTTTACACCTAATTAGCATATCATGGATGAGATCATTATACTTAATATTTCTTCACCTACATGTACACACACCCAGATACATTCACATTAACTTTCAGACCATTCTGCTCAGTAGTAGTTTTGGAATTAACGATTTGTGACCAAAAATGACATTTTTTGACCCAAATCACACATCTGTGATGTGATCATTTTGCTTTGAACACTTTCTCAACTAGACACCAAAAGTAATGTCCCCACCAAATACCAAGGCAATCAGTCTGGCGGTTTTTGAGTTTAAGTCGTCCACACACACAATATACACATACAAAATGTACACAGACAGACAGACACTGCATCATGCCTACAGTACTACTGAACCTTATCAGTTTAGTTGTGCTAAAAATAGCACCAATGGCATTGTAGCACAACTGTACAGTTTTTTGTTTATTTTTATCTGGT